>NC_142484.1:22331666-22634696 GCF_049115385.1 Moschus berezovskii | reverse complement strand
CGGGATTTTCCAGGCAAGGCTACTGGAGTGGGTTGCCATTGCCTTCTCCGAATTTGACATGAGGGGAGGGCAAATCCAGTGAGGTAAGTATAGACATTCCTGTAATTGCAACTAGCGTATGGTTGAGTCTTGTTTTTCAATCCAATCTGACAGTCTTTATCTTTTAGAGTGTTCAGTCTGTTTTAATTGCTAAGGTGTGTGCTAGGCTTCTCAGGTGGCTCAGATGGTAAAGAATCTGCCTGCAATTCAGGAGACCTGGGTTTGATCCCTGGGTAGGGAAGATCCCCTGGAGAAGGGAATGGCAACCCACTCCAGTATTCTTCCCTGGAGAATCCCATGGACAGAGGATCCTGGCAGGCTACCATCCATGGGGTCACAGAGTCAGACACGACTTAGCGCCTGAACAGTATGGTTTTAAGCCTACCATCTTGCTATTTATATGACTACAGACGAGTAAAATTTAAAGATTAAGCCAGTTTTACCTCATGCTTCAGCCTATTTTTTAAGAGAATTTTTTCTGGTCACACACAGGGCTTATGGGATCTCAGTTACCTCACAGAGATCAAACCTGGGCCCATGGCAGTGAGTGCCAAGATTTAACCACTAGGCTGCCAGGGAATACCCTTCAGGCTACTTCTGTTATCCATCTCAAAAAAAAAAAAAACACAGCAGGTTACTAGGTGGCCAGAGAGGGTATAGGTTTTTTAAGCTGTATTGTTAGGGGAAATGGGAACACCTGGACCTCTGGCTCCACCTCAACAGGTACAATTAATTCCATGTTTGTCATATTAGGGGTTCTGGGAAAGACTTACGAAAACCAGACTCTGCGGTTAGTTTCCAAAGTCTCTTCTGTGACTTAAATACACACCCAATCTAGGATATGGACTACAAACCAAGTCTGATCATCCCTGAACCAAGTTCTAGGAACTGCTCCAGCTCTGGATAATTAAAGAGCTGAAAATAACTAACACTCCCCTGGCCTCAGGAACTGGGAGAACAGCTGAGTCTTGAAGAAGCTAAACTGGGAAAGGGCAGAGGTAATGCACTGAGGAATCCCATGCAAGTTCTGACACTGGAAACAGCAAACCTAAGTTTAAAATGGGCAGCTTTCCATCTCAGGGCCACTGTGGCTCCAGATCACATATGTACCAGTAGGAAATCACTTTCTGGATTAAACCCTCGGCCTGGACGAGTGGGTTACCTTTCTATGTTACAGATGTTTAAGCAATCTTGTTTTTTCAGATTGAAGCAGGCAACACAAAGTATCCTACTCATTTTGTAGTATAAGTCCAAAGTAAACTAGACTAGTGATTTTATGTTTTCCAGGAGAAACTCATTCTTCTGGGGCACGACATGCTTTCCCTATGCTATAACATTTTGTAGCTTTCCAGGGTAATGGGCCCTGCTAAGCAGACTAACACCATAATGTGATTTGCTGTAAAAGCAGCATGCAGTAGAACTGAAGGCAGGAATGACTGACAGGGTAAAGGAAAAACCAGGCAATAAAAGCCTGGGCTGGGGAATAAAAGCTTCCAACTTCACCAGTATCTTATCTAAGTGACACCACCTTTATGGCAGAAAGTGAAGAACTAAAGAGCCTCTTGATGAAGGTGAAAGAGGAGAGTGAAAAAGTTGGCTTAAACATTCAGAAAACTAAGATCATGGCATCTGGTCCCATCACTTCATGGGAAATAGATGGGGAAACAGTGGCTGACAATTTTTCTGGGGCTCCAAAATCACCGCAGATGGTGATTGCAGCCAAGAAATTAAAAGATGCTTACTCCTTGGAAGGAAAGTTATGACCAACTTAAACAGCATATTGAAAAGCAGACATTACTTTGTCAACAAAGGTCCTCTAGTCAAGGCTATGGTTTTTCCAGTGGTCATGTACTGCTGTGAGTTGAACTATAAAGAAAGCTGAGCGCAGAACTGATGCTTTTGAACTGTGGTGTTGAAGACTCTTGAGTCCCTTGGACTGCAAGGAGATCCAACCAGTCCATCCTAAATGAAATCAGTCTTGAATATTCATTGGAAGGACTGATGTTGAAGCTGAAACTCCAATACTTTTGCCACCTGATGTGAAGAGTTGACTCGCTTGAAAAGACCCTTGATGCTGGGAAAGATTGAGGGCAGGAGGAGGGGACAATAGAGAATGAGATGGTTGGATGGCATCACCAACTCAATGGACGTGGGTTTGGGTGGACTCTGGGAGTTGGTGATGGACAGGGAGGCCTGGCGTGCTGCAGTTCATGGGGTTGCAAAGAGTTGGACACGACTGAACGACTCAACTGGAAATGGACTGGAGTTTAGCAGTCTAGGGTAAGCCCTGCCACTTACTGGGGTAAATTAGTTAACATCAAAGCCCTTTCTAAAGGTGCTCGGCACAGTGCTGCTTTATCACAGCTCTCAATCACCAGCAACCGCAATGGGAAGGTGGGGTCATGATAGGCCTGAACAGCTGCCTAAGTTCAACTTGAAAGGACTCCAAGGATCAAGTGTATCAGATGTAAGCTGGACTTGATACTGAGAGCTACCTTTGGTGAAATCTCCTATTGAGTCCTTCATTCCTTATAAGACTTCATCTCATACCTTATGGAAGTCTTTATTTCCCCCCTATTTATTTATCAGAATTCCACTTAATTTGGACCTAGTTTTCCAGTCTGGATTGTTCCAAAGCCTTGAAGGTTTTGGCATTTCTAATTGCTGGACTTTTTACCTACAAGCCAACCAACCATAATTCCCTCACAAAAACTTATTTGCTTAAAATTTTCTCCAAGATTCACTCACACCTAATGGGTAAGGTCTGAATTTTTGAAAATAGCTCTTATTAAAAAAAAATCTTTTTTATTTAGTTGACTGCACTCTTTCTTGAAGCATTCACGATTTTTTTTTGGTGTGTGTGTGGCATGCAGGATCTTTAGGTGAAGCCTGGGAACTCTTAGTTGCAGCACATGGGATCAAGTTCCTTGATCAAGGATGGAACCTGAGGTTCCCTGCACTAGGCTTGCAGTCTTTGCCACTGGACCACAAGGAAAGTCCCAAGACCTCAATTCCTTACCTTGGCATTCAAAGCTAGTTGCAACTTGAATTAAACTGATTTTCTTCAGCCTCTCATCACTTCCAACTCTCCAACACTGTTGCCCCCAAATGCCTTTCCTTTCCTTCACACCTTCATCACGCCCTTCCCTCTTCTATCCTCAAAGCTGAGCTAAAATGTCACCTCTTCAGTGAAGCCTACCCAATTCCCCCAATGGTTTCTTCCTTCACGTTCCATTATACTTATCACTTAATCTTTAACAGAGAACTTACCCCAGACATACTCTTTCTTCTATTTAAAACATTTTTTGACCTGCTCCATTGCTATTGCTTATTGAGTAGTTGTAACAATAATACATTTGAAATGTACTTGGTAAAACTGTAAGGTATAACACAGCATCACTATACTGGTTTGGGAGAGGAACGGCAGGACTGAAGCAGAAGAGTAATGCTGTTGCTTTCCTTTTACTGGTTCGAAGTCTGAACAGGTTTTTGACCTACTGTAGCCACTTTATCGGAGACGGCAATGGCAAGCCACTCCAGTACTTTTGCCTGGAAAATCCCATGGATGGAGGAGCCTGGTAGGCTGCAGTCCGTGGCTAAGGGTTGGACACGACTGAGTGACTTCACTTTCACTTTTACACATTGGAGAAGGAAATGGCAACCCACTCCAGTGTTCTTGCCTGGAGAATCCCAGGGACGGGGGACCCTGGTGGGCTTCTGTCTATGGGGTCACACAGAGTTGGACATGACTGAAGTGACGAAGCAGCAGCCATTTTATATGGAAAATAACCAGCTTGCATAATGGCTTAAAAAAGTAATGAGTGGCCCCTGAGCAACCCAACCAAGTAAGCACCACACATAAGGAGAATCCACAAGATGTGTAGCAGTTAAAAGAGTATCTATAAAAAGTTTTACTTTTTCTTGTAATTTTAATACAAGACATCTGAAGTCTTAGATGAACAGTGAGCTGATCCTATTAGGAACAAAATATGGCACGGATTCCAAAAACATGAACATATCTTTTTTTTCCTTTGCATTTAGGCTTTGTAGTCACTATGTAATGATTATCACTTTGCCACAGTCAGATACTAGAGAAAGAGAGATATGAGAAACATCTTTTATTTTTTTTTCTAAAGAGGTGAAAATAAGTAAGATTTCTTATATTTCTCACTCATAAGATTTTTAAACTCTTAAAAATGCAATTTCCTCTTTTCAAAGCACATGCCATCTTAAAAAAAATCTTAGCAATGTACATTTGCACTCAAAGAAAAACATGCAGCGCCATTGTCCTCTGACAAAATTCTGCATAAAAACCTCACACGACTTTCTGCAAACATGTCCCCTCTTTATCATTTAGGGACTCCAAACCACAAACATTCAGTGCAATATTTGTTTCTTATTTCCGTAGGAAACACAGGACCAATGATGTCTTCTGACTACAACTGTTTCTGGATGGCTGAGCAACAGTTTCCCTCTGCTTTATTTTAAAGTACTCTCTTTAACTTGCTGATGTAAGGTACAACTAGAATTCAGCAAAACTTGAGGATCCAAGTGGAAGATGGAGGAGAAATACTTAAGGTGTACCCTGTGCCATAAACTTAGGAAAAAAATTTACACAGAAAAAAAAAAAACAACAAAACCCTCAGATTTATCAATGCACCCTTTTAAAAAGTGTTTTTTTTTTTTAAATTTCTGAAAGCAGCTTAATGTGAATCAAAAGCAGTTCCTGAGTAACTGCAGTAAACAGTGTCTTTTTAAAATATATATATATATATTTGCAACTTAGCTCATTTTGGTTCTGCCTTAATTTACTTCCCCAGCTTTTAGTTTAATCACAGTTCTTTTCCTTTCGGTTCTCAATGTGCAAGTACAACAGCGTCAGCTCCAAGAGTCAGCGTGCTGCAGATGTTTCTTGTCACTTCTGTGTGATCACCTGCATGTCTGTCAGGCCACGTTTCCAGAGTTACTGCAGGCCACAGTTCTCAGTCTCACATAAACCTGTGAGAGCTGCAGACACTTCACGTTTTCTTCATCAGACGCCGTGACTGCCACGTGTGGAGCTTGTTGTAGGCTGTCTGGAGCATCTCCTCTATGTGACTTACCAGCTGAAAAACAAACATAAGACCCTTAAGCAACAATGGGCTAATGGCTGGCAAGGTTAATGCTTCTGACTCAGATCTGGTACATATTTCAGAGCGCAGTTGCAAAGCTCTGTTTTATTTCCCCAATGAGGCAACGTGCAGGCCTTCTGTGAAGGTATTCTCAGATACATTTTGTATAGAAAGGTAAGAGGCATGGGGGTGGTGTACAGTAGAGGCTGACGTTCACCTGCTCTGCCTATGCTGTATGTTTGCCCTGTCATTAACCAGCCACAGAACAACAACAGGAAACCCTGTGTTACAGGCCTGTTTATTCTGTCAAATCAGAGAGGTGAACTAAACTGGTGATTTCAAGATTTAAACATGAGACTTCTAAGTAAGATCCAGAGGGCATCAACACTATCTGAGAGAAAATATAAAAAATGCCCTACTCCCCTGAAGATTCTGAGGCAGCAGGTCTGAGATGACACCCAGGAATCTTTTTATTTTCAAAAGCTTCTGAGCTTAATTCTGCTGAACAGCCAAGCTTGAGAAGCACTTTTCTATGTTCTCTAGGTCTTTCCCAGCTCTCAGCACTTCAGGATTTCCACGTAATTCAGTACACTATAGAAAAATGTAATTAGTCTTAAAGCTCCACACAAGTACTATGAAACCCCTTAGGTCAGGACTATGTACTTTATGAGTAGAAAAAATTTTTGCCCTCATCATAGACATAACTAGAAGTACCACACTGATCTAAGCTGACAAAGACTCCTGAGGCAGAATGTCCTTGGATTATCTGTTTCCTTGGAAGTGGACAGTGTAATTTACATGGTAAATTTTACTTGGAAGTAAAATTTTTGTAAAGTCTCCAAGTCAATTTTGGCAGTATGGAGACAGAGAACAGGAAGGCTTAAATCTTTATAGCATGCCAACAATTTGGATTCAATCTGAGGTAGAGTTAAAAACAAAACAAACCCTTATTTACCACATCTGTTATCACTAAGTGTGTTTGTGTAGAGGAGTGTGATGCTATTTACTTCTGTCTGTAAACGACATAAACATCATTTATTCTGCTTGACAGGCCACAGTGTTTCCACAGCACCAGTTAGAAGAGATGAACACCACTGCCTCGTGTAAGGCTGCTCAGGGCCTCAGAATCCTTTTTACCAGAATCCTTTTCACAGTGCTCCAGGCAGTTACAATCAAACGAGAAGGCACGTGAACTGAAATCTGAGATCCTTGCTCTGCTGTGAGAAGACACCTCAAGTTTCTTTTCTGATTATAAATAATATTACGTTTTGAGGGAAAAAAAATGTTTAGGGAATAAAAACTTACTAAAAATATTAGTAATGAAGATTTTTCAGCTTTCAACTGTGAAATTTCCTGTTTTGCTTATCCTACTTACACACTGAACAAAAATAGTTTTATATGCTATTTTTTTCCTAGTCTTCTCTGAGAAGACTTGCATTACACACAGAGAAACAATCTTGTGTGGTTGCTCTGCGTGTGTGTGGTTTTTGTGTGTGGTTGCTCCAGCCTTGCATTAAAAACATGAAAAATCCTGGGTGCAAGGTGACACTTCTCACTCATTACCTCACTGCTGCCCTGCTGTCAACCAGGGAAGCTGAAGGCAGGCCATAACCCACGAACTTTCCAGCTCACTTTCACAGAATGGCAATTCTGCCTTTCTTTGCATTACTAGAATGCAACTTGTTACTCAGGTTTTCAAAATAAACATTTTTAGGAACATATACATAGGTTGTAAATTATACTATAAAGAAAAGCATGAAGATGATTATTACAAATGCTGGGTTAGTCATGGCCTTGAGAGTGTGTGAAGGAGGTGTGGGCAACTGGACAGGGACACTCAAGGTACTTGTTCTATTTCTTACCATGCTTGGCGAGCACACAGACACTTGCTTTACTGCTTAAAAAAAGCAACTGTATTTTATGCACTTATGAATGTATGATACATTTTATAATTAAAAAACAGGATTCCCAGTGACATAAAAAACAACATATATACTCAATTATAGGAAAACAAAGTTAATTTCATCATTTTACTACAGAGGAAAAAAAAAAATCAGGCCAAAATTAGATTCTTGCCTTACATTTGTGCTTAAATACTGTCTCCGAATTTTTTCTTGGAATGGGCAAAGCTTTGTAACTTGGAATCGTTCCAAATTACTTTTCATTTTCACTACCTAAAAAAGATAAGAGAAATAATGAATTAGACTCTCAAGAACCTACAGAGATCAAGGGAAAAACACACACAAGGTTACTTACTTTCTTTAAGATTTACTGGCTCCACCAAGCAGAGAAGCAGTATCTAACATATTTAGATTTTCTTGGTTCATAATTCCTATCCTTCCTGATATTTTTTTTGTGCATGTGTATAAATGTGTATGTGGAAAACATACAGTATATACTGTTATAAGATTCCACTTGGTTTAATGTGAACATCTTTAAGCCATTAAATATTAGGTCATCATTTAAAATGGAGGCATCTTTAACCAATCCCCTTCTGATGGATATCAGACCATTTCTAACACAGACAGTGGTAATGAAACATCTCTATGCCTCAATATTTGCATATACTCATTCTTAATTATTATTTTCTTATATTTCTAAATGTTGAATTTCTGGGTCAAAGCATTTTTTAAAAGGTAGAAGAAAGGACTCTCAGCAAACTGGCCAATACCGATTATTATACATTTTTTATTCTTTTGCAAATTATAGATGAAAAATGCACCTTTTCTGTAGCTTTAAAGATAATCCAGGAAATGAACCCACACTCCTTGCATTGGAAGTGTGAACTCTTAACCACTGGACCACTAGGGAAGTCCCTAAAGATTGTCTGTAAGATGATTTATATAGTAAAGCTATTACTATTTTTTTAAAATTGAAATATAGTTGACTTAACAATGTTGTGTTAGTTTCTGATGTACAGCAAAATGATAGTTAAGTTTTAAGATATACAATTAATAGTTATGGATCTGGTCTGGATCTCAAGTTTCTTTACAAAATGGGTATCAATAGCTACTCCATGAGGATGATGTGAGGTTTAAATGAAACAATATAGGCAAACTAGCATCTGGCACATGGTAAACGTTCAATACGGTTTTACAACGTCAAGATAACACCTCACTAATTTACATCATCACAACAGCTGGCTGTGTTTGGGATCAGTTCTAACCTTTTCTTCTAGGAATGGCGTATTAACAGGAAAACAGGACCAGAAGTGCCGTAGAAGTTCCCCAACAGCCACGTATAGATGTTTCAATTCAGACTGAATATCATTTGGCACCATCTCTGCAAAAGAAAAAGAGGTTCACAGAATAAAAGCTATTTTCCCATGTGTGTGCAGTCTCTGAATGAGAATTTACACTCACAGTGTAAATGTAAATGTGCACTCTGCCAATGTTAAACCTGGATGAGCTATTCTAAGTTAGTGATTTTGTGGCTGACACTAAATTCCCTTGGGGTTTCAGAGGACTTTTTAGGTTTTGCTTTAAGAGGTAAGAGAGGGAAAAAACCTTTTAGTATGACATAGCAATGCGCCACTGTTTGTACTATTAAAACAGTACTGAGAAGTTAAGCTCTTTCCTAGGTATGCTTCAGGATCTAGATGCATAAAAACAAAACACAGATCCCAGAAATGTTCCAAAGGAAAACCAATACAACTTTAGCATGCTTCTCAAATTGCTCTTCAGAGCTGATCTCGGTAAAGGGATAGCAAAGGGAGGTCCAGCACGTACGGTTTATGGCTTGCTGTGTCCCTCCCTGCATCAGCGCTCCTCCAGGCGACAGGGCTGTGATGGTGCTACTGGCAGCACTGCTTGAGAGAACCTGGAAGGAAAGAAGAAAACATGTCAGTTTAACAGCGAATGTCCATAAATACACAACCGAGAGCCAGCAGAGCGAACTGCTTCCCATAAGGCTACTAGAACACCTACTAATCTTCCAGGAATACCAGGCAAACTCACAGGTACCTCAAAATACACACCCTTTGTCTAGTCAAGCTTCCCCACCTTTGAAAGAGTATAGGAGAAGGCAATGGCAAACCACTCCAGTACTACTGCCTAGAAAATCCCATGGATGGAGGAGCCTGGTAGGCTGCAGTCCGTGGGGTCGCTAAGGGTTGGACACGACTGAGCGACTTCACTTTTCACTTTCACACATTGGAGAAGGAAATGGCAACCCACTCCAGTGTTCTTGCCTGGAGAATCCCAGGGACGGGGGAGCCTGGTGGGCTTCCGTCTATGGGGTCACACAGAGTCGAACACGACTGAAGTGACTTAGCAGCAGCAGATTGATAATATTGTGCTAGTTCCAGGTATACAGCAAACTGATTCAGTTAAACATACATATGTATAGAACCACAATCTTTCTTCTTTTATAATTTATCCCAAGGTACTGGATACAGTTCCTTGTGCAGTAAATTCTTGTTTATTTTTCATGTGGTAGTGTGCATCGGTTGGTCCCGTACTCCCAGTTTATTCCTGCCTCCCCCACCCCTGCCTCCACTTTCCCCTTTGGTAACCAGAAGTTTGTTCTCTATGTCTGAGTCTGTTTTGTAAGTAAGTTCATTTGAACTCTTTTTTAGAGTCCACATATAAGTGATATAGCCAAGCTCTTTCTTAAGTACCAACTTCTTAGCACTGAAGGTAAAACTGAGTTTAAGGAAAGAAAAAATGTCAAAAAGAAAATGATAAACCCTGGTTGGCAGTTGACATAAGAAAATCCAGCAAAGTAGAAATATATCACTTGTCATTTTTCAAGGAAGTAGATACACATTGCCAAAAGGGTAAAAAAACCAACATTCCCCACTGTATCCACATGAACATTCAGGGACATAACTGATGTATCTCCTCAACGAATGCCTAACAAGTAGCAAGGACCAGCCATAGTGAAGAACAAATCATTTGCTGAACAGCTCAAGCACAGGGTTAGTGTATTTTACAAGTAGAAACCCAGATATGTATGGGCTGGATGAAAAAACAAAACACTTAACTTGGTGTAAAGAGCACATTACAGGTCAACTATGAGTCTAGGAGACATGAAAGTTCACTTGATTTCTATTTCCTTCTGTCAGAAAGTGTTATAATGCACTGTAAGTAGAAGTTTCAGTGATTGCTAAACTTGCTGACTAGTCACTGGCTACACTCAGGTATACACACCTGATGACAGATAATCTCTTCATGTGTCTCAGATAATCAAATCACTTTTCGGAGGGAAAAAGCTAAACTAACCACAGCTTAAAAAGGTTAGTGTTGACCTATATACAATAAAAAGAATTTGTACAAAATAAATGCTTTTTCAAACTTCAACTAACTAAATAAATAAATGTTAAAAAAAAAAGTTAGGTGGAACTACTTTGGCCCACGGGCAAATGATGGACAATTATAGTCTAGAAGGAAAGATGTAGTCAAACAATCCCATATTTGTTATGTGAGCATAAGTATGTACAACACATATTTCTTTGCTTTGTCCACTAACAGGACAAGGAGAGCAGTAGCAAATGACATCCCACCTAGTACTCATATCTTGGTTTCTAAACCTACTCAACACTTGCCAAGCAGGCAAAGAGTAAGATGAATTTGGAGTATCTATCTCATTGTGCCATAAACTAAAGAGGTGCTCAAAACTGTCAGAAGACAGTATCTGAAGATACTGTCAGAAAGATATAGGAGCAGTATGAAGGGCGTGGAAAAGGTCTAACTACAAAGGTGCAAGGGTACCTTTTCAGGAGTGACAAAACGTGCTTTTTATTTTCATTGTGTTGGTAATTACATGACTGTATACACAATGAATTCAAAAGAATATACTGAAAAGGTAAATTTTACTGTAAGGTATCTCAGTTAAAAAAAAAAAGGACAGCAACAATTTATAACCCACAGAATATAAGAATCCATGCTTATAAAGAAACGTAAATAAATATGAATGAGTCAGGGAGGTTCAGAAGGTCAACTGATGGGAGGATAGAATTAGAAAATCACCATTTAACCACCACTATGGTAATAACTGTTTTCAGCAAGAATCATCAAGAGATTCTAAAACATCAGTGGGTAAAAGTTTGAGGGGAAACAAGAGTTACACAGTATCTCCCCACAAGATACTTACTAATTATGAAGGGAAAAAGAGGTAAGTTTTCAGCAGAGAAGTCAGATAGACAGTGCCTTAACCAAGTGATCAAAGTTAACACTGCAAGGCTGGACAGACAAACATGTGATGCACAAAGGATGATGTATTACTGACACATCAACCTGGTGGAATTCTTGCAAAAAATGAAATCCAATCATGAGAAAACGCTAGAGACACTGAAGTTGAGGGCATTCTACAAAAAACTGACCTACTGTTCAAACATCAAGGGCATGAAAGATAAAGATTGAAAGACTACTCCACTGTAAAGGGAACTACAGAGACGGAGGAACCGAATGCAGTTCATGAACCTGATATGGATGCTAGACCAAAAAAAGTTTTTTTTTTTTTTTGCTACAGGGACATTAATGGTACAATTGGTGAAAATTTTCCAAGAATATAGGTTAGGGATGTCCCTGGTGGTCTAATGGCTAAGACTCCATGCTCTCAATACAGGGGGTCTGGGTGTGATCCCTGGTCAGGAACTCGATCCCATATGCCACAACTAAGATCCTGAGTGCCTCAACTAAGACCATGTGTGTTAGTTGCTCAGTCATGTCCGATTCTTGCGATTCCATGGACTGTAGCCTGCCAAGATCCTCTGTCCATGGAATTCTACTGGCAAGAATACTGGAGTGGGTTGTCGTTTCCTTCTCCAAAGTCCATGTACAGCCAAATAAAGAAAAAAAAATTTTTTTAAAAGAATACAGGTTAGATAATAAGACTTAAACGTTAACTTATTGTTTCTATAATGGTACTGTGTTATTTAGATGTAAAGGGATCTGGGGCTTCCTAGGTGGCGCTAGTGGTAAAGAACTCACCTGCCAATGTAGGAGACTAAGAACTAGGTTTCAATCCCTGGATCAGGAAGATATCCTGGAGGGCATGGCAAGCTACTCCAGTATTCTTGCCTGGAGAATCCCATGGACAGAGGACCCTACTGGGCTACAGTCCATAGGGTTGCAAAGAGTTGGAGATGACTGAAGCAACTTAGCATGCTCACAAACGGATCCACCTTCAAAATGGGTCAGAAAACTTTTCCAACTTTTTGTAAATCTAAGATTATTTCAAGGTTAAAAGTTAAAAAGTAAGTCCCCATATGTGATAAGCACTACAATTCAGGTTTCAATTCAGTGTCTGAGTATTTATGAAAACAGAGAAAAGGGAAAAAACAACTCATTACTGGGCATGCTGAGGACTGCTTTACAGAGGCAATGGAATTTGAACTATTTTGAATTATTGCTATTTGTTCCTTGACAAAGAAACAGGCAAAGGACACTCTTAAGAGAGAAAGCATGAGAAAAAGCACAGGAAGCACGTAGATGATACGATTAAAAACCTCTGGATAGTTTATAGTGTGTCAGGCTGGAGTACAGGACTCTTTAAGTTATGTGGGGAAGGAAATAGTGGAGATATGGCTGGAGTTGGGACTAGAGATGTGGGTTAGGGTCAGACTGTAGGGTTTGGTGAGTCAGACAAAGAACATCCAGACAATTACTATGAGAAGAAAGGGAGGTAGTAAGATTTTTAAGTTGCAGAGTGATGTGGTTGGAATCATGCTTTTATTAAAAGAACTTGCAGTGGCTGTGCTGAAAACCTGTCCCGTTTACCTAAGTCAACATGATGGAGTCAAGAGTTACTGAACTGACAGAACTGGCTGATCAACTTAAGTATGTCTAAGTGCAGGGAAAAACAAAGACTATCTACAGAATGATGTCCAGAAATTTTTTGGAAATCTGGGAGATTTTTCAAATAAAACTGTATATATGGAAGAAAAAAAAAAATCAGCAACCATAAAACTCATTACCTTATTTTCATTATCATCTGAACTTCAGGTATGCTAAATACTTCTCTTTACCTGACTTTTTCAATCTATTAAGCAGAAATATGTCTTTACCCCAAGTAAAGTATGAATTTTATAAATATGAATGTGCTCATAAACTGAGGAAGTAACTGGGAATTCTGTTTTTCAAACTGTACAAGTCACCTACCTGAGTTAATCTGGGTGTATAAGCTTCCATTTCTTGTCTAATACTTTGAAAAGAATTAATAATGTCCTGACTTGTTGCATACTGCAGCGACTGGATTGGAGTTGGACCATGATAATACCTGAAGATTAGCCAAGAAATTATTAATCACACAGAATAAAGATACTCAGTATTTGTCTTTCAAATATTTTAGCAGTCTCCATACAATATTCCCCCCAAGTAAAGAGTTAATCTCCATACAATATTCCCCCCAAGAGTTAAAGATATTTCAATTAAATAATTTAATTCCAATAAGGGTAATAGGAAGAGAACAGCACAGATAGCTAAAATTTATTTTCTTCGCTTCAATCATTTAGGATCCTTTCCTGAGATGTACAAAGTAACTTTTTAAGGAAATACAAAACTATATTTTATGGTAACAAACTGATAAAAACTTGAATACTACACCTGCAGAATAAATTCTGTACCAACTTGTGATATAAAACTATTTTGCTTCAAATTTTAATAGTCACTAAACTTACCTATCTGACTTCTTGAGGTTTAGTGCAATTGTTTTTATGGAATTATTTTTTCCCAAGTCTTCATATTCAATGGATTCTTGTAACTTCGCCTATAATTATAAACACAACAGTTTTTAATTTCTGCACTTCCTACATGAGTCCCCTCTACACATAGCTGAACCTATTTTTTCACTAACCACTTAACAGAGTAACTGTTTTCCTATACTCTGATCATACTATGCATCATTATATCTTTAATATTTGAAAATCTGATAAATTAATTTTATTACCTGTGTTGCATTTTTGCCCCCACTTTGGTGTTTCTCAGTTTTAATTATTCCCTTTATGCTTATTCTTCTGTGGATTTTTTTTTTTTTTGCTTAAACTTTGATCCAACAGAATTTATTGTAAAATAAGGAATAAGGTAGGGAATCAGTTTTTTCAGAAGTATTATTAATCAGTCCCCCAACACCATTTGTAGAATAACATCTTTCCCCACTGATTCATCATATATGTATTTAACCCCTCCATGTATTTGCATTTACGTCTGCATTCTTTATTTTGATTTTACTAATGTGCTTTCTCCTGGACTGTATAGGAACAAATCTGACCTTAGCATGCTATTCAGAGTAATGTTTCAATCAGTCCCACCTCACCTAGACTCAGCATGTTTTTACTTTCTCATCTCTATACCCTTGAGTCAACTTCAAGGCATACTGATGTCTTTCACTACTGTTTCCATATGTCAAGCTCATTTCTACCCCTGCTGCTGCCTGATTTAAGTCATGTCGGGACCCAACCTCTTATATAAATCCAAATCCTAAATCTTTGCCAAGGCCTGGTCATCCACCTAACTTTCACACTTAACTGAAAGCTCCGTGAATATGAGGACTCTGTCTATTATTATTCCAGGATCTCTTTCTATAAATCCCCTGTAGAACACATAGCAGACAACCACTGACATGAAAGAACATCTTGAGTCAGTTTATCATTGAATATTGTGAAAATTCACACAGTGATTTTTGACAATTTCATCACTATCAAGAATCAAGGGTACTCAGTGCAATACTGCAAAGCAAAAAATCACTTCCTAGATTTCTTTTTAGCATCTCTCAATGGCAACCCACTCCAGTGTTCTTGCCTGGAGAATCCCAGGGATGGGGGAGCCTGGTGGGCTTCCATCTATGGGGTCACACAGAGTCGGACACGACTGAAGTGACTTAGCAGCAGCAGCAGCAATTTATATTTTAGCTTCACTTTGCTTATTTCAGAAAAGAAATATCTTACTTTGTTAATTTTAAAGGTGTATATCCCTGTAGAAACATATTAGGTGACTGAAATACATAAAGGACCCATAATCTCTTAAAGTTCATAAAGTTCATAAACTTAATTGTGTATTAGTTTGTTCTGCAAACTTTATCTACTTACTCTCTGGTTCCTACTGTAAATAAACAATTACTATACTTTAAGTTCTATTTTACAATTATTCATTTTACCTATAGACACTAAATTCTTTCAGGACAAAAACCCAGTCTTACTCATTTTTTTTCCTGCCACCTAACATGGCACAGAAGGCAACTAAAAAATGGTTTCTTTAATTTTAATGAAGTGAACTATTGTCATGGTATATGTGAACTCACTTTAATTCAACATATCATTAATCCTTTAAAGTAGTCATTATTTGCTGCATGCATCAATCTCCACTGTAGGGATGTATCACGAGTATCATGATGTTTGCTATTTTCTCAGTTATACTGTCAGTGTATTGTATCTAAATCTTCGCACATATCGTAAAAAAAAAAAAAGTCCCAAGTGGGAATTGTCCAGAAGTGAAATTAAGGGTATAAACCTTTAAAAATTTAATACACTATACTGCCTGATCGCCCTCTAAGAAAGCCTTATCATAATTTTTATAACAAGGGAGAAACTTAAAGTTGAAGGATATACAAGCTTGGCAAAGTTGCAGAGAGAAGAAAAATACAAGTAGCTAACTGTTCATACTACTTCACAATCTATCTTCAGTATTTAATGAAAGACATTTCCAGTTCTAAAATGCTAGGTTTTACATTAAGGCCAAATCTTATCTTTTAAAATCAAATACACAAACCTTTAGTTTTTTCTTTCTGTCATATTGCCTTTGTTGGGTACTCTTTTCCAGAAAATAAAACTATGCATTAACATTTATGTGAGTTTACAGGTGAAGGAGAAAAATAAAACAATAAAAACAGTTAACAGACTTAAGGCCATGGAAAGTAGGCTGGCAAGAAAAACTGAGGAAGTATTCTTTAAGCCAAATACTTAACAGCTTGGTCAGAAGAACTAAAGCTATCTGAACTTATTAAGGGTCAACATAAGGTACTGGCAGTTACATAACATATATCTGGAGAAATCTGAGCCATAAGCATTCCAGACTTTTTACTCATACCCTTTTGATTGCTGGCTGAAGGCAATCTACATCTCCGGAATTTCCATCAATGCTGCTGGGCTCGCCATTTTGCTCCTTTTGTGCTTCTCTGAAAACAAAGGGAAAAAAATTAATGTTAAATACCACAGGAGGAACAACAACAAAACTCTACCTGGCTATCATGGAAAACCCTGTTAGAGCACCTTTGCATGTGTACTTAACTGTTTCCTGAGACCTGCTGCCAGGACCATGGCACTGTGATGGTTAAATCTCTTGATGATGGCAGCGTTGCTATTCTCTCTGATGGATTTAGAGTTAGAAGTAGATGGCACGGAGGAAATGCCATAGCCCTGCAAGGAACGATTTAGTAGAGATATGTTGAGTTGAAAAAATTTTCTGGATATAGGACTTAAAAAATATTTACAGGTAAAAATTTAAAAATAAGTAACATTATACACACACACAAAAATGAAAAAATGCTAACTGCTTTTAGTATCACAAAAATATCTTAACTGCTAAGTGCTGCATTTTTTTCCCTAAGGAGCAATTCTGGACTAGTTAGCAAAATATTAAAATACTGGTTAGTAGGATGCTGGGCGTAAGCAATTACACTTAAGTTAAAACTTACAGGTGCTATGAAAGAAGTGGCCAATCCCAATAGAGGTGGGGGGCGGGGAGGGTAGGTGCAAAAGAGCTTCGTGGAGCACAGTAAGAGGAACAGGCAGGTGCTTGCAAGGCAAACACTCAGACAACATTTCAGGAAGAGGAAACTGCTTAAACAAAAGGTATAGGAGTGACGTCAAACATACTGTGTCATGGGTTTGTATGCAGTTCAGTATACCTCGAATGAAGGGTGGGCCAGGAAACCGCCCCAAGTGAGTACGCAGAGGCCAAATGAAGAAGAGCCTGGTAGCAGCTCCGATTTTATTCTAAGTTCAATGAGAACCCCCTGAGAAAGTTTTTACGTAGGGGAACATTATGATCTGATTTATAACTCTTACTGCTAGGGAAGAATAGACTATAGGGAACAAAAAGAAACAAGATCAATTAGGAGGCTAATGTGTCTGTGCAGATAGTTTTGAGATGTAGAGCCACTGAGCAACTGAATGTTGGAGGTCAACAAAGGGGCGGGATCAAGGAGACTACCAGGTTTTGGCTTGAACAACCGAGCATGGTAATGTTGTGTTTTTTTTTTTTTTTTTAAAGTGACATAGGGAAGGGCCAGGAAGAAATAGATTTTTTGAGGATGGGAATCAAAGACTCCATTTTGGACATGTTATGCTGAGGGGTGTGTGGAAACAACCTAAATGAAGATACCAAGTAGGGAGGTGGACATATGATTTTGGACTTCTTGGGTTAGCCAGACCAGGACTAATTGGGAGTCATCATTACACAATTAGTATTGATATTTTTAGCAATGGAATGGAAAGAATGTAATTACAAGGAGCCTCAAGCCCATATCCTGGGACAGAATTACTAGAGGATGATAGGGAAAGAGGAGGGAAAAATTGAATCAACCAACACTTTTAAAAAAAGGCTTGGTTTTATAAATTTTTATACATCCATGCAAGGGACTACAACATGGATAGTTTTAAAAATGTAAATAATAAGAAAAGTAAATAACAAATCATTGTGTAAGTTTAAGGTTTACAATGTGTTGATTTCAGATTGCAAAATGATTACCAGTGTAGCTAATACCTCTATCATGTCACATAATTATCGTTTCTCTTGCTGAGAACTAAGATCTAGTTTCTGAGCAACCTGAGGTTTCTACTGTCAGCCATGCTGTGCATTAGGTCTACAAAAATGATCTACTAGCTGTAAGTCTGTATCCTTCAACAACACCTCTCCAAATTTCCTACCCCTCAAGGTCAGAACTATTAACCTCATTTTACAAGAAAACTGATATTAGAAACATTAAAAAAACTACAGTTTAAAACCAAGTAGTTTGGTTTTAAAGTCAATGTACTTAACAGCTATATAGTTTATTTAGCTTCATTTTCTCAGGGTGATTAAGGAGGTCACGTTTATAATGTGTTGAGATTCACCAAGGAAGTGACTGAGTGCTGAGAATTTTCAAGAAAACAACTGAATTTCATTAGGCAAACAACTCACTGGGGCACCAAGGATTATTTTCTGTTAATAATTTAGACTACAGATGAAATTTTAACATTGGTTTTCTCACCTGGAGCAAGCATACAATAAGAGAAAAAAGACAGGAGCACATGTCAATAGAAAAGGAGCCAAAGGAAAGCAAGAAAATTAACAATTAAATGAAAGGAAGGGCACTAAAAGGTAACAGTTAACTGAGGAAGGCAAGCTCTTTTCTAGACTAGAAGATAGAGGCAGGGACAGAATTAGCCTTGATCAGAATGGATCACCTATTTCTCTAGCATTGGATGAATTTCTAAGTCTGGAGTCATGATGTTGAGGCAGGTAGCTCATACTTGATGGTCCAGCTATTGAAACACAATGGGGCTAATGTGGAGTAAGGGTCTGACTGTGCTCAACATTTGGTAAATAGTGGGCAACCAACAATGTTGATCATCTTTTCCCTATCTACTAATATTTTTTCACACTTACTTAATGTTAGATACAGCATAAAACATATGTTAAACCTTTATTAATACCTAGACAACTGTTGACAAAGGAGTTAAAAAATTTTTGTAAAAAATGTTCTACCAACTCACAGAGGAATTTCAGCTCTCCCATGCAATCTTAATAGTGAACAGTGCTATTGAAAAGCACTTTTGATAAACCACTCCAAATAACATTATCCTGTTTTACCTTCTCACAAGTAGAACATCTATACTTCAGGCAATTTTAAAATACAAATGTTGAAGACTAGGAAAAGACTGTTTTCTCTTGTAAATCCTTTTACTACTACTTACCTCATCTAATGGTTTATCTTCCAAAGCTGTTAAGTCAAGTAGAGGGTTTTTCACTCCTAATGAAACCATTGTTTTTAACCCTAGAGAGTCAATGAAACAAAAAGTTGATTAAGGTTTGCCTTTCCCAGAAAGCAAACACATCACTGACGGCACTGATGACCAGAGAGAAGCAGATGAAATGCTAGACTGTGTCACGGATAAGCAATTACCTTTCTCATCTATTTTGGCACATTCTGCAAAGAGGTCCTTCGACCCTGTATTCAGCCGGTCCCTGTGAAAATAATGGGACTGAAAGAAACGTGTCCAGAATTCCTTTTCTGTCATGTTGTGGGGAACGTTTTCTGCATATTTCATTTTTACTGTGAATAAAAACCACAATAGTTACATACTGAATTTCCAATTCTTAAAACCTCTCAAATTAGTTTAAAAATAGTCCAAGAGCAAAACCAAATTATAAAAGTATTCAACTTTACAAACAATATATAATAACTGTAAGTATCACTTGAGAGATAATGTTAGACATTACCTTTACGAATCTTAAATTACAAACAAAGCTTTATTTTGCACCAAGAAAATTAATAAGCTTCAAGTTTCAAAGTTTTATTGGGAACATCAAGATTAAACTGATAACCTAATTCATAGGTACTATTTGTGACAATTAAATGTTGACACACATAAAGGCCTCAGAATGGTGTCCGACAAAGAGTAAACACTACATATTATCAGAAAGATAGAAAATAATTACATTATAATGTGGTAAGACACACAGCCCTGTAGATGGAATGGGGAGGGGGATTACATCTGCCTAAGGAAGTCAGGTTTTACAGAAGTGGCAATGAAGTGATGCTTGAGGTGAATCCTGCAGGAGACTGTCTCCTAAGGAGTAAAGGTGATTTCTCCAAGGGAAATGATTTGTGGGTTAGAAAAGTCATTCTGCAGGCAGCATGAAGGATGATCTGAGTTAGTGCTGTAGACACTCATTTACTGATGCCTCTGGAGTATGTCATTCTACTCAGGGTACGTTAAAGCGTAAATAAAGTTTAAGAACCACCAGTGGAAAGAATGAGAAGGTCATCATACCCATGGATTGATGTCAGTATATTACACGCTAAGCTCTTAATATCTACCACATCAGGCACTGGATAAAGTACATATTTTATTGCACTTCATCAGGAATAAAGGTAAGCTTTTTGTTTTCCAGATATCTCACTGTATTCATTCAAACAAATATTTTCACTATCTGAAAGAACTGATTATTCTTACCTGCTGGATAGGTCCTAAAAATGGACTCAATGATATCAGATGTTAAATTGTATCTCAAACCATTACATCCATCTGTCTGGGGTCGGACATCAGCCTAAAATAAAGACATTTGTTAAGAGTACTGGGCCAAGATGTCTAAGAACCCAATGGACACTGGAGAAAGGAGGAAAAACAGATTCTCTGAATGAAATACAGTCTACGGCCATACCACCCTGAACATGCCCGATCTTGTCTGAATGAAATACAGAGACAAATCCTTTGCCTTTAGTTTTGGCACAGAGACGGGTCTAATAAATCTGACCTGCTTCACATAACTTTAGTGACCAGTAAAATCTATGTTTCTGAAAACACAACATGGTCAAACAGACTCATTTAAATGTGGCCAAAGGCAGATACCTAGTGGAAATTTAACATAAAGCTTACAGTTACCAAATATTTAACTATTTGGTTACAATGTATTATCTGATTGTTTTAAGAAAGGCCTTATTAATTCAATTCACTGCTAAGTACTCAGAAAGATGCCAAACATGTAACTGGTACTGAAATTTTTGGTAAGTGTATGAATACTGCTTTGGTTCCACCAGAGTATAGACTGAAACTCATTTTCTAATTCTATACATATGGTAGTCTCAACTTTCCTTTCAAGATACATTTTACAAATCTTTCATTTTTTTTTTTTACTTTTCGATCATGTGACATGGCATGTGAGGTCTTACCTCCCTGACCAGGAACTGAACAAGCGCCCCCTGCATTGTAAGTGCAAAGTCTTAACCACTGGGGTGCCAGAGAAGTTCCCAAATTTTACTAATTTATAATATGATGGTCATTTTACATTTAAACTTGCATTATAGGTAAAATATTTAAATCATTAAAAAAAGGAAAAAAAGATATCTGAAAGCCCTTACTTTAAAAGTATTGCAGGAAATAAGCATTAGTCCAATTGCTAGAAGATTCATTTTCAAAAGTCCATTTTGGGAGAGTATCATGGCTACTGAAGTATCTGTTAATTTACTTCAAGGAAATACTAAATTTTACAGAAAAATGGCATCATTAGCACATATACCAGGGTTTTTTCTTCTTTAGAAATCTAGAAGGGTCACATACCAGAAATGCTGCAGAAATGCCAACATCCTGCTTATGATTAGATGTGGAAGAACTCTCTGCTGTGTTCACATTTAAACGATTGGCCCAGAATTCCTCAGCACTGATGACTTGACTCACAACAAGGTCTTTATAAAGCTGAAACAAAACAGGATCTTCTTGCAGCATTCTGGTGATAGAATATATCAACATATTGAACTTTTAGAATAAAACACCATTTAGGCAGCATTCTAAAAAGATCTTAGCTACACAAAACACACAATTTTCATTTTGTGATGATTGAGCGGCAGAGGTCATTTACTTCATTTGTTAGTAATTAAAAGCAAAAAAACATTTTTGGAGGAAGAAATCCAGTGCAGATAAATGGAAGGCAGTTGAAGAAGCAAAGGCTAAAGTCTTTGAGGGCTTGGATTTGGTCCTATTCATCCCTATATTCCAGTGACACAAAGGCTGTATTTGTACTGTACTGTGGTTTCTTTCACGAAAAGCTGAACGGGGAAGAGGGATTTTCTATCAACTAAGTTTTTCATGGTGATAAACACTCGGAGCTATAAGTACAGAAAGATAATTCATCTTGTCAGAAATTCTCATTATTTTAAATTTATTTATTTATTTGACCATGCCACGCTGCATGCAGGATCTTAGTTCCTGAGCAGGTATTACATCTATGTCCCAGCAATGGAAGCGTAGATTCTTAACCACTAGACTGCCAGGAAGGCCCAGAAATTCTTGTTATTTTAGATGTTTTCTAAACTGTTATACAGTATGACTTTTTTTAGGTTTCTCATTCACAAACACACTTCTTAGTATCTTCTCTGTGACAGAGAATTAAGGGACCTTGGCAGCTCTGAATTACAGTTTTGTTCCTAATCTGATATTAGGCTTGAGGCAGTTAGTTTAACTTCTAATTCATGGCATTTGCTGAATGCCAAAGTTAGTTAAGATGCTGAAGTTATGAACCAAACAAACAGAGCACCAAATTGAGCTCCCTATGTTATACAGCTGCTTCCCACTAGCTGTTTTACACAAGATGCTGTATATATGTTGACGCTACTTTCTCCACTCTCCTACTCTCTCCTTCCCCCACTGTGTCCACAAGTTCATTCTCTACATCTGCGTCTCTATTCCTTCCCTGTAGATGGGTTCAAGAGGGGATACATGTATAATTATGGCTGATTTGCATTGCTGTACAGCAAAAAGCAACACAACATTGTAAAGCAATTTTCCTCCAATTAAATAAAAAAAAACAAACACAGAGGTAAAGAGAACAAAGCCTGTATTTTCCTAGACTACACTATCAAAGCACGAAGGGTGAGAAATAACAAACTATTACTTGACGGGTAAGAACCTAGTGTCTTTAAAAAGGCTGTTCTTTTCCTCCTTCACCTGTTTTTCTCTTCCAGTTCTTTATTTGCTTTCCTCTTGAATTTGGGAAGCAGTTGCTGAAGAAGGTCTTTCACTGCATCTCGCTCTTTCACTGCTGTGCTTTCATTGGAAAAATGGAAGTTAGTTGTGTCCCCTGCATGCAGGACCAGTTGAAGCTGAATTTTTGCTTTTCCTTCTGGACTGATTTTCTGGCCTAAAAAGAAGCATGAGGCTAGTTAGATGAGTATACTCCCACTGTCCAAACAGTCATACAATAAGTTATCTCTTGTTCCAAGAAGACTCAGGCTTTCTTTGGGCTTTAGTTGCCCTATTCCAATCTTGATGCTTGAGAAGAAATCCACTCTTTTCAAATAATTGCATATTACCAGAGCATGGCTCAACAAATTCACTGGTAACACTCAGGTTCCTTCTATAGTATTCTTTTTGTGTGGCATGTCTCACCCACTATTCCACCTCTGGACGTTAAAGGGCTTTTGTTTCCACTCAACTGAGCAGATTTCTTTAAAGCTTTCTGAACAGCCAACTCAGGAGCGCTGAATCCACTAACAGCTGCTTCCACCTGACATTATCATTAATAAAAATGATTTGTCACAATTCAAAAAACTACAAAACACAGCTCATGGCTTATTTACTAACTGCAAAGGGAAATATGTAATTTTACATTTGGAGATCAGGTGTCAACACTTTAACCAAGTGATCAAACTTAGTGACATTAAAAATGAACCACCTGACACTATGGGCTTTCTGAGGTGACAGAACAGGAAGCCAGCCTCACCACTGGGTGCTCTTCTTGCTGAAAATGTTTTAACTTCAGTATAATCAAGACTGTAGACTTGACTTTTAGTTTATAAGAAATACAGGAAATAATTAAATAAAACCTTGATCTGACATAATCAGAATGTATGATATTCTACAAATCCACACTCCTAAAGAAGAGACTACAGAGACTACAACTACATACATGAACCCAGACCAGATACTGATTTAAAAAAAAAAACAAAAAACCCCACAGCTATAAAAAACAATGTTTGGACAACTGGGGGAAAAAAAAATCCAACAGTGGTATGGATATTTATTAAAATTTTCTTGGTGTCATGTTATGAAGAGTCAAAGTGTAAGCACATAAAATAAAACAAATACGGCAAAATAATAACACTTAGATGGGATATAATTACAAGTATGCACTGCACCATTCTTTAAACTTTTCTGTAACTTTGAAGATTTTCCAAATAAGCTGGGGCTGGAAATGTCAAAATATACCTCCGTAATAGAAATCCCGTATTCTTAAAAAGTGGGCCTCATAGCTTGTCTTCTTCATGAGCGAAACAGATGAAGGGGTTTTGTCTCACTAAATGCGTGACTCATGGTACTGTGAACACATAACTGAGAGCTCCTTGTAAAGCAGTCTACTAACACTTAAATAATGGAGAAGGCAATGGCAAGCCACTCCAGTACTCTTGCCTAGAAAATCCCATGTATGGGGGAGCCTGGTGGGTTGCAGTCCATGGGGTCGCTATGA
The DNA here is from genome assembly GCF_049115385.1 of Moschus berezovskii. Taxonomy (NCBI): domain Eukaryota; kingdom Metazoa; phylum Chordata; class Mammalia; order Artiodactyla; family Moschidae; genus Moschus; species Moschus berezovskii. Next base: position 22,610,383 of record NC_142484.1, on the reverse strand, counting down.
GTCTGACGTGGCTGAGCGACTTCACTTTCACTTCTCACTTTCACACATTGGAGAAGGAAATGGTAACCCACTCCAGTGTTCTTGCCTGGAGAATCCCAGGGACGGGGAGCCTGGTGGGCTTCCGTCTATGGGGTCACGCAGAGTTGGACACGACTGAAGTGACTTAGCAACACTTAAATAAAGAGAATATTTTCAATGAAGATGCTGCTTCCAAACCAACAGTTTAGATAAAATACCCTACTGCTAAAAGTAGCAATATGAAATCATTTATACTGTCAGCCAGGCTCTTCCACTATTCTAATCCCCCTTAACAAACTATCCCTTCTTTCTAGGAATCTCTTCTTAGTCATTGCTTAATTCTTGCTCTAGCTTAGCTTGTGCCTCTGAGAGGCCTACTTCTGAAGTTTTTAAACTAACATAATTGCTGATTTTTACCTTAGTAATGTTATTACTGAAAACTTCCAATGGCTTCTTTCAGAAACAAGCATTCAAATATTCAACTTAAAATGAAAACTGATTTCGTGCACATCTAGATTTGGGTATGTGCTCTCTTCCCAACATAGGGGATAGGCATGTTCTCTACTGCATGCTGTGAGGATCACAGGAAGTCTGTGTTTTGCAAAGATATAGAGCAGGCTTCCTGTTTAACAGAAGAGCTAATACAGGCAGTTCCTATTTCGTGAGGCTACTGAAGAACCAATGCTAGTTTGCAAGATGATTATTAGAGACGTGGTGAGGCATTTCTCCACAGAAACAAAAGTTTTAAAAGGAAGTAGTGTTGGGGGAGCCTGGTGGGCTTCCGTCTATGGGGTCACACAGAGTCGGACACGACTGGAGTGACTTAGCAGCAGCAGCAGCAGCAGCAGTGTTGGCAGGAGAGTGGACAAAGACCAGACAGCTCAGGCAGCACTGAATTATTAATATAATGAATTTTAAACAGTATTTCCCTTTGGAAATTAGGATACTAAGTTATTTCAGGGGAGAAAGATGAAGATCTTGGTCACTTCCAGCAGCAAATTAGAGGTAAGCCCTTTGGGGAACTGTTCACATACAAAGTACCTTTGTATACTGACCTCTGTCAAGCTGAGGACTATATTTCTTGAAATCTGCAAAGGATTTTATCTAGGAGAAGAATCTCATATCCAGGAAGATAAATGAATTCATATTAACGGTCACAATTAAGATACCACAATTTGTCAAGGGCTTTGTTGCTCAGACTCCCCTGGGGTCCCTCTTATTCAAGATCTTTTAGTTAGGTGAACTGCAGAAATCCCTTTCAGAAGAGTAAAGGTTCTAAATCTCAGGATTCACTTGGTGCCTTTAAAATTAATTATTGAGCCACAAAGTGTCATACCCTCTGGGTAATAAATTCAAAGTTAATTGGAAAAGAGAAGGGGTTTTGATGTTAGTTTTCATACCTGAAAATCATAAAAAGGATATAAATATATTATGCTCTGTATTTCTCCCATCTATATTTTATATAAAACTGAGCTTATTTTCTCAACAGATGATGGCCACATTACCAAAGATTAGACAACTTCACTTAAATGCTACAATTTTATTAAGGGCAATCTGGCATCATCTATCAAAAATTTAAATGCATGAACCATTTGAACCAGTAAGTCCACTGAAGAGGTGTATTCCATACATATGACCTACTCAAAAAGATATTAGTGCATAGGTCAATACTACAACACTGCTTTCAATACAAAATTCTGGAAACTTCCTAAACGTCCTTCAATAGGTTAAGTAAACGACTAAGTCCATTCAGTGGACTGTTAGGCAACTCTTAAAAAGAAAGTATGTGTGGAGATCTTTACATGAGATAGATTATACACACGTGAAGTTGTACAGACTAATTACTGTAGAAAAGCAGGTGATAGAATAATATACAGTGACCCCACTTTGTAATTATGTCAATACAACTGATTTTTTGACATTAAAATAGAAAATCCACAAAGATTGTATAAGCTGTCTCCTTTTAAAATTACTAACAAAAACAACATATATCATAGCTGACTTACATTTGATATCTGCATACATATGGCTGATGGTAAATCTATCTTTGCCTTCAGGTGCCCAAGCAATTCTTTCTGCCATGAGGTACAGAGCTCCATCCTGCTTCTTTTGTCGCACCTTCTTTACAATCAACAAAACTTCTTCAGATGAAGTTGCCATGACGGCTAGAAGGTGCTAAAAAACAGATTTCACATCTCAATTAGGGTTGGATTTGTTGATTTTGAGTCCCTTCTAAATCTAAAATGAGTAATAAGGAAAGGGAAAAAAAAGTTGTTTCCCTCGTTCAATGTTGAAACATTACACTATTCCTTAAAATTAAATTTCATTTTGCTCATACCACAGGTGTGAATTTATACAGCAATTAAAACTGACACACCTGCCAGTTTTCAAACTGTTTCTACATATGCTAATCAAAGTATTTTTGATTTATTTTTATTTTTCTCAGTTATATTCTTAAATCTTAAATATATGATTCGACTACAAATATGTGGTCTATAACCTATTCCTGGAACTGTAGAACTTTAGAATTATACTGCTGGATAATTCAGTTCAAATTGTTTCAGCTGAAAAAACCAAGAGCCACAGGGTTTGTGCAGCCTTCCTAAAACCACTCCTAGATCTAAAAACTTGGTCTAAGTTTCCTTCTGTGTGCTTAAAAATTTTAAACTGAAATAATTTAACACAACACTTCAGATGCTATTTCCCACATCTTTTAACAATCAAATGTCTTCAACTGCTAGTTTCATTTGTATATGGCTAATCTGTTACCTAGGAAACGTTTGCCTGGAGATTTCCCCAAATTTTCCCCAGTTCTGGAATTCTGAACCACCCAAACCAAATCCTAGTGCCCTGAGTGTGGCTATCTAGAATGAGTCTGGGTTCAGCAGGAAAGATGCCACAGCTGATGAAGTCGGCCACAGGCTGGAACGGGGAAACTGGTAGCACAAAGGGCATATATATGCCATTTCTGGTGAAGTTATGCCTTTAGTTTTCATTCTCAAAGGAATGACAAAATATAGCTTAAAAAGATTTACTTGTTCAGGTATAAGTTATAATTTCAGAGAAGTTAACATACACAGGTGTCATAAGAATTAAATCTGAGCAAACAAGTGAAGCTTTATTGTAATATTTCTTACTCACGGAGGCAGTGATTTAAATATCAAAAACAAAAGTTCAAAAAAGACTGAAATTTTAACTTCTCTGAAGTTGACTACCTGAATTTTGATTAGCCAGATCTTCCCTTTCATAAGTTTCCTTACAGGTTACTCCACCACCAAGTGGAAAAGAGTCAATGTGAACACATTTATTCAATAGTTCTGTACTGAGCCAAGGAGTCTAGGGATTATGACCAATGTCTGGCGGTGGCAATTTCTGCTTTCAGAAAGCTTCCAGTCTAGCAAGCAAGATAGGCGTGTGAGTGTATACAAATTAGAATGTGTAAAGTTCAGGGAGATTAAAAAGACATTCTGATTTAGGACTCAGGCACTTCTTCACACAAGAGGCTTTGTCACAGATACCTTAGGGCAACTAAGAAACATTGACGCATTTTGACAACTGTTTATGCCCATGTACCATTACCCAAAACTAAAGCGAGAACATCTCAATCACCCTGCTAAGTTTTCTCACATCCCTTTCTAGTCTATTCTCTTCCTCCCACCCTCCAGCAACTGTTCTGATTCCTATCACCACAGGTTAGTTTTTGTTTGTTCCAGGATTTCACTGGAAATGGAATCATGCAGCACGTATGCGTTCATTTTTGGCTTTTTGAAATTCACCATATTATTACATGAATCAATAGTTTTGTTAATATATACGTTATTCATGAACTGGGTCTTAAATGAGGGTTTTGACAGAGAAAAGAAAATAAGCATTGTAATCAAAGGGAATGGATTGGGGCAAAAGTTTGGAACTCGAGGACTGGGGCTAGGGATGGTTACTAGTTTGCTCTGGATGTAGCACAAAATTCATAATGGGATCAGTGGGACATGAAATTGAACAGTTAAGATGGAGGCAGACAGTGGAAAATACCCCACTGTGTGGCTGATAAAAGAAAACTTCAAAAAGATTAAAATGGGGGGCCAATTTGTATTTTAGGAAATTAATCTAAGACAATATGAAAGAGACTGCAGAGAGGGACCAGAAGGCTCTGAAGCAGGCCGGGGCAGTAAGAACGGAGAGAAGAGACAAGGAGGAGTACTGAGGAAGCAGAGTTAATAGACGTTGTGCTGAAGATGTCAGAGCTGCTTACTCACACCCCACTTCTAAGTGATACTGACAGGAGTATAGCAATGCCATTTACTGAAACAGAAGAAAAAACAAGTTTGTAAGTGAAGACAAGCAATTCAGCTCTGAAAATGAGTCTGAGGTGCCACTAACTCATGCAGATAGTCTGTATTATGCAGGCATTTATAAATGCTGGGAATGAGCTTCATTAAGTCCAGTAACAAAAAAGGATTTTAAAAAATGCTTCAAGTTAATCATCTTGTTTACTTGTGATTGAAAGCATTTTCCCATGTTACTTTACAACTTCCAGCTTTAATATACCTCAGATATGATAAAGGATCAAAATTCTTAACGCCATCTTTTAAATGATTTACTTATTTGATGTCCTCCTGACATTTTGATTACTGTTGCTTAAAAAGTCTGAAAAACCATTTAAAGACGTGTTTTTTTGTTTTCCCCCTTTTTGGTTGTGCTGTGGCTTGTGGGATTTAAGTTCCCTGACCAGGGATCGAACCTTGGCCATTGGCAGTGAAAGCACTCTGTCCTAACCACTGGACTACCAGGGAAGTCCCTAAAGGACTATTTAATGACATTAAAAAAATTCCGTTAGGTGCTCAAAACAAGCAAAAAAACCTAGTTTGATTATATATTCTTAAATTAAAAAAAAATCAATCTAAAATTTATTGAATGCTTGTAATACATGCCAGCAAATGGGCTAAGTTCTTTATTATTCATTGAGTCCCCAGTTAACGATCCTGAGGTAGGTAGGTTCTATTATTAGTTCCATTCTGCAGATAAAGGAAACTGGGTCTAAGAAATACAGAAGCTTTCCCAAAGCATCAAGAAGTAGAACTGGGTTTGAATCTGGGTCAGTCTGACCTTGGAGTTCCATTATGCTACTCTGCAAATATATATGACAGGAGAGACATATACCCAATTTAATAGTGGTTACCCATGGTGACAGGACTACAGATGATTTGAATGCTCTTTTTGTTTTCTTGACTATCTACAATAAACACTGTATTTTGTAATGAGAAAAAGTTATTAAAAATGTCTTTCCAGGGACTTCCCTGGTGGTCCAGTGGTTAAGACTCTGGGTTCCCAATGCAAGTGGCCTGGATTTGATCCCTGGTCAGGGAACTAGATCCCACACGCCACAATTAAGAACCAGTGCAGTTTAATAACTAAATACCTTAAAAAAAGTCTTTCCAAGAGTTTATGATCTATCAAACTATATCCATAAGGTAACATTGGAAAATGTTACAAGTGGTTAGTATGAGTAAGAATTAAAATAACTGTTATTTTCAAGTTTTTTAATATGCATATAATTTTTATTTAGTATTAAAACTTTAACTTATGGTAATTTTTGTAACATCTACAGGACCATTAAATATTTTAACATTAATAACATTAATTATTACAAAATTTTAAAAAACTTATCTATACTTTGTAAAATTAAACTGCATACCACAGGAACCATCTTTTAGGAAGCATGAATTAAAATCTGAGAGACAGGTGGGGAGGGTGTGTGGAGGGGGATAAGCAAATAATGAGAGGATAGTTTTAAGTATGTCCATGTATGGAGGAAAAGAAAGGACAGCTAATAGAGAAAGCCCCCAATTAATTGGGCTTACAGGCACAAGTAAAAGTGTTAGCTTTGGAAAAGAACAGAAAAACTTTTCTGAGATGGGACGGTAAGGAAAAAAGATGAATGAAGACAGAGAACTGTAAAGTGGAGGATAAATTAGATTAATAGAAATATTAGTTGGCTACTTTAAATCAATTTGGAAAAACAAAAGGTAAAACCATTCATATTAAAATCCATTTAGAGGGAGCTTCGGAGAAGGCAATGGCAACCCACTTTAGTACTCTCGCCTGGAAAATTCCACGGACGGAGGAGCCTGGTAGGCTGCAGTCCGTGGGGTCGCTGAGTCAGACACGACTGAGCGTGTGTCTGACTTTCACTTTTCCTTTCATGCATTGGAGAAGGAAATGGCAACCCACTCCAGTGTTCTTGCCTGGAGAATTCCAGGGACAGGGGAGCCTGGTGGGCTGCCGTCTATGGGGTTGCACAGAGTTGAACACGACTGAAGCGATTTAGCAGCAGCAGCAGCAGAGGGAACTTTAAAAATGCATCAGAGACGAGTTATTGAACACTGGGAATAACTAGTTGATTGTCTTACAGGTAACTTGCTTGGCAAATTTCCCTGCTCATCTGCAGCACCTCTGTTAACTATAGAAGGACCAGTTTTAGGAAGTTTAACAGAACCAGTGGTACCATCCTGCAATGGCGTCTAAGATTTCTAGACTTTTCTTGAAGGTGGCTCCTTGGGGAAGCAAAAAGTTCTTTCTGGTAGAACTCTGCAAGAGCCACAGAATATTTTCTTTAGGAAAAATACTGATGCAGTTACATTTAAATAAAGCGGCTTGATGAAGATCTACTTTACTTAAAAGATTACTTTATGAAATAATCTGCCACAAGACTTCTTTAAATAGCAAAATCCTCCAGCAAAGGCATTAATTCACTTGCAGTTAAATATTTACTTGCACTAAGCCTTGACACAGTCTCCTCCCTTTCCATCAACTTGCTTGTACTAATTTTTTGGTCTCTAAGTTTCAAAGTCACCAGGCAAGGTTTCCTGTTCTTCTCTTTACAGCACTTATCACTACTGTAATTAATTTTTAAAGTAATTCTTTAACGTCTGTCTCCTGGAAAGATTGCAAGCTTCACAAAGAAGGGCAGAGGCTGCATATGTTGTTCATGGCAATACAGAGCCCAGCAGCATATTTAAGCCTGAGGGAACAGTCCAATAAACACCTGTGACATCTATGTAAGATCTCTGCTGTTAAAAGAACACAAGCTTGGTTAAGAAACAAGAAACCTTTGTACATACATTCTGGACTAAACTCCAGGAACTCAATTCACAGATCAGAGTACCATTCCTCACAGATTCCAATAACTGGCTTATAAGTAAACAGGGATAAGAAGAATTTGAAACTATTTGGCAGAAATCTTTAACTTTCCATTTCCTACATCCTGTATCTCTGCATTTCCATTCCCTTTCCAATGTGAAAGATAAATGGTGCAGGAAAACAAAACAGGCGACACATGAAATAAATTCTGTATCACTCTCTAATAGGAGGATTATTATTAGAGAAAATGCTTCTATGTCTGCCAGCATACAAAATGGAGATCTGGAATGCTGCTTGCCGTCAGGCAATCCTAAAAAATGTCAACAATTCAGCACTACAGGAAATAAGGCCTTGGAAGTACGTACAGAGTGACCAAAAATGTACTGTTTTAAGGATAGTCACATATTGTAAGGAGGACATTAAATGGAAAAACTGAGATAGCAATTTTAAGAGCAAGCACTTTTTCATTTTACAGCAGTGCAGGGAGAGGGAGGAGGAGGAAAATGCGACAGAGATGCAAGACAGAGGGCTTGTATTCACTAATAAATACTGCAGCCGACAATAGTAGGATACCAAAAGTGAGAGGAGAGCAATCAGTTGGTAATCAAAGTGGAGAAAGGAGGAAAAAACTAAAGACACTTCTAGCAGCAGTATCCATGAAGTAGAAACTGGGCAAAATGCTTGGAAAGCTCAAAGTACACCTCTGACAACTTTTGATAGTGAAGGAAAAACCAGCAGTAGCACAGAAAAGCAGGGCTAAAAGATGTACAGACAGACCATCAGGAAGAAGATATAAGCCTTTAGAGCAGGAGGTACAGGAAGCAGCCACAACTGACTGAAGCTGATCATCTGGTGCACTGTTTTTAACCGATTCCTCTCTTTGCATCAACCTTCCTAGCATTTTTAAACAGCTCTCTCTGCATTTGTGTGGATTTTTTTTCCACATTAGCACTACCATATGTATTTATTATTAATATCACCCAGAAGAGACTCAAATCTTTCAATCTGCTGCACTGCTAAGTGTTGGCTGAGTGAGAGTAGCAGAATAGGTTTAATGGCTCCAAATTATCTCTCCCTCTTTTCCAAACCAGGGATTTTGGTCAGCTAAAAGGCACAAAGCTTCTTCTAGAGCCTAGTCCTTTTGTATGCCATAAGACTGATACTAGAGGTTACCCTCCCCTCTGCTGTGACCTCTCCATTTCATTTTTCTACCTTTGATTTTTCAAAATCTACCTTAGGGTTGGCAACCTTGCTTTAGTTACTAAAGTCGAGTTCAGTGATCTTCAAACTGTGTTCCAAGAGGGGAGGCTGAGTGGGTAGGATGGGTGCTCCCAAATGCAACTCCACCATGGCATGCTGCTTTATATGTGTGGGGTTTCTGGTAAGAATTCACAAAGAAAAATTGTTCCACTTTCTTATGGAGTCAGTACTTACTGCAAGATATACTTTAAACCACACAGGTTTGGTATGCTTTTAAAACTGGGTCTGTTAATGGGCAAAAGGTTAAGTTTTTAATATCTTTCCTCCTGTCCCCCTCCCCCCTCATTTGATAGACCCTAAAACAGGTGTTTAAGAGTCAACCGAAAACACATCCTTACACCATTTAGCCTTTGAGAATTTCTACAATTATATATTTCCATGTGTTGATGCTTAAACATGATCAAGTTGGGCACAGATCAAAACTTGGGTGTGTGAGTGGCGGGGGTGGGGTGAACTGGCACACCTGTTAAGGTCGTTTTAAGAGGAACAGGATTGACAGGCGAAGCAAAAGGTGTGTGGAACTAAGATGAAACCTTTTCCCTTACAGAAACCGAAAGACTCAACAGCACATTTTCTAACGGGAAGGGCTCCTCAGCCAGAGAAAGGCCTCCACGTCCTTCACCCTCATGAGCCAAGCCTCATCCCAGCTTTGGGTACATCTTTGAGTCCCTGCTTTCAGTGGAGGAGTTGGCTTCCTATAGACAAGCAGATTAGGGGTCGCCTCTTTCTCTCTTCAGAATAATAAAGGGCTAACCGAGACAGCAGAATTAGGAACTGCAGCAACGGCGACAGGGATACAGAAAAAGGGTAGATTCCGTGCCGTCCTGCGGCCCCCAGGCCTGTCAGCTCATCACCCACCCGTCCACCCCCATTTTTCGGTCTAAACTTACCAGGTGGGAGACGGCCCTGGGCAGGGAGTAAGTTACTGCGCTGGGTCGAGTCGAGTTCCGCTGAGCTTCTTACAGACGCTGCGGGAAAGAGGCTGAAACCCAGTAGCCGCCGCCGCCACCGCCTCTGTTACCAGGGGGTCTCGCCTCCATCGCTGGCTGCGAGAACTCTGAGGGCACGTGACCGGAAGTACCAAGGCGGGCCTGTGGAGCACGTGACCCCAGAGCGCGGCCGCCATGACACCTTCCGCTAGTTCCCTCCCTCCTCCGCCGGTGCCCGCCTGTTTCATTTCCTCTTGCCGGCTTTAGGCGGTGAAAGGTCCCAGGAACTTGGCTGTCTCACCCCTTTGGCCTAGAGCTCCTCCGGTCCCGTTCGGCGCTGCGTCTTCGGCCGGCAGCGGGCAGGCCGCAGAGAGCGTAATCGCGACCGCGGCCGGAGGGGGAGGGACCACGCGCAAGCAGGGCGTAACCCGTCACGTGACGAGGAAGTACCGTTAACAGCTTTGTCCCGGCGTCCCCGGCGCTCCAGGATGACGTAAGCCGGGGAGGAGAGGAGTAGGAGGGAAGACTGAAGCTCCGGTGCGGCTCTTACCGCGCGGTGAGTGTGCGGGCGCCTAACCCGGAGAGAGGCTGTGACCCACAGAAAGTTGGGGGCTGCCGGCCTAGAGGTGGTGGAGAGGGGCTGAGACCTACAGGCTGTGAGCCTGGCTTTGAAAATTTGATTACCGCGACTTCTTTCGAGAGATCTGAATGTAGTATTAAAGTTAACTGCTGTTCAGTTAGGAGTTCGCTAGTCAGGGAGCTTGCGGTCAGATGTCTGCAATGATGCGTGCAAAGCATGTTGAGTGCATGAGTGAGTGAGACGCCATTTCTTGGTCTAAGGTAGAGAGGAGTTCTCTATTGAGTTGTTGTTGTTGAGTCACTCAGTCGTGTCCGACTTTGCGACCCCATGGGCTGCAGCACACCAGGCTTCGCTGCCCTCCATTGTGTCCCAGAGTTAGCTCAAACTCATGTCCATTGAGTCGGTGATGCTATCCAACCTTCTTATCCTCTGTCTCCCCTTCTCCTGTCCTCAGTCTTTCCCAGGATCAGGGTCTTTTCCAGAGTCGGCTCTTCGCATCAGGTGGCGCTTCAGCTTCAGCATCAGTCCTTCCAATGAATATTCAGGGTTGATTTCCTTTAGGATTGACTGGTTTGATCTGGCTGTCCAATGGACTCTCAAGAGTGTTTTCCAGCACCAGAGTTCGGAAGGCATCAATTCTTTGGCATTCAGTTTTCTTTATAGAAAGATTCCATTATGAGGGAATCCCCAACTTCCCCTTGAGATAATATCTTTAATTTTTCTTCGTTTTTTCTCTCTCTTGCCTCTTCCTTCCACGCACCTAGTGGGGAAAAGAGAACGCTGTGATTTGCGTTGGGTGTTCGTACAGCAAACACTGGTTCAGTAAAATGAGTACTAGGCCAAGAGAAAAACCTTTTTTTAATCCACTGCTCTTTTATGTTGCCATCAAGCAATAGGGGAAATGGAAAGGTAATTAGATTTGGAATCAAGATTAGTGGATTTTAGTCTCACCTCTGCTTCTGAGCTCTGTGACCTTTGGTAAACTAACTCTTCAAAAGGTTTTTTCATTGACTTTGGTAAGCATTTATGGCCACCCACTGTTTGCTTAGTGTTTTGCTAGGATAACTGTGACATAAGTAATAGTTAAACTCAGTTTTGCGGAGAGATGTGTTTTTTCTGTGGAGGAAGATTCCAGAAACAGCATATATTAAACCATGGAGGCACAGAAAGTTTATAGAATGAAAGATTTGTACAGAGATTCTTGTTGTTAAATATTTACTTAAAAGTCTTGAATGCGTATATGTGCATGACTAAATCATTTTGCTGTACACTTGAAACTAACACAGCACTGTAATTTAACTATATGTACCTCAATAAAAAATCTTGTTCAGAAAAATTTCAAACACAAAGATAGGATAGTATAATGAATCCTCATGTATCCCTAACCAAACTTTAACAAGTATGAACATTCTATGTTCTTGTTTGAACAGCTTACAAATTTCTGGGTACTTTTTATGTTCATTGTTGAATTTGATTAATAGCAGCTTTCAATTTGAGCTCGATTCTACTGTATCTAGGTACTGGCTGATGTTGTTTACTTGCTAAGTTGTCTCCAGCTCTTTTGCGACTCCATGGATTACAGCTTGCCAAGTGCCTCTATTCATGGGATCTCCCAGGCAAGAATATTGGAGTGTGGCATTGAAACATGTATATTATCATATGTGAAACGAATCGCCAGTTCAGGGTCGATGCATGTTACAGGATGCTTGGGGCTGGTATGCAGGGATGACTCAGAGGGAGGATAAGGGGAGGAGGGAGGTGGAAGGGGGGTTCAGGAGGGGGAACTCATGTACACCTGGGGCGGATTCATGTCAATGTATGGCAAAACCAACCAATATAATATTGTAAAATAATTAGCCTCCAATTAAAAAAAAAAGAATATTGGAGTGGATTGTCGTTTCCTTCTCCAGGAGATCTTCCCAACCCAAGGATTGAATCCGTGTCTCCTGCGTTGGCAGGTGTATTCTTTACCACTAAGTCACCAGGGAAACCCAGGTACTAGCTAGGAAGATTACATTAATTTTGTTTGAAAATTTCTTTGGGTGTTAGTTCAGTTCAGTCACTCAGTCGTGTCCGACTCTGTGACCCATGAATCACAGCACGCCAGGCCTCCCTGTCCATCACCAACTCCCGGAGTTCACTCAAACTCATGTCCATCGAGTCGGTGATGCCATCCAGCCATCTCATTCTCTGTCGTCCCCGTCTCCTCCTACCCCCAATCCCTCCCAGCATCAGACTCTTTTCCAGTGAGTCAACTCGTCGCATGAGGTGGCCACAGTATTGGAGTTTCAGCTTTAGCATCAGTCCTTCCAATGAACACCCAGGATTGATCTCCTTTAGAATGGACTGGTTGGATCTCCTTGCAGTCCAAGGGACTCTCAAGAGTCTTCTCCAGCACCACAGTTCAAAAGAGTTAGCTTCTTGCTTTGTTGAATCAGAAGTGTGACATGGCTACTTTAAAAACATACCTGAAGAAAAAAAAAAAAAACTGCCTCTGGTACTGTTTTATAATGTAATATAGAAACTTAGTGTCCAGGTCAAGGAAGTTAGTGTTTCTCCTCTGTTCTGGTTATTAAGCTACTGAAGAGTTTTATGTTCAGTTCTGGACAGGACATGTTCAGGCAAACTAAAGGTCCTGTGTGGAAGGCTTATCAGAACTGAGAGGAATTTGGAAATTGTCAGGTCAGAATGATTGAAGAACTGGTGTTAAATTTTTAGAAGACCTCATGACATTTTTCAAATACTGAAGGACTGTTTTGTAAGGAGTAAACATTTCCTTGGGCTTCCCATTGTGGTAGAGAACCCACCTATCAATGCAGGAAACACAGGTTTGATCCCTGGGTAAGGAAGATCCCCTGGAGGAGGGCATGCAACACACTCCAGTACTCTTGCCTGGAGAATCTTGCCAGGCTACAGTACATAGGGTTGCAATGAGTCAGTCACGACTGAAGCGACTTAGCACGCATGCTGACATTTTCTTAAACTGTAGAAGCCACAGTTGGGAATAAAAGCTCCAAGTCATCAGGTTTCAACCTAGTAGTAAGAAAGTACCTTATAATGGTGTGAGCTGTGGAGGAGTGGACTGTGTAGCTTCATGAGAGGGAGCACTTCCTTTCCCTTCTTGAAAATGTTCAGGGATCCAGAACATTAATTCAGATTAATTTTTGAATTACGTGGATGTGTGCACCAAGTTATCTATGAGTTTTCCACTTTGAGAATTATGAGAAGTAGAACTTATGCTGGACCTGAAAGCCTGGGAAGATTTTGGTAAGTAGGTCTGGGAGGTAAGGAGTCTATTCAGAGATAGTAAGCACAGGGGAAGGTAGAAATTTGGAATGGGTGTAACACTATCACTGGGCTTCCCTGATAGCTCAAGATGGTAAAGAATCTGTTTGCAATGCAGGAGACTGAGTTTGATCCCTGGGTTAGGAAGATCCCATGGAGAAGGGAACAGCTACTCACTCCAGTATTTTGACCTGGAAAATGCCATGGACAGAGGAGCCTGGTGGGCTACAGTTTATGGGGTCTCAAAGAGTCAGACACAACTGAGCGACTTTCACTTTCGCTAACACCCAGCAACTTCTCTTGAGAACTGACATTGTATATGCTGTTCCCTTTTTGTTCTCATCTCCATTAAGTCTTTTTCAGAGAAATAGAAACTAGGTTTTTTACCCAATTAGGTCATAATTTCCAGGTCATTCTCTTCACTGAGATCAATGCCAAATGGTCTATCCATATCAGAGTTTAAGTTTGCAAGTGGAAGAGATAGCCACTGTGGTCTTGATGTCATTTCTTTCTATCTTCCTTAGGATCTTAGACAGTGATTCATCTTCTTTTTCTTGTATCTTCAGTCCCTAGCATTCTAAATTCTGTTCGTTTACTACCTACATGTCTGTTTGAGTCTCCCCTGCTCATAAGGTCAAGAGAGGTTTTCTCCTTCTCTGCAAGATGTCTTGAGTAACTAAAAGGCCTTATCTTTAGTTTCTCACTTCTAACCCCTTTTCTCAAGTCCTTGGTTTCTAGTGTCTGCCCATAGCACTTCACAGGAATTATGTTGTCTACGAGTACTAAATCCTTCAGTGCCTCTCTGTTGCTTGCTGCTACGTCACGTCAGTCGTGTCCGACTCTGTGCGACCCCATAGAGGGCAGCCCACCAGGCTCCTCTATCCCTGGGATTCTCCAGGCAAGAACACTGGAGTGGGTTGCCATTTCCTTCTCCAATTTTCTGTTGCTTACCAGATTATGATTTGTTCAGGTTCCTTGGTTTGAGATTCATAGTGCTTTGTAACTTGTACCTGAATTAATGTCCAGTTTTATTTTTTTATTCCATTGCTTGTATCCTGTGTTTCAACCAAAGACTGAACTTATATTCTCCAAGTATATCCTCTGACTTGCCAGTGCAGGAGACTTGGATTCGATCCCTGAGTTGGGAAGATCCCCTGGAGAAGGAAATGGCGACACATTCCAGTATTGCTTGGGAAATCCCATGGACAGAGGAACCTGGTGGGTTACAGTCCATGGGGTTGCAAAAGAGTTGGACACCACTTAGTGACTAAACAACAACAACAGTAAATACTTGGCTTATTGCTGCCTTGTTCCCCTTTCCCTTTTCCTCAGCTCTAGGACTACTTCCCTTAGAAAGTTTTCTGTGGTTACTTTTAACTCAGTGTGATCCCTCTGTCCTCTGTGTTCCAGCGTATTACTTTGCTTATGTTTCCCTTATGAGGTGTGTGTGTGTGTGTGTGAGATTTGTCTTTCCTCCCTAGTTGATTATAAAATGACTGCTTTCTGGAATTATTTTGTCTTGTTAGCCGCACTGTGCCTCATATTTTACTAGAAGCTGTTGATTTGGAAAAAAAACACACAAGAATTAATTATGAGTTTAAATTTTGCTCAGGGGCTTGCCAAGGACTTTAGCCTGGGTGATAGCCACTCGGTTAGCTCTGAGGAAGCTGCTCTGAAGAGGTCGGAGAGAAGGCAGTTTACATATGAATTTTAGCTAGGAAATAAGTGCAGGCAAGCCTGTATCTTGGTAGATTACTGCTAATCACAAAGAACAGATTTTAGTGCTTTTCTGTGTATGGGGAGGTATAAAAATCTGAGGTGATTAAAATCCTTCCTGAGATATACATCTAACTGTTTGAGGGGCCTGTTGTCTGGAGCAGCGGGCCTCATCCTGTTGGCTTAATTTCCTCTCAGAGTGCCCTGGTGGTCAGCAACTGCAGCAGGTTAACACTTAACCCTTGTAGAACTGGATGGTGAGCAGAGCTGTTTGTCTGGTGATCCTGATTTTTCTGTGTCTGTAAATGGGTGAAAGAATGAGAGATTTCTAAATAATACTTTGAGTATAGGAGAACTGCTAAAGATTTTTTTTTTTCCAGAACACCATTCTTGCACAGATCAAGCTGTATTAAAAACAGCATATAATAGCAGAAAATAAAACTATGTTATGTGTATGCAGTAAAAAGTATTATAATTTTCTATATGTGTTTTGCCCCTGGAAAGTATGCTCCATGAATGTTAGGACTTGTTTTGTCCTCTGTTGTATCTCTGAGACCTAAAAGGATGTCTGGCATGTAGTTGGTGCTAAGTACATAAATGTTGAATAAATGAGTGAGTGAATATATGTGTTTTTTGGGAAAAAAAACAAAAACAAAACCACAAGGTATAAATAATTAAAAACAAGTATAAACAATTATTTCTGAATTTTTCTGTGGTATTTGCTTTTTATTCTCCACTGGGTAGGTAACAAAAGATTGAGGAAAAGTTAAAATTAATGGGTAGAATTTTCTTAAATTCGATTTCTTTTTTCTGGAAACTCGTATAATTTCACAGAAACATACACTTGAGTGTTGTTGAGCAGGTAAGAATGCTTGTGTTAGTTTACAGAGTCTTCACTGGGTAGTTGGCATTTGCTCCCTTGTAGTCTTTTGTTTAGTCACTAAGTTGTGTCTGACTTTTGCGATCCCAGGGATGTGAATTCTTACTCCTATTTTTTCCTATCAGGTCTGATACTGAAACTCTCGTTCCCCTTGGTGTGCTAATTCTCGGCATCCGACTTCTCACTTACAGGCTGGAGGAAGCCATCCAGAGGCCCTTTCCTGTAAACACTGTTGAATTGTGGGCTCATAACCATTGAATGTAGTGAGAGACTTGAAGACAGATGATTTACAGCTCAAAGAATTGCAGCCGGAGTTTCTCTTTTACCACAGAGGAGCTTGACAAAATTTCCCCTTATATTCTGTTAGATAAATAGAGTAGGATAGGATTATGGAGAACCTTGAGGATCTGGATTTCTTTCTCTGGGAGTTTTAGAGTCAGGGAATGATACAGCACATATAATGTTATTTGTACATGTTTTCTTTCCACCTAGATGCCAGGCACCTCCAGAGTAGGGAATCCTTTCTCATGTTGCCTTGTTTTCTCCACTTGTTCCTGAGTCCAGGCTTGCTCTGCTCACCGCATGACAGGCCAGTAAATCGGAGACAGAAGTGTTGAGGCAAAGAATAACTTCATTTGGGAAGGCGGCTGTCCGAGACAATGGCAGACTCGAGTCTCAAAATAACCGTCTTATTGGGGCCTGGATACCAGATTGTTTCATAGGGGTGGGGAGGAAGGTGAGGAAGTAAAGTAAAAAGGCTATTAATCTTGCAAATATCTCCTGGAATGGCCAACGTCAGGGAGGGGGCTGTTAATTTCTCCCTTCCTGTAGCCATCCACAGGTGGAAGAGGGTCCTGATCAAAGGCATTTTGGTTTAAGATTCAGGCAGAGGGGCAGGGTTCCTTGAGGCAGGCCATTATGTATGGATTGCAACAGCATTGGGGAGCAAAGGTTAAAAGGAGCCGATCCAAGGTGGGGTCAGATTTTATTCTTCGCTGTAACACCTGTTCATTTAATGCTTGCTGAAAGAGTGGTGAGCTGCTTAAATTATATTTCTGCAGGTTTTATTCGGGATCACTGTGCCTGTCTCTCAACGTAGCTTCGTCTGTCGGGGTAAATGACTTTTGTGCCAGTGATACCAGAGTCCTACAGCCATGTTCTTGCAGAATTTGAGTCTCTGGATCCATTACTTTCAGCCCTGAGGCTGGACTCCACTCGTCTAAAGGTGATTTTCTTGATCCTTATATCAGTTTTATTTTCATATTCATATTTTGGTGTGTTCTCTGTTACGTGTGTGCACCCCTCCTAACATTTTTTATGTTTTATAGACTCCTGGGTGTTCTTACCTGTGCTGTAATACTTTGCATAGAAGTAGTATTTTCTTAGCACTTTTCTTGATTTATCTTTCAAGCAGTTGATTGAATTCTTCTTTCCCGTCCTTAGAAATCGTGATATTGATTACTGAATCCATCCCCTCCCCCAAATCTTACTGCCTTCTCTCAGAAAGTAACGTATTTGATTGAAAATAACATAGTTCAAATGAGTATACCTCATTGCCTTTTGAACAATAAGAACCATTGCAGTTCTGTGAAGTTCATTTCAAAACAAGGAATTTGATTTACCCCCTCTGTTTTAGGGAACAGAGCTAAAAATTAGCATTACAAAATTAGCCAAAAATTAGTTCTGTGGGAAGGAGTATGTGCTTCTCTCAAACTCTGAGTTCAATTGATAAACTCAGGAATGACATGGTGAAGAACAGTCTCATAACCAGTTCCTCACCCCAGAGCACCCTTCTAGCCTCTGAGCAGAGGAACAGGGAGTAATAGGGAAAGTAATACGAGCAACAATTAAGAGGGTTGATAGCTGACATTTTTTCAGCTGCAAGTTACAGAAAGTCTTCTCAGTAGTGGTCAAGCAGTAAAGGTGTTTGGTTGGAGGTCGTTGTTTCTGGGTTTAGTGTGGTGGCCACTGATATTCCGTAGGACCCAGGCTCTTCATCTTCCTGTTCTGCTAGCTTCTGTATATTGACTCTTGGTCACATTTGCAAGATCAGCGGGCTGGCTTCAAGTCTTGATTATCACCAGTAGCAGCTCAAGTGAGATGGAGGTGCCTGGACAAATCCTTTTTTCCCCTTCAGATTCCACCATTTATCTGAGAGGGCAGAGTTTTCCAGGAAGCCCCCGTAGGGCTTAGTCTCATTAGCTGGACTTGAGTTCCAGGGCTCCCCCTAGCTGCAAAAGAAACTGGGTAAGTAAAGATTTGGATTTTCCAGCTTCTATAGTACAAAGAAACAAGGTCGAAGTGAATTGGGAATATGTTTGTTTGCCAATCAGTAATTTTTACCATAGTGTATTGGGCATAGCATGGCCACTGCTTTTCTGATGGATAAGGAGCGGAACGTGTAGGGAGATGTAATAGTACAGCGACTTGTATTTGTGTTGTCTGCAGTCTCACTTGCTCTCAGAGCTGTGGCTTTTCTGTGCTCATCATACAGACTAGAAAGGATTTACCTGAACAGATGGTTAAAGTGGTTGCTTTATCCCCTGGGTACTTGATCTTCCATCATTGTGGTCAGCACTGGAGTGACCTAGCTGAATTGCCCAGAAGATGAATAGGCTAGTAACTGGCTTCTGCCAAGGGGAAAATTACTCATTTATACAATTGAGCCTATTCAGCCATTTTGAAATTCAGTTAAAAAGCTAAAACCGAAATGTCCTTTCTTCCGTATCTTCCACTCTTCTAGAATAAGACCTTGCATCCCGTTGTGTGGTATCTAACTGGGCCGTGGGTAGGGTGGTGGGAGGAACCTGACACAGATTCTCAGTCTCTTATTTCCAGTAGGTAGTTGAGTTTGCTAAGTGACTGAGAGTCTCTCACTTGTCTGTTTCCATGTTTCTAGTGCACGAGCATAGCCGTGTCTCGAAAATGGCTGGCTTTGGGCAGTTCAGGAGGAGGACTCAACCTCATTCAGAAAGAAGGCTGGAAGCACAGGCTTTTTCTTTCTCACCGGGTAAGATTAAGGGTTGCCCTGTCATGTACCATCTGGAGTATCTGTCAGTGAATGTGATTTCTCCATTGTAAATAGCATTTGGAATAAAAGAAGAAGGTAAAACTTGAGATTGAGTAGTAAATTACCGTTTTTGAGGAGCTGCCTGATATTTTTCCCTCTGTGCTCTAGGAAGGTGCAATTTCTCAGATCGCCTGCTGTTTACATGATGATGATTATGTTGCTGTGGCTACCAGGTAAGAAACTGTTTTGAAACTATCTGATTTTTCCCAAATGCATCTGAAATCGAAAAATTGGTTGTGTGTTTATTAGGGTTACCAACCGTCCTGGTGTGCCTGGGCCTCACCCTTTTTTAGCACTGAAAGTCCTGTGACCTGGGAAACCATTTAGACCCAAGCAAACCAAGATGGGCAGTTGGTCACCATAGGATTTGTGGAAAGCACTAATATGAGGCAACATTTCTGAGACCTCAAAATAGAAAGGTAACACAATTTAGAACCTCAAAGTTCTCTGTTGTATTGGATTGGTGGACTAAAGCAAAGAGATTAATATCTTGGCTTTCTACTTCCTCTTTTCTGAAGAATAAGAATATGCTTATATATTTAATATAGTTGATACTGTGATGCAGCGAAATTGTACCTTTTTCACCACTGCCAAAAATTTGCTTCTATGTTTCCATGCTTGCAGTCAAGGTCTTGTAGTTGTTTGGGAGTTAAATCAAGAGCGTCGTGGGAAACCAGAACGAATTTATGTGTCTTCGGAACACAAAGGCCGAAAAGTTACAGCTCTCTGTTGGGATACAGCTATTCTTAGAGTATTTGTAGGTGATCATTTGGGGAAAGTTTCTGCCATCAAACTCAACACTTCTAAGCAAGCAAAGGTGAGAACCAGTTCAGTGCTTTGCGTAAGTGGGTGAATGTATAAGGTGTTGTCTTACAGAATTTCAATTAAAGAACGCAGTTTGATCTGTATGTCTTGGCACGGTTATCTAGAGCCCAGACTATTAATTTTGAGAAAACTTGTTTGCATGTAGTATGTATGGTACCCTGGTATATCTTGGTCGTGTTGCAGAATGGCCTGTGAGCTAACTTTCATAATTTGCGCGTTGTCTATCATATTACTCCATAATTCACTTGGATGGCCCACTTAAATAAAGCGTTCTTTAATGGTTGGCTGTCAAGGAAGAACAGATGCCTGTTTATTAGTTATGTGAATAAAATGGCAGACATGGAGGAATGGTACCAGTTGCCCAGACTCCTATTCTCCTGGTCCCCATTTTGAAGAAATTCTTGAGTACAGGTATACTTTCTTTCAGGATAGATGTAACTTGTAAATGGAATCTTAAAGGCACCCCCTGGATTGGGCTTAGCAATGTGGGTCCTGAGGCTTCCTGGAATGCTCCAGTTTGTCATTAAGACAGTGGACCTGGTTTTCACTGTCCTCCTTTTCCAAAGCTGTTACATCAGAAGTGGGGAACATTGGCTTATTTCCTTGGAGGATTGTAGCAGATTAGAAGAGATCTAAATACCATTGCCTAATTATTTTTTTAGTTAACACATCAGAGTATTCTTGATGTATTAATGAAATATTCATGATGACCCATCACAGTTACCACTTGATTCATAACATATTTTTCATCCAAAATACATTTGGGATTCTTAGTCCTAGTCTGTCCTTTTTTCCAAGTGGAGAAGTTCTGTCTACAGGTGAACAATTCTCTCACATATTCCAAAACTTATTTTGTCTTTTTCATTCCAACTTCTAAGAATAGATAATCACAAACAGAGCCTTAAGAATTCTCTGCAGTTATGTAGATCCATTCGTTTCACAGAATGAATGGCTGAAACTGATAGTCTAACAGGCAAATTAATTTCGGTCCGTTTAAAATTTTTGTTTTGCTATCTAAGCGGTTTTCATTTAAAAGGTAAAGAGAGGAGGATTATGTGTATACATAAAGATACATTTTATTTTCTTGTCACATCCCCTTTAGGCAGCTGCTGCCTTTGTGATGTTTCCTGTTCAGACAATAACGACAGTTGATTCCTGTGTTGTCCAGTTAGATTATTTGGATGGAAGACTGCTTGTATCTTCGCTTACTCGATCCTTCTTGTGTGACACTGAGAGGTATACTTACTAACTGTGAGTCATTGGGAATACAGAATTTCAGGACTGAAAGGGACTTAGAAGTCATCTCGCCCAATTTCTTCAATTCAGTTATGCAAATATTAATAAGGAACCAGCTCTGTGCAAATTGATGTTAGAGAGCAGAGAGGATCTAGAGGAGAGTGACCATAGTCCAGTGGGTGAGTAAGGCAAAAACTCAATTCTACCAAGAAGCCTTGTTCTAAGTTCCATGAAGGAAGGCTGAACAAAGGCCTGTTCCTATATGGGGAATCAGGGAGTCTTCTTGGATTGAGCTTGTTGTTGTTGTTGAAATTAGCTGTGTGGTCTTTTTTATTTCTTTTGCTGGAAAAACAAGAGACTTTTTGGGAAAAGTGCCAGGTGGAGAGCAAGGATAATGGAACCCAGGAGAACTGCTCTCCCACATGGCTCAGAGTCTCAGATTTTATGGTGATGTGGAATTTTGCTGTGTATTTAATAGAATTTTACTAAAAGGTAAAATTGGGTGAAGAATAAGAACTTTGTGAAGCTGACAAATATTAAAGAAGTCTCAAGGGTCAATGCAAAGGGCCAGTGAATGGCAAAGGAGTGAATTGGCTGTGAAATACAAGAACAGAACAGGAAATGGCTTGAAATGAATAAATCTTGTGTATCACTGTGCTTAAGTTCCTCAGCCATTCTCACAGCGTAGAAATGTTCACTGCCCCCCCATCCCGTCTTTTCCTTTCCAGTAGCCTTGGCCAGCTACCATATTCCTCCGAACCCACCCCTCTTTTAGAAATTTATTATGGAGAATTTTGAGCACACACACAAAAGAAGAGAGAATTGCTTAATAAACCCCTGTGAGTCCACTAGCCAGCTTCAGTAATTTGATAAGGAGGTTTAGTAGGTGAAGTTTGAAGGCAGAAAGGTAGGAGGGGAGAGGCTGTTCTAGTAGGAAGATGCAGCCTCTTGGGAGCAGTGAGAAAGAATTAGGCATATTCCAAGGTGTGTCCTTGTGGCTTGAGATGGGAGTTGGTGGGGATCCCATTGGTAAGTTTGTACCATACTGAGAGTGACAGCTGTAAATGTCACTCTCAATAAGTACATGGGCTCTCAGATCATTTTAAGGAAGTGTACATGTGGAAAATCAGGGTTTGGAAATTGGTCCTCTTAGGACTGTCCAGGATTGGAAACTTTTGATGTCCTTCTGGGGGCTCTTCTATCTTGTGAGAAGGTGAGGAGAGGTTGCACTTTGATTTCTTGGGATGGGAACGGCTTGTGGAGAGGAGACCAGTCATAGCAGGTTGCACGTGTCTGGGGTCAGAACCTAGGTAGACAGCTGTGGAGCAGGGCTTTGAGACGCAAAGGGTCCGTTTACCCGCAGTTAGTAGGAAGGGGGGTGTACTTGGTTCTGACTTATTTCAGACTGTGGATCAGTGATGAAGTTAGACGTACAGAACTGGACATCATCCAATGTCACCCGGTCACTTTTAGCCTAGACCTAGTGAGTAATAGAGCTTGCCTGACATCATGCAGCTGGAGGAGGCAGACTAGAATCTTTCCATCTTGATTTTGTGCCCTTTCTGTACCTGAGTCACTTCTAGTATATCCTTTGACATTGGACCTTTTGGCCATTAAATCTGCCCTTGAGATTTGGGTAAAATATTAGTTAACCTCACAAATTTCTTTCTGTGATTTTTCCTGTCCAGTTCAGAAATTTGACTGACATTCTGACAAGTGGTCAGAACACTGGACTGAATTAACACCTTACTAGGGTTGTTTTGCCGAGAAGGCAATGGCAAGCCACTCCACTACTCTTGTCTAGAAAATCCCATGGATGGAGGAGCCTGGTAGGCCGCAGTCCGCGGGGTCGCTAAGGGTCGGACACGACTAAGCGACTTCACTTTCACTTTTCACTTTCACACATTGGAGAAGGAAATGGCAACCCACTCCAGTGTTCTTGCCTGGAGAATCCCAGGGACGGGGGAGCCTGGTGGGCTTCCGTCTATGGAGTCGCACAGAGTCGGACACGACTGAAGTGACTTAGCAGCAGCAGGGTTGTTTTGAGAATCTAGTGAAATGGTATAAAGAGCTAAATAAATGGAGGTTTATTTTTATCTCTGTGCAATATAGTTGCTAATTCCCATTTCACAGGATTGTGACTAGAGTTGGTTATGAGGATAGCCAACTGCAAAAATAACATGTTTTAGAAATGCCTTCTTCATGAACTAGAATTCAGTTTGGGGGAACATGGATAGTACAGTATTTAAAAGTTTTTATTTATGTTAAAGTTTTGTTTGTTTCAAGCTATGTTCCTTTCCCAACAAACATTTTTTTTTTTTTTGTTCAAACCAAGGCCCCTGATAACTAACCCAAGTGAGATAACGAGGTTGCTTTTTCTGCTGCTTTCTGTCAGTGTTGTTAATGAGCTTTACTAGAAGAATTATGTATGTGAAAGTGCTTTGAAGTGCATACAGAGCAATAGAGGAAGTTATGGTTTCATTACTTATGTTCCTTATTTGGGAAATAAAATACATTTCTGGATTATTTTAGTTAATCCATAAAACTATTCTTCTAGTAAAGCTGATGTTTTGTTTTATTCATGAAGCAAGTTAAGTGTAGGGTGCGTGCGAGGGTGCTAAGTTGCTTCAGTCGTGTCTGACTCTTTGCGACCCTATGGACTGTAGCCTGCCAAGCTCCTCCGTCCATTGGGATTCTCTAGACAAGAATACTGGAGAGGGTTGCCATGCCCTCCTCTGGGGATCTTCCCTACCAATGGATCAAAATCCCTACCCAGGGATCGAACCAGAGTCTCCCATGTCTCCTACACTGGCAGGTGGGTTCTTTACCACTGGCACCTACTGTTCAAGTAGACACCACTACCACATATAATGTGGTGAATGCTTTGAAAACATGGCGTGGGAAGCCTGAAATTCTGCTTGTAGAAGTAAGAAGACTGTCAGAGGAGGAAGGATGGAGTTAGCTCATGAAAAATTAAGGAGTGTTTGGGAAGAGACATACTCATTCTCACCCTCCATGTTCTCAGGCAGTTTTTATGTGCAGTTCTTCTGTATATCTAGTTTGTGTAATCCTAAGGGAACGGAATGTTCCAAGGTACAGACTTTCAGAAGGACTTAGCGTTTTGAGGAAAGAGTGAGGTGTTTATTGGGTATTTGTGACAGACGAGTGGCCTGGAGACAGGATTGGAGAGTAGATCAGTGGCCTCCCGGGGTAGCTGAAAAGCAAGATGAGCAATCAGTAGGATTTAAGGATGTAGGAAATGGTTTGGTAGCACTCATCTTTTAGTTTTGAAAAAGAGCCTTCGCATTTACTCTGACCCCTCATTCTGTGTACTAAACTGAAATACTAACCTGAAGTGTTTTGCTTCCTATAACAGAAGTAGTTAATGGCAAATGAAAGTTGTAACTCTGTTTTGATGTTTCCATTCTGTTGTTCATTCCAGTAAATTGCTAATATGAAGAAAGGGAGGACTTTGTGGGTGGGGTTATTAGGGCCATGCGGATTTGCAGTGCCAGTGCTTTTGACGTTTCTGTCAGTAAACGTGATTTCTCTTTTTTTTGTGGGGGGTATTAGAGAAAAGTTTTGGAAAATTGGAAATAAGGAAAGAGATGGAGAATATGGAGCTTGTTTCTTCCCGGGAAGGTGTTCTGCAGGCCAGCAGCCCCTACTGTACTGTGCGCGCCCTGGCTCCAGGATGTGGGAGGTGAACTTTGATGGAGAAGTTTTAAGCACACATCAGTTTAAGAAACTCCTCTCCTCACCGCCTCTTCCCGTGATTAATCTAAGGTAATGACTTCTATGTTCAGCAGGAAGTATTTGAGGAACTTACTTGGGGTGGGGGTTGGGTTGAAACCTCTGACGTTCTGTATGCAGCAAAGATTTTTATCATACCTTTTAAGAGTGAAGTAGAATTTTTATTGAAAGATTCAGAGAACCCTAAAAGCCTTTAATCAATTATTTTTTATATGGTTAAAGCAAACTGAGCGAGAGCAAATGCAGTGAGCTGGCTCTTGAATTTGTTTTGTAGGCAGAAATTTTCCTGTGTATCGAAACAGATATTTTTATATTGTGATGAAATGATTAATCATGTTTACTTCCTAGATCAGAACCTCGGTATGATCATACGATTGGATCCTCCCAGTGTTTGTCCTTCCCCAAACTCTTACATCTTAGGTAAGTTTCTCTCTTTGATCCTTAAAAAAAAAAAAAAACTTCATCTGTTTCTTGTTCAGAGGCAGTTAGCTTTTTGTTTTTGTACTAAATCATTTTTAGAAAATCAGGAAACGACTGTGTAAAGTGCTATATATAAGAGGATGAAAAAAAAGCATAGAAATACACTTCCCTTCCTGTTTTGAACGGCCCTAAACCACTTGAACACTTAATAGTTGTTGGGTACATCTGACAATTAGAGCTCAGAGCTATAGGTACACATTCTTTCATAACCTCCCCTCCTTGGTGGGATACAACAAGGAAAGCAAGCCTCAGGCTGAAATCTGCTGCATATGTATGTTTCTCCACAAGCAGCTGCAAAAGTAGTTGTAGAATTTGTTGTTGTAAATGTGAAATTTCAGCTCCCTGTTCTTTAGGTGCTTTGAGTGAAAGATCTGCTCAAGTTGCATCCAGCCAGCCATACTCTTAACATCAGAGTTCAGCTAGCTTTCTAGTTGGGTTAGGTACAAAAAAGTCTACTATTAAGTGGTAGCGCAGAGTGCCACTCAGAGCTGTTAGCTGCTGGGCTTACCAGTTCTTACAGCTTGTTCTACAAGCATAGGAATGCCCAGTGTATGGTTTCCAGTCAGTCTGTATGTCTTGAACTTTTCTTATTTCAGCAATAGGAGATTATTTCTAGTATTCCTTAGGCTAATTAACAAGATCGTTAATGCAGATTCAGGAAACATTCTGTAGAGCTCTTATAGGGTAGTCTGGAGTTTGGCTCCTGATTGAGTTTTTTTCAAAGGCTAACTAACCTCTCTGAATGTAATTAAAAAACCAAAAAACAAAACACTTGAAATGTCAACTAACTGCCCCTAACTAATGTATGTATATGTTGTTGCACTGCCTCCACTGAAATATTTGGAAGTCAATTGTAAAGAGTGTAACTCTTTGATAAATCCATAATTCATCCTGAAAGATACTACAGAACGCTATTTATTTGCCCATAGATGAAGCATATTAAAAACTCTTTCTTTATGGCACTTATCGCAGTTTATAATTACATATTCAAACATATGTATACCTATCTTATTCCTAGACAGTAAGGTCCATGCGGGCTTGGTGTCTGTTTTGTTCACTGTGTTTTTTTCAGTGTTTGGCATAATGCCTGGCACATCATAGACACTTAAACCTTTGTTGACTGTGTGTGATATGTGGGGTATAGGCAAGCCCCTTACCTGAGAGTGTGTTTTTTAATGGTCAGGCTGCAGTCTGCTTGGTTTTCCTTGGCAGTGTTAGTTTTTTGAGTTAAGCTATTTAAAGCTCCCGTTAGAGTTCCTGCCTAGCTAGCAAAGCCCTGCATGATCTGGCTCTGCCTATTTCTCAGCTTAAGTAATAATTAGTGCCACTTGGAAGCCTTTCCTGACTCCTCCAGTGGCTTACATCAGACACTGGCTCCCTTGCACTGTTGTCACTTCTGCTCGTTCCTCCACCACCGTCCTTTCTCACTGTACTGTGCATATCCATCCCAGCAGGGCACATAGAAAGTTCTCAAATAATGACTAAATAAAAAAATCAGTAAGAGGACTTCTTGTTACTTTTTTCCCCCCATTTGTGTCATGATAACTTTCACTGTTGTACCCACTAATCCCACGAGGAAATCCCACAAGGAATCAAATTTGTATACTTAATTTCCTTTTGAGTACACTGAATTCACCTTCCTGTTTTTAACTTAAAAAAAAAAATTTGTTTACTTTTCCTGCTGGGTCTCAGTTGTGGCAGGCAGGCTCTTTGATCTGCATTGCAGGCGCTTTCGTTGCACCATGTGAATTCTTAGTTGTGCATGTGGGATCTGGCTCCCTGACCAGGGATTGAACCTGGGGCCCCTGCATTGGGAGCTGGAGTCTAAGCCTCAGGACCACCAGGGAAATCGCTCCCTTCTTTAACTTTTTAAACAATGTAAGGCTTGTGTCCCTTTCTGTTTATTATAAGGGGATGAAGGCTGTGTAAATTACAAAGTCTCAGCTCTTATGTAAGTCCCCCTCCCCTGCCCCAGCCCATACCTATTTTTACGGCATTTTTCCAAGCTGAGTATGAAGTTCAGTATCAAAAACGTGATCCTGTATCTCTGTATCAAGGATCTTCTGGTCTGATTTTTTTTCCCCTCTGGCTCCTAAAGGCAACCTTCCAATTTTAGTTTTAACTATGGTACTGACGATTTCTTTCTTTTTTGTGACAAAGGTTACTTTTCTGTAGGGACAGTGATCTGATCTTATATTGGCAAAATGTTTAATATTTGTGTGATGACCCAGTTCCTGTTAAATATCACTCTTGGTTTTGTAACCACCTCGTACCTACCATTTGTAGTGCACTTGGAGGCCTAAATTAAATAAAAAGTCCCTGTTCTCAAGATCATAATTTTTGGAGAGATATAGTTTATTTCTAGAAAATGTTTAACAGCAATCAAGAGTTGTGAGCGATGGCTGAGGGCTGTTGGGGAGGATTTCAAAGGGGAGTAAAGCTGCTGCTAATCCTTGAGAGGTGGTTAGGATGAGAACGCTATATATGGAGAACACTCTGACCAGGAGCAAGAAGTAGGGATTACCAGTGGTGTATAAAAAAGCAATAGCAGCCTGGGGAGAGTAAACGAGATATATGAGTAAAGGAGTATAGAAGGAAATGAGCCAAGATGCAGAGTGCCAGAGGACTGGAAAGGGAGGTGGATGAAGAAGCAGTGTCCAGAGTCTAGGAAGGTGAGCTTCAGGAAGGAAGGAACACTATGCAGGGTTGGCCACTGCTTGGGGCTCCATAAGGAAAATGAAGAAGGAGATTATTGGGTCTGGCAGCTAGAAAATCTGTGACCTTTCAAGACTATAGTTAAGTGGAATGTTCAGGATTCCAGATAATGGTGGGTCAGTGAGGGTAGAAGTTGATTCTATGAGGTGTGGAGAAAAAAGTCCAGATTTTGGACCTAGACTCCTTGGGATAAATTTGGACTCTTGTATATACATGTTGAATGGCCTTTGACATATTATTTATCTCTCTGGGCTTCAGTTTTTCTTTTTTACAAAATAGGAATAATGCTTCTATCTTGATGAGTTGCTGCAAGGTTAGATAATACAGGTATAGCCTTTAATAAAAACAAACAAACCAAAAAAACCTCCCAGAGTTGACTGGGAGTTTTCAACCTTTTACTGCCCACATAAAACTAAGGACATCAAAGTATTTCCCTCCCTAAAAGTAGCTCACCAGAGCAGTGAGCAATGGTAAAATGTTTAGTCTTTGTTTGAAATGGGCCCCTGTCAAACCAGATATGGGAGGTTTAGCTATTTTAACAAACATCAGGTAAGACATCAGCCTTTTATTTTTGCAGGAGGTATTTCAGTTCAGTTCAGTTGCTCAGTTGTGTCTGACCTTTGCGACCCCATGAATCACAGCACGCCAGGCCTTCCTGTCCATCACCAACTCCTGGAGTTCACTCAAACTCATGTCCATTGAGTCGGTGATGCTATCGAGCCATCTCATTCTCTGTCGTCCCCGTCTCCTCCCGCCCCCAATCCCTCCCAGCATCAGAGTCTTTTCCAGTGAGTTAGCTCTTTGCATGAGGTGGCCAAAGTATTGGAGTTTCAGCTTTAGCATCAGTCCTTCCATTGAACACCCAGGATTGAGCTCCTTTATAATGGACTGATTGGATCTCCTTGCAAATGTAGTGTATCTGAATTTTCCCCATTTTGGCATCATGTTATGTTCTCTTTCAGTGGGCTCTTGTCACAGACAAAAAAGATGTGATAGGACATGATTAGCTGAATTAGCTATTGGGTTTTCTGTGTATAGGCGGATCTTGCTTTAATAGCTAATGTGAGGGTCTGAACTCAGGGAATTATATCATAAACTTCTGATTCTGAGAAAACTAGAATTCTCTTGACTTCTTCCATGTTTTCTTGCAGTGAGCATTGTGTGCTGACTTGGACAGAAAGAGGAATTTATATTTTCATTCCTCAGAATGTTCAAGTTCTTCTTTGGAGTGAAGTCAAAGGTAATTATGTTTTTTTTTTCTTATGTAATTTTTGATTGCATGCTTGTGAAAGATTTAATTATTGTAGGAGGATTCTTCTGCAGTGTAAGAAGAAGAAAGTAGAAAGAGGTGACATTTCTTTTAAAGATTAACATCATAGGTATATTCCATTATAAGGTACTTCCCAAGTATACATTTGTGAGTTTATAGTTAGTTATTTTAAATAAAATTTTCATTTATTCTTAAGTGTTAGCAACCACTGCTAAGGATTGAATGGGTTAATTTTCCCCTTCTACTTACCCTTAATTTTTATCTCTGTTAAAAATCTTGCTTTAACTTCTGTTTTGTGGCTTAATAATTGAAGTTGACATATTGGTGAATCCCTAAGTTAATAAACACTCTTCGTGTGCAAAAAACAGGGGGGGGAAGGGAGGGGGGAATTTGAAAAGTCCTGTCGGAACAATAGCTGTTTTATGTGGCTGAGGCGAAGACTATCAATCTCTGTATTCTTCCGGTTTAAACCAGAAATGGAGGAAATCTAGCATTTTTAGTATGATTGCCCAGAGATTGTATCTTGACTTACCAGTCATTTTGTACTTTGTAAAAACATAAAAAAGATAAAGGAACCATTATCTCATGGTCTGATCAACGTTGATTTCTTGTGAATAAGTTTCCTGAGGGTCTCCTGTGAAAACTAGTGTTTTAGATTCTTTCATGATGTTCTGCCAAGACAGGTATTTTTTTAGGAACAGTTTGTTGATTTACATATGTGTTAAAGTCTGTTCTTTGACATCAGATTTGTTACTCTCAGAAATGTGGTAGTCTGGTCTCAAAAGTGCCCTCTTTTAAAGTGCCCTTGTTTTTTACAAAAAGCATTTTTAAATATTAGGTTTTAGATCAGACAGGTGTTCCTCTTATTCTTGATCTTTTTAGAATAGTATCTAAAATGTGATTTTCTCATTGAAATGAAAATATAAAAATGGAGATGAAATTTGATCAAACCAAACTGTATAAAATGAATTTATTAAGGTAATTTTGTCCATCACAAAAATGGAAAAGAAATATTTGGTTAGCATCCTGTGTGTTCACCTCTGTGGTTTTTGTAGATATTCAGGACGTGGCTGTTTGCAAGAATGAGCTGTTCTGTCTGCACCTGAATGGGAAGGTCTCACATCTCTCCCTGTTGTCTGTGGAGCGCTGTGTGGAACGTCTGATGAGGAGAGGCCTGTGGAACCTGGCTGCTCGTACTTGCTGTCTTTTCCAAAATTCTGTCATTGCCAGCAGAGTGAGTAGAGAGCTTACATGTTCATCTGGGTTGTTAAGATCATTCTGGCTTGCGGGATTATGCTACACAGTTGCTTGTGTTTATTAGTCTGCAGGGGGCTTCACAGGTGGCTGAGGGGTAAAGAATCCGTCTGCCAATGCAGGAGACGTGAGTTTGACCCCTGGGTTGGGAAGAGCCCCTGGAGGAGGGCATGGCAACCCACTCCAGTATTCTTGCCTGGAAAATCCCATGGACAGAGGAGCCTGGTGGGCTACGGTCCATAGGGTCGCAAAGAGCTGGACACAGCTGAGCAACTGTGAACAGCACATTAGCTTGCAGATTAAGCAGTAATAAATCCCCAAAGGAAGCATGATTTGTAAGTCTGGAGTGGGGAGTGGGGGTGAGAAAAACTGTACGTGTGTGTGTTAGTCACTTAGTCATGTCCTACTCTTTGTGACCCTACGGACTGTAGTTCTCCAGGCTCCTCTGTCCATGGAATTCTCCAGGCAAGAATACTGGAGTGGGTAGTCATTCCCTTCTCCAGGGGATCTTCCCGATCCAGGGATCAAACCGGGGTCTTCCACATTACAGGCAGATTCTTCACTATCTGTGCCACCAGGGAAGCCCCAAAATAAAGTTTACCCACAAATTTATTTTAGTTTCAGGTCTTGTTTTAAGTGAAATTATTGTGTGTGCAGGAGCTCTTAATTCAATGCTTCATTCCTCAGAAAATTCTCATTAACTCTTTTACTAGCTTTTAAAGCCCCTTTAAAGCCCCTTTGAGGTTTTATGTTCTATGTTAGACCTCTGTCAATGTATTGGCAATTTGAATATGGAATTAGTTACAAATGGAAAGCTCTCCTATTGGGTTTCTACTTGTCGTTTTTATTAGGGAAGAAAAACTTTAACTGTAGATAAATTGGAACACTTGAAATCTCAGCTGGACTTAACAACCTATGGTGATCTAATTTCCCAACTGGAAGAGTTGATCTTAAAATTGGAACCTTTGGATTCAGCCTGTAGCAGTAGAAGAAGCTCCATTTCATCACATGTAGGTATTCGCACTTTTCAAAGGTTTTGCTGCACAGTGAGATGTTCTCCGTTAGGTTGTCCTGACTTACTTCCAGGATTCCGAAACTCAGCTTCCTTCTACTGTTTCTACTGGAGGGGAGGCAGCGGGGGTCAAGAGGGGGCTTTCTTTCAGCTCTTGGACAGCTCTCTGAAGCACTTCTTTATGTGTGTCTTAGAGATGCATTTTGTTTTGTCATTGTTTATTACGTCTTGTTTGAAAGTGTACGTTATGTAGCCTCCAGTACAAGTTAAATTGCCCCTAGTATGTGGTTTCAGATGCTTCATGTTAGCTTGATTCTCAGGGCAGCTCAGGATTGTCTCGTTTAATCCTCATTCTCGCTGCCAGGCTTTGTGGAGACCGGCTAGAGAAATGTGGTCGCATGATGCTGCAGGCACGTGAGAGGGACCTGGCTGCCAGGCACCGAGCCCTTGCTCACCGTTTTGTTCTAATAAACCGTAATTGTCATTAATGACTTCTTTTAGTGTTGATATTTTCCGTGAAAGAGCTATATCGTGTTATAAACATTTTAATTTTTCTCTAATTATTTTTAGGAAAGTTTCAGCATCCTGGACTCTGGTATTTATCGTATCATTAATAGTAGAAGAGGCAGTCAGTCAGATGAAGACTCTTGTTCCCTTCACAGCCAAACGCTGTCAGAAGATGAGAGACTTAAAGAGTTCGCCTCACATCAAGAAGAGGACCAACCAGATCATTGCTGTGGCTCCCAGGGAAGTGAAGGTGAGGAAAGGAAAGTGTTTTTATTGATTGCTGATGTGAAGCAGTTATTTTCTTTGGCTTCTTTTTTGCCTCTACAAGATGTTAATAATTATTATTAAGTTGATAGAGTTTCCATCCAGACTTACTGATCTCTTCACCATTAGAGGGATGGGTTTATGTTTAGTTGGAATTTTCCCCTCTCATGTTTAAGCAAATTTGGTAAAGTTTCTAATTTTGATCTTGTATTAAATTGCGGGAAAGGTTAAGAGAGGAAGTCATTAACCA
Source organism: Moschus berezovskii (assembly GCF_049115385.1). Lineage (NCBI taxonomy): Eukaryota > Metazoa > Chordata > Mammalia > Artiodactyla > Moschidae > Moschus > Moschus berezovskii. The sequence goes on along the minus strand of NC_142484.1, from coordinate 22,577,942 downwards.
CAAGAGTGGAACAATTTTATCCTGACTAACCGAATTATTTTTCATTAGGAATGAAAAATTACTACAGTTTTGGGGGTCATTGCCTTCACTTTTCGATGTTCAAGTATTCCTGTGGCCGCACTCTTGAGAAGAGATTAATAGAGACTCTAAACTTCCTTTATGACTATGGGGATTCAGGGTTAGTAGGAAAAACTAAGGTACCTGTCTAAGTGTTTTATTTGTGGACCATCTTGGGCATCTTGTAAACCTGTGTTCCACGCATTTGTATTTGGGTCAGTTGTGATTTTGGTATTGACTCTTTTATTTCCTTTGGTTTATTCATTTCAGAATTTCTTTAAAGGTTAAAAAACTCTTCATGTGATTAGATTTTGTTTCTTTTCCCTGATTCCATTCATCCAGACAACGCTTCTCACGCATCAGTGACGTCTGAGACGGATAAAAGTGAAACCTTTCTCCCCTTCGGCATTCCATTATCATTTCGTTCTCCGTCTCCTCTTGTGTCTCTTCAGGCTGTCAAGGAAAGGTAAACTCATTAGTCTTGTCATTTAATCCCATTTCTGGTTTTACTTCTGTTGTCATATTAGGCATGTCTGTGCTGAGAATAGAAAGACATTTTAAATGACTTAAAAGGAAGTCACTAGGTTATTCCTCATATAGCCTATTGTATGAAGTTGTTTTCTCATTTCAATTTTGGGGAATTTAACTACCCTCAAGATTGTTTGAGTAGCTGGATAATTTGAGTTGTTACAAATGTGTTTCCCACCCTCATCGTCCCCCCCGGACTGAGCAAAAGTTTAAAAATCTGTTTTTCCCCTCATCCCTGATAGGAAAAGTTTCCACATAGCATTAGTCTTTCTTAATCATTTTTCAGTTTGGGCTTATGGTTGGAGATTCCTCAGAAATCTAACTACTCTGTGGGCCTGGGATTGACCATGAAAGAGAAGACTTTGTGCCAGGGCTGCTAATCTGAGTTCTACTGGATACATATTTGCTTTCCAAGAAGGATAAATGTGACAAGTTAGCAGCTGAGTTTCATGAAGAAATTCTATGGCTAGGATGATCACATGCAGAAACATTGCAGGCACAGCTGGAATTAAAGACCTTTTCTTTAGGGCTGAAGCAAAGTAGTAAATGATGTGCATCCTTTTTATATTATAAAATTTATGTGGGCCTTATGTGAAATACGTAGTTTGATTAGGGAGGTTGCAATAAACAGAGTCTTGTTAGTAAGTCCCAGCTCCCTTCAGAGACTAATAGGAACATAGAGAACTCGTGTACTGAAATTTTCATTCTTGGCAGTAATGAGACCTTTTTCATGTTAGTTTATTGGTATTTGACCTCCAGTGTTTCCAGCTTTGTGCGTAAAACTACTGAGAAGATTGGCACCCTTCATACAAGCCCTGATCTGAAAGTGAGACAAGAACCTAGGGGTGATGAGCAGTCCTGTGAAGAGGATGTGAGTCCAGTCACTTGCCCAAAGGAGGAGGACACTGAGTAAGCTGTTGCCGAGAAGTCTGTGTAAATTCTAGAGGACACGGTTGTCAATTTGAAGAGAACCAAAAACTACATTTTTTAAAGAAGAAGGAATACAATAACTCTCTTCATTGTAGATTGTGTAGCTTATAAAAATTGTAAATACTGCAGAGTAAGTATTGCAAAATTACATCAACCAATAGCAAGTCTGTTGAGACAGATTTTTTTTTTGTGGCTGTGCTGTGCAGCATGCAGGATCTTAAGTTCCTTGATCAGATATCAAACCCATGTCCCCTGCAGTGGAAGCACAGAGGTCTAACCACTGGACCGCTAGGAAAGAATTCCCAAGACAGAATTTTAATTGAGCGCCTCTTCTATCTTTCCCCTGAACAACTTCCCTCACCTCCAAATCTCTTCAAATGTCTAGGGTGTTAACAAAGGAGTATTAGAATAGGATGACCAAGGATCTAGGCCTTGTTCGATTCTGCTTCTGACTAGCACAGTGGTGCTGGTGAGTAATGCTCTCTGGCCTGTAAGACGAGAGCTTTGGCATCGATGTTGTCATGTATCTTCCAATGATATGCTGGTGGCATAGTCCTTGTGTTGTAGAGTTGCAGCAGAGCTCTTGGACTGGCACAGTGTATCTTATCTTTTCTCTGCCTTTTCTCATAGTTCAGGTGATCTGGGCATTGGAAGTACACGAGCTCAGCATCACCAGGAACTGAGATAGACCCATGGAGCCAGTGTGTGTTGGACAGACAGATGAGATAAAAGGGTGTTACCCTTAGAGTAACTTAGTTATGAAACTATATATATAAATATTGGACAAAAGTACAGATAGTGCTGTGGCATTTGTGTTTAAGGTAGCCCTCAGTCTGACCTGAGCCCACCTTTCCAGCCTCATTTCTAGCCACATCCTTCTAGGCACTTGAAATTCTAGTCCTGTCAGAGAACTGGGTGTGGACACCTCACTGCTTTTCTTCATACCATTTCTCCCACCTGCAATATTTTCTCCCCTTGTTTCCTAAGGCAAATACTACCTCCTCACGGAAGCTTCTCTTGATTGCCTGTGTGCTAAGTTGCTCAGTTGTGTCTGACTCTTTGTGACCCCATGGGCTGTAGCCTGCCAGGATCCTCTGTCCATGGGTTTCTCTAGGCAAGAATACTGGAGTGGGTTGCATGCCCTTCTCCAGGGGATCTTCCTGACCCAGGGATTGAACCCGTGTCTCTTACGTCTTCTGCAGTGGCAGGCAGGTTCTTTACCACTAGCCCCACCTGGAAAGCCTTCTTGATTGCCTAGTCAGAGTAATTACTCCTTTTTTGTGCCCAGATCACAGTGCTTATTCTGCACTTTAGCATTTATTTTGTTCTCATCTGTAATAGTTTTTTTTTTTTTTTTTATGCCTTTCTTTCTGACTTGAGCTTACTCATCTTGAAACCATGGACCATTTTTTTTTTTTATACTTGTCTGTTTGCTTCGTGTAACATTAAGTACAATAGCTACCATTTAGTGAGCACTTAGAAGTATTTATCCAAGGAAGTTCTAATCCCCTGTAACTTTTTTCATTCTTTTCTAGAGGAAAAGAAGAAACAACTAGTCACCCTCCAGAAGAGGACAAGTTCCAAGAGCTCAAAATGGCAACAGCAGAAGCAATGTGAGTATTTGTGAATGAAGTTTTATAGTAAGTGAGAATGACTTTTTGAGATCATAGGTAATGGTCCTGAGACAGTCTGGGGCAGAGGTAGCTTCACTGGACATTGTTATTCAAGAATTAGTACTAAGTTAATGTTCTCTGCATTGTCTTTATACTAAGATCATTTTTATTTAAAGAGTTGAAAAAAAAAATATTGAAAAGTAACATTTATTCAGATAAGTAATGTTGTCTCTGTTAGGCTTATTTAACATGAAACAATTTGTTTTTGAAAAACCACATAAAACATAAGTTTCATACTTGTCTGTCTTGTATAGGACCAAGCTACAGGACCCACTGGTTTTGTTTGAACCGAAGTCCCTGAGAATGGTTTTACGGGAGTGGCTTTCACAGTTAGAAAAGACATTTGCCATGAAGGACTTTTCAGGCATTTCAGATACTGGCAGCTCATCTGTGGAATCAAACCAGGATGTGCTATTGCTTGATGAGTCAAAAAAGGGACTATTAGATGAAGAATATGAAAAAGAAGAAAGGGATTCTTTAGGCAATGAAGAAACGATTGATCAAACAGCATGTGAATCTGTAAATAGTCTGAGGGAGCCCTTGGATGATGACATTTTTCAAGTATGTTCTCCTTGGAGTATAGCACACGGTCTTCAGAAGGATCTTGCTGAATTGACAACATTGTGTTTGGAACTGAGTGTATTGAATTCTGAGATCAGAAGTGCCAGTGGACATGGCGACCACACTTTGCAGCAGTACCCTCTTGAAATGCTGACTTGTCAGTTCCTGAAGAAGTACTTTTTTCTTCTGGATTTGAAAAGAGCAAAGGAGAGCATCAAGCTGAGTTACCCTAAAAGTCCTTGTGTTTGGGATACTTTTATTGAAGGATTGAAAGGTAATAATCAGATTGCCTTACTAAAGATAAAAATTTGTATAGAGGTCAATAGCATGTTGACATTTTTAAGTTTAAAGAAAAATATTTAAGTAGAAAATCATCTCTGATCCGGTCAACCATCCATTTAGTTTTCTACTCAATTTAAATTTGTTTTCTCTTGAGATTGTTCCCTTTTTTAAGAAATTTATCCACAACTCAATTTAATTTTTAATAGTTCTTGCAGCTATTATAAGAAATTGGTTTTATTTTTCTCTCAGTCATTGAGAAAATGATATAGCAGTGTTGGAGAAGTTGGATTTAAGCAAAATTTCATAAATGCTGATATGTGAAAACCAGAAAATCCCTAACGTGACTTACTGGTAGATCTTATGTCTTGTTTATTAAATACTTACATGTGCTGGTTATTAATGCTGTACCCTTTTCTGGCATCGTTTCATTTCCTCCTTCCGACACTTGGAGTGGATGGTGGCATTCTCTTTAGTAGGTGAGGAAAGTAAGGCACAGAGAGATCATAATAACTGAGTAGGCTCAAGTGCTGTGATACTTCATCGTAATGCAGATAGAATAGTTTATTTCTTGCTACTATATCCACCCAGGACAGACGTTCCAAAAGATGGATTAGGGATACCAGTTCTAGGAAAAAAATTAAGGAATTTGGCATTAATGGTACAAAAATCCCATGGATGGAGGAGCCTGGTAGGCTGCAATCCGTGGGGTTGCTATGGGTCGGGCCCGACTGAGCGACTTCACTTTCACTTTTCACTTTCACACATTGGAGAAGGAAATGGCAACCCACTCCAGTGTTCTTGCCTGGAGAATCCCAGGGACGGGGGAGCCTGGTGGGCTTCCGTCTATGGGGTCACACAGAGTCGGACACAAATGAAGTGACTTAGCAGCAGCAAAAGCAGCATGTACTATGTATATATAATATATATATATATAGTATATATAATAGCTTATATATGTAATATGGATAACATATAAAAAGAAGGCTTTTTCAGTAGTAATAGTCACTTACATATTGGTTATCTGTTCCTTTGTCTAATTGAATATGCTTTGTCTCCCAGTTTGATTTTAAGGTTCTTTAAAGCAGAGATTGTCTCTCTCATCTTTTTTTTCTCTTCTGTGATGCTTTACAAATGTTGTTGGGACTTGCACACAGTAGGTAGATGACTAGTGATTGTAGATTAATGTGTTCGTGAATTAAGTTTTTTCAGCTATGAGATGAAGGGAAAAAGGTGTGCTTTGCCTTTTAGAAATGGTGAGTTCCAGCCCTACACATATGAAGATGGAAGAAGGAGACCTTCCAACAAGATTAAAGTTACTGGAGGACTCGGTTCCTTTTGACAGTCCTTTGTTGATTGCATATGCTACCCGGTGAGTGGTCCTGTATATCGTTCATATGCATTAAAGCCCAGGCATTTTCTTGGCCTTAGTCTCTAAAGTTTTCCTCTATCACACGTTGAGCAGCTTGTTAGTATATTTATTTTCATTTCTAATAAATATGTAGATAATGTAACCAAGTTATATTATTTTACTGAAGTTGGAGACTAACATGTTTTGTTTTTAAATGCAGATTGTATGAGAAATTTGGAGAATCAGCCCTTCGATCCTTAATCAGGTTTTACCCATCCATTTTGCCTTCAGATGTCATGCAACTTTGTCATCATAATCCTGTTCAGTTTTTGGCCTATTTAGACAGTCTGATGAAATCAAGGCCCGAAGATCAACGGTGAGAAGGAAAGAATATTTGCAGACTCTCTTTTTTTATAAAGACTTTCCTTTCCTTTGTGGCTCAGCTGGTAAAGAATCTGCCTGCAATTTGGGAGACCTGGGTTTGATCCCTGGGTTGGGAAGATCCCCTGGAGAAGGGAACAGCTACCCACTCCAGCATTCTGGCCTGGAGAATTCCATGGACTGGATAGTCCATGGGTTCGCAGAGTCAGACAGGACTGACTGACTTTCACTTTCACTTTCTCTTGGTAGAGCATTGTTTCTCTCATATAATCAGTTCAAACATTTTTACTATGAACTGCCACAGAATTGAGGTACCTGCTGTAGAAGAGGAGGGTTTTGGCAGTCATGTACCACTCTTTCACAAATCACGGTACACGTCACAAATGTGCATGTAACCGCACTTCTCTGTCCTGCCCCTCTCCCTCTGAGTCTCAGATCAACAGTGTGAAATTAAACTCCTGCTTCAGGGCCTACGCTCAGACTGATAAACTTCCTTGTTTTCCCTGCCAGTGAGTGGATTTTCTGCTGCCTTTTTGTGATGATATCCCAGGTTTCTGTGGGTGGCTCTCAGTTCCAGCCCTCTCAGCCTCTTTGGGCTGAGCCCTCTTTTCCTGTCCCTCTGTGGCAGTAAACACACATGTCCCTAGATTATTGAGAATGGCACCTTCCCCTCTCCCCTTTTTGATTGGTTCACATTTGATATACTAGTATTTCTTTCTTTCTTTCGGCTCTTTGGTGTTTTCCTTATTATCTTGAAGCTCAACTGTTCATTTAAAAGGCTATCAGATTTTCACCAGTGTTTCTATCCGTTTTGTAGCAAAAGGTTTTTCAAGTTGTTTCATCCACTATATTGATCCCTTAATAACATTTTCTTCACATCTGCACATTTTATCTTTCCTTTCTCAACATGAATATTGTTGATTTTTCTCTACAACTTTCTCTTAGGCCATCCTTCCTTGAGTCCCTTCTACAACCAGAGTCTTTAAGGTTGGATTGGCTGCTGTTAGCTGTGTCCCATGATGCTCCCCCAAGCACCACCACTATGGATGATGAAGGAAACCCCAGGTATAAAGGAGTCATTTCTAAGCTTGGCTGCTCCTTTAGAATGGAACTGGTTTGTTCACATAGAGCATTCTGGGCTTACTTTAGGAATAGCTATGGAAGAGAGTTACCCAAGTCATGTTAGTAATCAGATTGAGTGTACTGTCTAGTAATTCTGAACATTTGTTTTGAATCACAGACCCTTTGAGAATCTGATGATTCCTGTCAGAAAAATACACGTTCATGGAGAATTTTGCACGTAATTTCAGAGAATTAAACTTGGCCTCTGAAACTCTTTCATGGACCAACATTAAGAACTCTTGGTGATAAAACTTCTGTTAGAGGGAAGAGTGTGTGTGTATTTGTTTGTGTGTTTTCTTCCTAGAAATTTGCCAAGGGATTTCTAGACAATACATAATCTAGGAATTTTTTTTTTCTTTTTTCTTTTTTAAATTGTGAAAGTAAGATAATATCTTTATTGGAGACTTGGAAAATACAGAACAAAGTTACATATAGTTCCACTGTGTGTTACAATTATTTTTTAGTTGGAGTTTCAATATCAAACTTGGAATAATTAATAGAATGAATAGAAAAGTAGAAGGATTTAGTAGACCTGAAAAGCGCTATGAACCAATTCAACATAGTTAAGATTTATACAATTTTCACACAGCAGCAGGGTACAAATTCTATTCAAGTTCCCAAAGATTATAAACCAGGAGACATTGGACCATATCCAGGGACATAAAACAAGGTGCAAAAATTTCATGGTCTAAAGGTATTGAAATCAGAGAGTCTGTTCTCTTATCACTGTGAAATTATGTTAGAAAGCAGTATCAAAAGATATTTGAAAATAACCCATGTATTTTCAAGTGCAGTGTGACATTTATCGAGAGAGATTTTTGACTCAGCCATTGAAAGCCTTAAAAGATATTTGAAAATAACCCATGTATTTTCAAGTGCAGTGTGACATTTATCGAGAGAGATTTTTGACTCAGCCATTGAAAGCCTTAATGAAGTTAAAAGACAGAAAAGACATAGATGGTGGTTGCAGAGGAGAAGCATTTAATGAGAAATTAATATGAAAATGAGAAATTAATATCAAGGATACTTTAAAAACTGCATGTATTTGGAAATTAAATGTCCACTTTGGAATGATGGGTGTATCTAAGAATCTGTAAGAAGGAAAATTAAAAAACATTTGTAACAGAACAAAAATGAAAAGAGAACTTATCAGAATTTGTTTCATGCAGCTGAAGCTGTTCAGTGTAACCAAATACAATATAGAGTCTTGAATAAGATATTTAAATAACCCACAATTCATAAAAAATACATATTGATGCTTGTAATATATTAGATATATTCCTTATGTTTTCTTCCTAAAGAAACTTTTTAAAAGTTCCCAAAATGCCTCTCCTACATGCCTAGAAAAAAGGTCTGAAAAGATATAAAATGGCTATCTGTGAATGATAGAATTTTGAATTTTCTTTTGATTTCTAAAATGTATAATTTAAAAAAATAAACAGGTATTTGTCATAGGAAAGACAGCGATTTTAATGTTTTGAAAGCCAAGTAGAAATGTTTGAAAAATATAATGATGGAAAAAATATAATTAAACTCTATTCTTACCTATTAGCTGACGAATAAGCATTTTTGTAGAGTTTATTTTCTATCTAATTTAGTGATAATTTTTTCAATTCTCAGGCCTCATTCCCACTTGTTTTGCTGGGGTTACAGTCAGCTTATCCTTCTTCTAATTAAACTTCCTGCAGATTTTACAACAAAAGAGAAAATGATTGACATCTGTAGATCTCACGGGTAAGTGAGAATTTTCCTAGAAGCTGAAGTTAAGGTTAGAGTCATTTTAGTTAATAACTTTGTAGTTAAGGGACTGAAGGTATATGCTTTGTCTTTTTTTCTTTTGGCTAAAGTGCTTTTTTGTTTTAAGTGATAATAAGCATCTTTTTTTGTTTTAAGTTTTGAGCATGTTTTATTTTGTGTGTACATGAGACTGGTCCTTGCTTGTCCCTCTCTCCCCCTTCTGCTTAGTTGATCACTCCAGTTCTCAGGCGTATTTAATTAAGTACCAGGCTGTGTGATACAAGTTGTAATTGATACAGTTTCTGGGAAGGGAGAGATCAGAATGGGCTCAGTAGAACTTCTGGTGAAGGACTCAGGGAGGAGGTGAGACTTGGAGGTAAGCCCTAAGAATGGGGAGGGTTTGTATTTAAAAATGAGCCAGGTAGAGGGCAGGTCAGCAGAGACAAACAGCAAGATCAAGGCCATGAAAACTGACATGGCTTTTTGTCTGTATCATGTCTTAGTCAGTTATTTATAGCCCAAAGGTGTTATCTCATATTACCTTTGGATTAGTCTTTTGGAGACAGGGACATGCAGTCTTCCTTTTCCCTCGGTGCATAGTTCATAAAGTAATAGGCACTTGGTAATGAGGAGTGAGACTGGCCAGGTGGTGGGTCATGAGATCATACAGGACCTTGAAAGGTGGTTAAAAGAAATTATGATCAGCGGAGACCCTTTTAAACGTTTTGGTACAAAAATGGCACGACAAATGAAGCTTTCTGGTTTCATACGTGAGAAGGATTGGAGACAAGAAATAAAGGCCAACTAGGAACTTGGTGCAGTAATTCAGGTTTGACTGAATTGATTCCAGGGCAACAGAAAGAGCACAGCCAGTGGGACATTTCAAAGGAAAACAGTGGGAGCTGTAGGTACTGGGTATAGGAAATGAGGGAAGGGGCGAGTCAAGGAGAACTGCCAAAGTTTGCATGTTTGGGGAGGAAATATGATTGTTTTGTAGTAAACCTTAAAGTTTATAAAGTATATGAACTTAAAAGTCTCATAGTTGGGGCTTGGTCTTGGGTGCCTGCTTAATCGCTCAGTTGTGACCGTTTGTGACCCTGTAAACCATAGCCCGCCAGGCTCCTCTGTCTATGCGATTTCCCAGGCAATAATACTGGAATGGGTTGCCATTTTCTCCCTTGGGGGTTCTTCCCAACCCAGGGATTAAACCCAGGTCTCCTGCACTGCAGGGAGATTCTTTACTGTCTGAGCCAGCAGGGAATTAGTATTTATCACTAACTTTAATTTTTGTTTTTTCATAAGTGCTCTAGTTTCTGAGGGAATGAAATTATTCTAAAAATATTTTATCATGCTGTCCAGTATGGTAGTCACTAGTCACACGTGGCTATTAAATCCTTGAAATATGTATTGGTCAACTGAAGAACTGGTTTTTAAATTTAAGTGTAAATAGGGACTTCCCTGGCAGTCCAGTGGATGGTACTCTGTGCTTCCAAGGTGCAGGGGGCGTGGGAACCATCACTAGTTGGGAAACTAAGATCCCACATGCCTCATGGCACAGCCCAAGATAAATAAATGTAAATAGCCACACGTGGCTAATACTACTGTGTTGGACAGCACAATGCCATGTAAATTCACTGCCTTTTGATCTTCTCACCAACTTTGGTCTCTTTAAAGTTTCTGGCCTGGATATCTTATTCTCTGCTTGGAGCTGGAGAGAAGAAGAGAGGCCTTCACCAACATTGTGTATCTGAATGATATGGGCCTGATGGATGGGGACAATGGTGTGTAAAGTCCAATTGGTTACTCTTGCTTATGGTATTTTAGAAGTCACTGCAGACTTTCCAGTAAAGACATGTGGTAAACATTTCAACGATCATATTCTTTATTCTAGCTACTTGTCAAATTTGTGGAGTTTTTTTGATCCTTACTACTTGGTATATCGTGAAATTGTAACTAGAAATAAACTGCAGGCAACTTTTCTGTTTCATGAGTGCCTAATGTGTGAGGCATTCTACTAGATGCTTTTCCATCTAGTTTAAATGAAATAACAAACCTGTGGGATAGTTACTATTACTTCTATTTCACAAAGCTGTAGTTGAGGCCCAGAAAAAGGACAGTTAGTTTCCCCACAGTCATACAACTGGTTAATGCTGGAACTGGTGTTCAGGTCAGGTCCAACCATCTCTCAAACTCGTGCTCAGGTTTTTTTCTCTGCATCATGTTGCCTTTTTACACAGCCCAAAGTTAGAGATCAGTAAGATGAACTTAGAGTAGCAGTCAGATTTTCCTAAGCCTTTACAAGTATTTAGGTACTTTTTTTCAATTTTTATCAATTCAGTACAGATAAAATGACAGGAGGCCAGGATTTTGACGCACTGAAGTCTGAGAGTTTATCCTACACTCAAGAACGGTGGTCTTGGTCTGATTTGTAGTGTTGCTTTATTCATCTCAATGCAGAGATACCCACAGCATGACATCAGGATCCTTCTTGTAGCAATGTGACCTACTGGCTTTTTCAGTGCTGTTGGTATAGAAGAAGGAAAGTCAGAACCGAGCAAAGAAACCAGGTGACTGGCAAGGGTTAGCTTCAGATGTCACAACTATAGCAATAATAACTGAAAATATCACCTAGAATTCTTGCCACCCAGGTAAAAGTACTCTTAATGTTTTGTTAATATAATAATAACAATAGCTATTCTTACCCTTGGTATATTAAATGAGGGTCTTTTCTTGACATTTCTCTCTCCTAACTCATTTTATCACTTTAAAGCTTGTTGATCTTACTGCCCAATATATATCTCATAAGTACTTACTTTCTTTTGTTCTACCACCATCATTCTGGTCCCAGCTACTTGTCTAGATACTATAATAACTTTATAGTTGGTCATCAGATTTCCATTCTTACCCATCTTTAACTCCAAATTTCGTTACAGCAGCCAGAATGGGTCTTTTTAATTTTTTTTCCAATTAAAATTTTTTATTGAGGTAACATTGGTTTATAACATTATATAAGTTTTATGTGTACAACGTTTTTGACTTTTTTATAATCTATAGAGTGGTCACTGCTAAAAATTTAGTTTCCATCTGTCATCAAGTTTATTCCTATTTACCCAGTTTACCCTGCCCTGGCTCCATCCCCTCGGTAACTACTGCTCTGTTCTTTGCATCTACATGTTTGTTTTTGTTTGGCCTGTTCATTTATTGTTTTTTTTTTGTGTGTGTGTATTCCACCTATGAGTGAAATCATGTGGTGTTTATCTTTGACTTATTTCACTTAGCATAATACCCTCAGGGTCCATCTGTGTTCCACAAGTGGCAAGATTTCTTCTTTTTTCTTATGGCTGAGAAGTATTCCGTAATCTCTGTGTGTGAATCACATCTTCTTTATCCATTCATCTGTTGAGGGGCGTTTAGGTTGATTCCACATCTTGGCTGTTATAAATAGTGCTGCAGTGAACATAGGGGTGCATATATCTTTTCCAGTTAGTGTTTTCATACTCTTTGGATAAATATTAGAAGTGGGATTGCTGGATCAGATGGTAGTTCTGTTTTCAGTTTTTTGAGATACCTTCCTGTTTTTGACAGTGGCTGTATCAGTTTACATTCCCAGCAGTATACAGAGTTCCTTTTTCTCTGCATCCTTGCCAGTATTTGCTGTTTGTAGACTTTTTGATGATAGCTGTTCCGACATGTGTGAAGTGGTATCTCATGGTTTTGATTTGCATTTCTCTGATAATCAGTGATGCGTAACATATTTTCATGTGCTTGTTGGCCATCTGTGTGTCATCTTTGGGAAAACGTCTATTTAGCACCTTTGGCCAGTTTTTCATAGTTGTGTATTTTTGGTTATTAACCCCTTGCCATGCTAAATATCTTCTCCCATTTGGTAGATCATCACTTCATTTTATGGATGGTTTCTTTTGCTGTGCAGAAGCTTTTTAGTTTGATGTAGCCCTGTTTGTTTATTTTTGCTCGTTTCCCTTGCTTGAGGAGACCTATCTAGAAAGATATTGCTAAGACTGATGTCAAAGAGAGCTGTGTCTGTGTTTTCTTCTAGTTTAATGGTTTTGAGTCTATTTAAATCTTTAATCCATTTTGAGTTGGTTCTTGTGTATGGTGTGAGGTAGTGGTCTAGTTTCATTTTTTTGCATGAGGCAAAAAAAATGTCCCCAACACCATTTATTTAAGACACTATCCTTTCTCTGTTGGATGTGCCTTGTTCCATTGTTTTGTATTAATTGTCCATACATGTATGGGTTTATTTCTGGGCTCTCAGTTTTATTCCATTGATCTCTGTATCTGTTTTTCTGCCACTACCATGCTGTTTTGATTGCTGTGGTTTTGTAATATAGTTTGAAATCAAGGCGTGTGATATCTCCAGCTTTGTTCTTTTCATTCAGAATTATTTTGGCTATTTGGGGTCTTTCATGGTTACATATAAATCTTAGAATTTTTTCTTATTTCTGTGAAAAAATGTTTTCTGGGATTTCAACAAGGATTGCATTGAAGCTATAGCATGCTTGGAAATATGGACATTTTAACAATATTAATTCTTTCAGTGCATGAGCAGGCAGTATCTTTCCGTTTATTTGTGCCTTCTTCAGTTTCTTTCAACTTTGTCTTATAGTTTTCAGTGTACAGGTTTTTCACCTCCTTGGTTAAACCTATTCATAAATATTTTATTCTTTTTGTTTTCATTGTAAATGGAATTGTTAATTTCTTTTTCTGCTAGCTCATTGTTAATGTGTTAACGTGCAAAGATTAAAAAAAATTTTTTTATTTGGTTACTTTTAGCTGTGCTAGGTCTTCACTGCTGCGTGGGTTTCTCATTCTGGGTTTCTCTTGTTGTGGAGCACAGGCTCTAGGTGCCCAGGCTTCAATAGTAGTAGGCTCAGTAGTTGCATCTCCCGGGCTCTGGAGCACAGGCTCAGTAGTTGCGGTGTATAGACTTAGTTGCTCTGTGGCATGTGGGATCTTCCTGACCCAGGAATCGAACCCACAACTCCTTCATTGACAGATGGATTCTTTACCACTGAGCCGCCAGGGAAGCCCCTGCAGCAGGTTTTTGGATGTTGATTTGTACCCTGCAACTTTATTTGTTTGTTAGTTCTAATAGTTCTTGTCTTCAGGGTTTTCTGTATATAAAATCATGTCATCCACAAATAGTGAGTTTCACGTCTTCCTTTCCAGCTTGGATGCCTTTCAATTCTTTTTCTTGCCTGATTGCTGTGCTGGAAGTCTGGACTTCCAGTACTATGTTGAGTAAGAGTGGTGAGAGTGGGCATCCTTGTCTTGTTCCTGATTTTAGAGGACTAGCTTTCAGTTTTTCATCATTGAAAATTATATTGGTTGTGGATTTGTCATATATGGCCTTTTTATGTTGTGTTATGTTCCTTCTATACCCACTTTATTGAAATTTTTTTTTTATCATAAATGGGCATTGAATCTTGTCCTATGCTTTTTCTGCATCTATTGAAATGATCATATGGTTTTCGTCCTTGATTTTGTTCATGTGGTGTATCATGTGAATTGATTTGTGGACACAACCCTCCTTGCATCCCATGGCGTGTGGGATCTTAGTTCCCTGACTAGGGTTCAAGCCTGTGCCTCTTGCATTGGAAATGCCGTGTCTTAATCACTGGATCACCAAAGAAGTCCTCCTTTCTTAGAGTTTTAAACTCTTTTGTAAAGTATTCCTCTGTTCATTAATTTTTTCCCCCTCTGTTCACTTTTATTCCTGAGTTCATTGAACTGCCTTTCTGTTTTACTCTTTTTTTGTAGCTCTTTGACTTTCTTCATGAAGGCTGTTTTGAATTCTCTGATCAGTTAGCTCACAATATTCTGTAACTTTAAGTTTGGTTACTGGAGAATTGTCATTGTCCTTTTGTGATGAAGTGTTACTGTGGTTCTTCATGATGTTTGATGAAATTGTTCCTCTGCTGGCACATTTAAAGTAGCCAGTAACCCTCTCTGCTTGATTCTGATAACACAATAGGTTAGAAATTAGAGGCCTTTCCTTTGTTTTCCAGCAGATGGCGCCATAGCACACGTTTTGGGTTTCTCTTCTCTCAGCTGCTTCTATGTTTGAAAGTCAGCACTTGGTGCCCTCCACCATCTCTCTCTGCCATGTGGCCTTCACTATCACTTCTTGTACCTGCAGGGCCATGGATACCTTACTTCTGCCAGTGTTGCTGGCATAGCTGCCTGGTGCGCCTTCTGTTCAGGATCCCTTGAGTGGCAGGTTCCAGTGCTGTTGTGGAGGAAGCGGGGAGTAGGGAGGAGTAGCTGCGCCCAGTGTTGTAAGATTCATGGGCTCTGTGGCTTTGCGGGGGGGTGGGGGGGTGACTGGAGTCTTATGCACCGCCTTCCCTGCTACTACCAACCTCTCTCGGACTGGAGGTCCGGGCACTGTGGGCACCATCTCCATTGTTCCCTTGGTTCTGCCACCTATGTGTGTTCCAGTTCACCACCTTTAGTTGTGTGTTTGTGTGGGGAATTCTCCAGTGTCTCGATGTGTTGGACACAGGCACCTTTGTGATGGTGTGAATGTTTTACTGGATGTAGGATGAATGGCAGAGACAAAGGTAGTTAGCTTTTCACTCCACCGAGTTACTGATGCTCAGAATGCTTCTTTTAAACAAAAATTGGGTTATGTGGCTCTCCTCCTTGAAACTCCTTACACTTGACTCGAAGTCTAGATTCTTAAGCTGTTCCCTGTTGGCCTGGCCCTGTCATCTCATTCTCAGTCCTCACTAACACCTTTGAGTTCCTTGAATCTACCTAGTTTCTTCCTGTGTCATCTTCCATGTTTCCCTGATCAGAAACGTACGCTCTTTCACCCCTCCTTCCTGACACCGCCCCTGCATGTATGTCACACACACACGGGTCACATGCACACACGTGGTAAACTTGTCTCATCTTTCAGCTCTTTGCTTAAATGTCACTCTCATAGAGCCCTCCTCTGATCCTCAAAAAAAAAAAAAACTCTCCAAAACTCGCCAGTCTCTCCGATGGCTCTTTGATCTTTTCCTTTATAGCAAGCACTTAGCACAGTTTATAAGCATGGCTTTGTTTACGTGTTTACTAAGTTCTTTCTCCTTTACTCGGCCATGAGCTCCACAGCAGTGCAGGACTCATCATGTCTGTCTGTTTCACGTTCATGTTCAGTGCCTGGCATGGAGTGTGCCCGGGTTATTACTGCGTGAACAAATGAAAGAATGTAGAGGCTAATTTCATGGCCTCTCCTTGTCATAAGCTATTTATTCAACAAATATTCAGAAAACAGCTTTGTGTCGGGGTGGTGAGATTCTGTTCTTTTAATGTTTTTATGTTTTGGTATGAAACATTTTTCCGAATGGTTT
Source organism: Moschus berezovskii (assembly GCF_049115385.1). Classification (NCBI taxonomy): domain Eukaryota; kingdom Metazoa; phylum Chordata; class Mammalia; order Artiodactyla; family Moschidae; genus Moschus; species Moschus berezovskii. The sequence goes on along the minus strand of NC_142484.1, from coordinate 22,561,962 downwards.
CTCCTGTATGCAGGCAGCGTGCTGAGAGCCCACATTGTTTCTGTGTGTTTGAGTAGGTTGGATCCCAGAAACTGTGGAAGAATGGAAGCTTCTCCTGCATCTGCTGCAGAACACGAGCACAAAGCCAGCCCCCCAGCAGTCACCAGATGGGAACTTCAGTGATGGACCTTCTCCTATCACTATGGAGAATGTGGCCCTCCTGTTAGCTAAGGCCATGGGCCCAGACCGGGCCTGGTCACTGCTCCAGGAATGTGGTTTGACCCTGGAGTTGTCAGAGAGGTTTACCAGAACCTGCGATATCCTGAGAATTGCCGAGAAAAGGCAGAGGTAATGTCTGTCTGTCCTGCCCTCTCCACAAGCACCTGGGGAGTATAGAATCCCACAGATTTTCAGAGGGGACAGGACTATATAGATCATGTAGTCTCAACACCTCACTCACAGATGGGAGGACAGAGAATCCTCTGTTGGTTTAGGTGATTAAGGAAAGAGGCTAAAGTAATACTTTGTTAATAGTCGTGGCCAAGACACTTGTAGGTTGATGTGAGTACCCAAATATGATGTATACTCAATTCTTTAAGAATATTATTTGTACCACATACCTAATACCCGCAATGCAGGAGACCAGGGTTTGATCCCTGGGTCGGGACGATCCCCTGGAGAAGGGAATGGAAATCCACTCCAGTGTTCTTGCCTGGAGAATCCCATGGGCGGAGGAGCCTGTCAGGCTACAGTCCACGGGGTCGCAAAGAGTCAGACGTGACTGTGTGACTCACACACACCCCCCTAATCATCTCAGTCAGTGTTTTAAAGAAAATTTTATCTTTAAAAATTGTAAAATACAGATAGCATGAAATTTACTGTCAGCTATTTTTAAGTAGTTGGTTCAGTAGTGTTAAGTATATTCGTGTCATTGTGCAGTTAATTTCCAGAACTTTTTCATCTTGCAAAACTGAAACTCTGTCCCCACGGTTCCCGCCTCCTCCTTTTGCCCCCTCCCTGGCAAGCGCTGTTCTTCTTTCTGTCTGGGACCATAGTGTGTGTCTTTTTGTGGCTGGCTTATTTCACTTAGCATCATGTCCTTAACCTTGTTGCAGCATTTGTCAGTTTCCTTTTTTCTGGGACTGAATAATATTTCATTGTGTGGATATAACCACATTTTTTTTTTTATCCATTCATCTCTTGATAGACACTTGGGTTGCTTCTGCCTCTTGCTATTTTGAGTAATGCTGCTGCGAACGTGAGGATTCAGATCTCTCTTGAGACCTTGCTTTCAGTTCTTTTGGGTGTGTACCCAGGTGTGGACTTGTGGGATCAGATGGTACTTCTGTTTTTAATTGTTTGAGCGCTCCTGTACTAATTTCCATGGATCCTGCACCATTCTGCATTTCCACCAGTGATGCACAAGGGTTCCTGTTACTCCACATCCCTACCAACACTAGTTATTACTATTATCTTTTGATAGTTAGCTATCCTAACGGGCATGAGGTGATACCTCATTATGGTTTTTATTTGCATTTTCCTAGTGATTACTGGTGGTGAACACCTTTTCATATGCTTGTTGGCCATTTGAATGTCATCTTTGGAAAAATACCTGTTCAAGTTTTTTGCCCATTTTTAAATTGCATTATTTGTTTTTTGTCATATGAGTTCTTTACATATTGTGGATATTAACCTCTGAGATATATGATTTGCAAATATTTTCCCCTATTGTGTAGGACAAGGTGTCATATTCATAGGATGCCTTTTCACTCTCTTCGTTTTGTCTTTTGATGCAGAGTCAGTCAGCCTTTTGAATCTGTTACTTCTGAAAAGAATGAACAATGACAACTAAATGTGCTTGTTTCTTTTCTTTGGGATTTCAGAGCCTTGATCCAAAGCATGCTCGAAAAATGTGATCGGTTTCTCTGGTCTCAGCAGGCCTAGCTGAAGAAGACGCAGCAGGGTGTCACGAGATGTTGAGAATGACTGAGTTGTGCCCCTGAGCCTCCTGAACACATTTGTTCTTGAAGGAAAGGCCCCACCGGAGATCCCAGCACCTTTTTGGGAGCACCTTCATCCCTGTCTGTTACCTCTGCATTGGTGGTTCTATCTGTGACCTCAGTGTTTTTCAACCAAAGTTGAATTTTGAAAGGAATCAGTCCTTGTCTGCTAAAACGAAATGCTCTGGAAGGAAGCAGAATGTGAATATCCCCAGCTGTGTAGCCGATATGCTGGAGAGTAGTATTATTTGTTCCTTGTTGGTGGACTGGGGGAATTCTTTTCCTGTCATGAGTTTCTCAACCTGGTCGCATGAAGACATATAATGTAGTTGATAGAAATTGAATTCCTTTCTTATGTTCTCTGGGATACTTGAGAAATTACCAAAGACAGACCTGGTAGAATGTAATTAACACATAAAGTAAGTGAAACAGTGAAGATTCAAATTAAATGTCAAAATGAAATGGCCCCATATTTAAAATGAGCTAATTTAGAATGTATTTTTTTCTAGTGCTTGATATTTTCTAATCTGAACCTATATAAAACTAATTCATGACTAGAGATATTTTACTCCAGTCTTTCCTAAATAAAGTAGCCCAAAGGAATCATGCACTTTTAAAATTTGTTTTTTATGGGCCATAATAAAGGCAGGCTGAGTATTGATAAAGACTGCAGCAAGTGCTTGTATTATTTAAGCCAAGAACTAGATTACCATTTTCAGGCTTCTGTATACTTAACACAGCATGTTTTATTAATAATAAATGTAAAATCTGATTTAAAATGTTATCTGACTAGAATGTAGACATGAGGTTCATTGTATGTAATTTGCAAGAAGGTGTGGTGTAAACTCAGCATGGAATAGGCAAAATGTTGGATACATTGAGTGATTCACTTCTTTCTTTTTTTTTTCGTTTATAACACAACCAGAGAACTAGAGACACAGATTGCTGTCTAACAGTTTAGAGGGTTAGTTCCTTCCTGCTGCTGCCGCTGCTAAGTCACTTCAGTCGTGTCTGACTCTGTGTGACCCCTTAGACAGAAGCCCACCAGGCTCCCCTGTCCCTGGGATTCTCCAGGCAAGAACACTGGAGTGGGTTGCCATTTCCTTCTCCAATGTGTGAAAGTGAAATTTCCTTCCTGTTAGGAAATCCTAACAGTTTTGGTCACCAGTGTGTGGCAGGGTGCGTGTGTTGTGTGTTTCCCCACACCAAGGAATTCTCCAATACCAGCTGAGTGTCCTTCCCGCTTATTAGAAAGTCAATCCAGAGATGGCATTGAATTCTGCAGGTTAAGGGCTCATTTCCACAAAACTGCCAGCACTTAAGATGCCAGTCACAAGTCCAAGTTGTTAACTGTACGAGCGTCCCTCTTTTTATTGCACTTTGTTTTGTTGTTCTTCACAGATACTGTTCTTTTTTTTAAAAAAACGGGGATTTGTGGCAACCCTGCATTGAGTAAGTCTATCAGTACAGTTTTCCAACAGCATTTCCTCACTTTGTGTCCCTGTCATATTTTTGTGATTCTTACAAAATACAGAGTTTTTCACTATTATTTGTCATGGTGATCTGTGTCAGTAATCTTCATCATTACTGCTATAAATGTTTTGTGGTGTCATTGCACCCACGTAAGGCAGTGAACTTAATCGAGAAATGTGTGTTCTGCCTGTTTCAACCGATTATTCCCCATCTCTTTCCTTTCTTCAGGCCTTCCCATTCCCTGACACACAGTAATAGGCCAATTAATAACCTTATAGCGGCCTCTTAAGTATTCACGTGAAAGGAAGAACTAGCTATACATCTCTCACTTTAAATCAAAAGGTAGAAGTGATTAAGCTAAGTGAGGAAGGCATGTTGAGAGCTGAAGTAGGCTGAAAGCTAGGCCTGTTGCATCAAACAGCCAAATTGTGAATGTGACGGAAAAGTATGTGATGGAAATTAAAAGTGCAGCTTTTTGTATTCTGATGAATACAAGAATGAGAAAAAAGTGAAACAGCCTTGTTGCTGATATGGAGAAAGTTTTAGTCTTCTAGATAGAAGCTCAGAACCACCAGAGCGTTCTCTTTAGCCAGAGTGTAATCCACAGCAAGGCTGAGAGATGAGGAAGCTGCAGGAGAAATATTTGAAGCTGGCAGAGGTTGGTCCATGAAGGTTAAGGAAAGAAGTTGTCTTCATAACTTTTGTGTAAGGTGGAGCAACAAGTGTTGATGTAGAAGCTGCAGCAAGTTGTCCAGAAGATCTAAGATCGTTAATGAAGGTGGCTACCCTAAATAACAGATTTTCATTGTTGATGGGATAGCATTTGAAAAGAATGCCGTCTAGTATTTTTCATCTAGCTAGAGAGGCAAAGTCAATGCCTGGTGTCAGAGTTTCAAAGGACAGCATTAGGGGCTAATGCAGATAGTGACTGAATTGAAGCCAGTGTTTATTTACCATGGTGAACATCCTGGGGCCTTAAGAGTTAGGCTGAGTCTACCCTGCCTGTGCTTTGTAAGTGGAACCACAAAACCTGGATGAGAGCACAAGTATTTACAGTGTGGTTTAATGAATATTTTAAGCTCACTGTTGAGACCTACTACTCAGAAAAAAAGATTCTTTTCAAGGTGTTACTGCTCACTGACAATGTACTTGATTGCCCAAGATAGAGATACAAAACAAGATTAAAGTTTTTATGCCTGCTAACACATTCATTCTGCAGTCCAGGGATGAAGGAATAAGTTCAACTTGCAAATACGATTTCTTAAGAAATACATTTTGTAAGATTATAGCTGCCATATATTATGATTCCTTTGACGGATCTGGGCAAAGTAAATTGAAAACCTTCTGGAAAGAATTCACCATTCTAGATGCCATTAAGAACATTCATGATTCATGGGAAGAAGTCACCATACTGACATTAATAGGAATTTAGAAGAAGTTGGTTCCAACCCTCATAGGTGAATTTGAGGGGTTCAAGACTTCAGTGGAGGAAGTGATTGCACATGTGGTGCAAAAAGCAAGAAAACTAGAATTTAAGGTGGAGCCTGAAGATACGATTGAATTGCTGTAATCACACGATAAAACTTTTAATGGATGAAGAGAGTATCTTCTTTTGGATGAGCAAAGAAAGTGATTTCTTGAGATGGAATCTACTGGTGAAGATGCTGGGAATATTGTCGAAATGACAACAAAAGATTTAAGATATTACGTAAACTTCGTTGACAAAGCAGTGGCAGGGTTGAGAGAAAATTGACTAATTTTGAAAGAACTCTTGCTGCTAAGTCACTTCAGTCGTGTCCGACTCTGTGTGACCCCACAGACGGAAGCCCACCAGGCTCCCCCGTCCCTGGGATTCTCCAGGCAAGAACACTGGAGTGGGTTGCCATTTCCTTCTCCAATGTGTGAAAGTGAAAAGTGAAAGTGAAGTCGCTCAGTCGTGTCCGACCCTTAGCGACCCCACGGACTGCAGCCTACCAGGCTCCTCCATCCATGGGATTTTCTAGGCAATAGTACTGGAGTGGCTTGCCATTGCCTTCTCCGGAAAGAACTCTTACTATGGGTAAAATACTAGGAAGTATTGCATGCTACAGAGAAGTCATTTGTGAAAGGAAGAGACGGAAGAGTCAAGGACATGGCAGACTCCAGTGTTGTCTTATTTTAAGAAATCACCACAGTGACCCCCAACTTTAGGAAACACCACCTTGATCAGTGAGCTACCATCAACATGGAGGCAAGACCTTCTCCCAGGAAAAAAATGACAGCTTGCTGAAGACTCAGATAATGGTTAGCACTTTTTTAGCAATAAAGTATTCTTAAATTAAGGCTTATACATTGATTTTTAAGACAATGCTATTGCACGCTTAGTAGACTATGGTAGAATATAAATTAACTTTTATATGCACTGGAAAACTAAAAATTCATGTGACTCGCTTTATTGCTGTGGTCTGGGGACCGAACCCACTGTATTGCCCACGTGTGCCTGTGTTTCTGACCAGTTGGCTGTAAACCAGAGATTCCCACGATCCTCTCCTTGGCTTTGATTAATTTGTTAGAGCAGCTTGCAGATCTTGGAGATACATTTTACTTAGATTTATCACTTTATTATAAAAGCCTATAACTCGGGAACACCTGGATGGAGGGGATGGTATGGGGAAGGGGCAAGAAATTTCCATGCCCTCTCCCAGTGCCACTTCAGATGGATCGCTACATATTCACCAAGCAGAAGCTCTAGATGAAGCAGCAGCAATCTTGGGATACGGGCTGGAGGTTGAGTTCAGTGGCCAATGGCCAGTGTCAGGATTGGAAGTTCCAGCCCTCTAATCACATGGTTGGCTGCACTCTCAGCCAGCCCCCATCCTTAGGTGTGGTTGAAAGTCACCTTCAGTTCAGTTAAGTCGCTCAGTCCTGTCTGACCCTGCGACCCCTTGGATTGCAGCATGCCAGGCCTCCCTGTCCATTAACAACTGAATGGGATTTTTGCTTGTTTTCCTTGGAAAATAAATTCAGGTGAAATTATTTTTCCTTTAATGCTAGAAAATTCTTTGTACCCTTTTGATAAATGAGGATAGATGTAACGTGCCCTAGAAAGATGTGTCAAAAGATTGCACAGTTGTGCCAGTTCAGGCAGTTTCCTCCTGGGATTTCTTGTAGACCGTCTTTTGCATGGTCACTGTGTAATGACAAAATCTGACTGTAACAGGAGGGCTTTCACCCTTTATGTTAGAACAGTGAGCAGTCTACTTGGATACTAGGCGGTGATTACAAGTACAGCTTATAATCTTTCACTTGCCCTCTGCTTGTCTCACTTTTACTCCTGCACCCAGGCCTGACTGGTGTTTAACGGGGCTTCAGGGTAGCCTAGTGGCTGCTTGCCCTGCTTTGTCCATTGTGGGGAAAAAAGGGCACAATGTGACAGTTGTGAGTTCTTTTATTTGAGGCAAAATGAGAACTATAATCTGGGAGATGGCATTTCAGATAGCTCTAAGAAACTGTTCCAAAGAGGTAGGGGTGAGGAGTGTTACAAATGACTTTAGTGAAGGAGGGTGCTTGCAGCCAAGCACACATTTTGGCAGAACCTTGCTACTGGTCAGGAGGAACAGATGTCACTGTTAATGATTTTAGTGCTCTTCTAGAGGAGAGGCAAGGATTGAGCTCATAAAGTCTTCTGAAAAGAGCTATCTGAAGACTTGTTCAGTCAATTTTTCCCAGATGACTGGAGTGTTTCATTCTTGATCTCCACCCTGAATTCCTTTCAGGGCATGTTGAAGGTCAGCAGTTCATGATTTAATCCTTGTAGAAGCAATTGACAAGTGCCAGTCTGTAGTTGGCAGTTTCTGAGGCAGAGTGGCTTTGAATGTCTGCTCTTTATCGGATTGACCTCAGGTAAGTTGCTTTGTTTCTGCAGGTTTCAGTTTCCTCATCTGTGAAATGGGGTTAATAGTAGCCCTGCCTTAGGTAGCGGAGGATTAAATGAGATAAGTGTGAAGCAAAACTACCTACGAAATGCAGAACGTAGTGCCTGTGTCTGGGTAATAAATACTAGCTCTTATTTGAAATATTTGGAATATCATTTTACCCAGTAATGATCAGACCTATGTAATTGATTTTCATGAGTGGACGAGAACAGGAAGCCCAAAATGAAATAATTTCCTTGTCTGTATTTACTTTGTCACTGCCCTGATCAAGGCTCAAAATCGTGTTGTCTCTTCCCCCTTCCTTAACCCTCATGTTCAGTTACTAGGTAAACTCCTTCAATTCAATGTTGGTGATTGTTTCCAACAGTTACTTATTTTTCTATTCTCTATTGCCACCAGCCCACATTACTTCTTACTGAGACAATTACATCAGTCTTTAGGGAACTTCCTTCACTTTTGTTAAAAAGCAAAATTGAACAGTGAATTTAAAGGTCTAACTGCTTTATTCAATGACTCATGATCAGGCAGCATCCCATCTAATAACTAAAAGAGTGCTCTGAATGGGTATACGTAGGGGAGGACTTTTAAAGAATGAAGGGTGAGACAAGCGAGTTATTAACAAAAGAAAAAGAATTATTTGTAGGTCAGGATATCTTTTTGTGGAAAAGGGACCATTAAGACTTATCATGCATATTACCTCTTGGGGGTAGAGGTGGTGAAATGGGATGAATGGAGAAGGCCCACTCGCAGATTACCTCTGACCACAAAATGCCACTGGTTAAGATTACATTTCTGGGGAGGGTTGAAATTGCAACTTGGTTGATTATTACAGTCTTGGTTCCACGGGCTTTAGCACAAGTGGCACCATCTTGGTCCTGTGGTTTTTCTCTAACACTTCTAAACACTGCCTTGCCCCCTACCACCACCACGCGGTCTCAGCACTTCACAATGGAACCAACCTTCAATATCAATCAGGTGATTCACAAACTTGCCATGCATTAGAGTCATCATGGGTCTTGTTACAAATGCAAATGTGGGAATCCTGCCCCAGACCTGGACTTGTAGACCTAAGAACTAGTTTAACCTCCTTCAACTTGTCTCCTATCCCCACATTGTTTAGGTTATCCTAGTTGGTAGATAAACCTCGGCCCCTCAGAGTGATTGGTTCTTTGGGTCTCTTGGGAAGTTCATTGGAGACCCTCTGTCAGAATCCTTGTTCTCTGAGGCATAGCCTTCAACCCCTTCCCAATTGGAAACTTTCGTAGCTCCCCTCTGCTTTCCAGATCCAAATCCCAAGTCATTGAGCTTGGTATTTAAAGCTGATGAAAAAAATTATTTTAAGGCAGGATAAGAAAAAATTTTAAAATTTTCTCTGCCTTTTCAACTACTATCCTCTCCCCTTTAGTGTAAACTGTGTGTCTGTGTTACATTAACTGCTGCTGCTGCTGCTAAGTCACTTCAGTCGTGTCCGACTCTGTGTGACCCCATAGATGGCAGCCCACGAGGCTCCGCCATCCCTGGGATTCTCCAGGCAAGAACACTGGAGTGGGTTGCCATTTCCTTCTCCAATGTGTGAAAGTGAAAAGTGAAAGTGAAGTTGCTCAGTCTTGTCCGACTAGTAGCGACCCCATGGACTGTAGCCCACCAGGCTCCTCTGTCCATGGGATTTTCCAGGCAGGAGTACTGGAGTGGCTTGCCATTGCCTTCTCCGGTTACATTAACTAGATTCCCTTAAAAGACACAGGAATGCCTGCTTGCCAAAAAAGAAAAAAAAAAAAAAAAAGCAATTTCCTCCTGGCACCAGCAAGGTAACTTCTTAGGTATTAAGGTTTCCTTCCTTGATCCTGTAAAGGGTCACAGTGATCCATTACTCACCTTGTTGGACTATGTCAACTGTCAGTGTGACACTTTGATGTATAACTCTTTGTCTCAAAAACGTAACTGCTTTGACCTCTAGTGGGTGGAACAGTCTTCAGGGCTTTTTTTTTTTTTTTTAATAATTTGTTTATTCTTGGCCACATCCCAAAGCTTTCTGGACCTTAGTTCCCTGATCAGGGCTTGAACCTGAGCCCTCGGTGGTGAAAGGGCAGAGTCCTAACCACTGGACCACCAGGGAATTCCCCTCAGAACTTTCTGAAAGACTGTCTCCTGAGTTGTAATCTTCATGTTGGCTCAAATAAAACTCTCTTTCTTTTTTAAAAAAAATTTGTTTAATGTGGACCATTTTAAAAAACAACACTTTATTGAATTTCTTACAATATTGCTTCTGTTTTATGTTTTGTTTTTTTGACTGCAAGGCATGTGGAATCTTAGCTCCGTGACCAGGGATTGAACTCATACTCCTGTGTTAGAAGGTGAAGTCTTAACCACCAGTCCACCAGGGGAGTCCCCCTTCTCTTCTTAGATTGAGTATTGATTAAAATAATTTGTTGACAAGGCCCTCTATAACTTGTTCCCAGATTCTTGTTCTCAGTGTCAGAGCCCAAGTTTGTCTCTCATCCTGGGCTCTGTTCATGGACATGCTCTACACTTGCCCTTTGGTCATGTCCCTGCTCAACCCTGACCTGCCCTTTGCCCCAGGGCCCATCTGCTGAAATTCCACCAGGGTTCTGTCCCTTCTGGTTCCACATGGCATGTATTTTTTTTTTTAATTGTAAAATGCAGATATTATCAAATTTACCATCTTAACTGTTTTGTGGCTCAACAAGGGACTGAAATTGCCCCTTTTGCTGGGAACAGTAATTTTAGGGTAAAATTTAGAGCAAACCCCAGTTTTTCTCACCCCTTCATTTAAAAGAAATCTGGGTACCATGAAACTTCCTGAGGAACAGTACAGAATTACAGCACAACGCTGCTGTGCGGATATGACTAGCCTGGAGTTTCCAGTCAACCTTGTGGATCAAATACAACCAGTGGATCAAATACAAACCACAAGAGAGGCTGGAAAATTCCTGCTTGGTATTTCTTCCCAGAGGACTCAGAAAAATACTGGCACTGCAGTGTCCTAAATACAGAGAATATTTTCCTGGACTGGGATTTTCCCAGCTTGCCCAGGTAATAATACATTATTCCAGATGGACTGCTCTGAATCTGTCTGAATATTCAAGATGACATATACTAGTGATCTAGGCATGATTTTATCTGATACTAATAGGCAAAGCCTGGGTTTCATGGCTTTATATCAGTGTTTTGAATTGCTCAGCTTTTCCTAGTTAAACCGCCCGTCTTTGTGGCGTGAGGCTGTGCACCCGTGCAGAGCCCCATGCCTAGCACAGCCCTGTGCTTGGTTTAATGCCCCGCTTTCACCATCTTGGAATTTTTAAGAATTTCTGAACATGTTTATTTGGGACTGGTACCACACATTATGTAACTAACTGGTCCTGCCTGCCGTGGTAGATCTCATGTACAGCTTGAGATTTTGCATTTCTGGCCGAATCCCAGATGACGACTCTTTTACAGCTTGTTCTGTTCTCAGTTTATTTAAGCTTAAATAAACTTTCTCTGGAGAAAGAACTTTCTGTGAGGGGTGCCTAGGGACTTGACTCCAAATGGATCAAACACAAGCTCAGGCTCTCTGGTTCCTCTCTTCCAGTGATACTGGGTGATGACTGGAATAGCTTTTATTATTGTTTTAGTTTAGATATTATTAGCATATAGTATGACATTAGTTTCAGATTTACAGTGCAATGATTTGGTATTTGTATATATTGTGAAATGATCATCAAGAAAAGTCTAGTTACTACCCATCACCATACACAATGACAATTTGTATTTGTCAAATTACATGTGGGATCTAAAAAATAAACCTGAGTATAACAACAAAAAAGAGACTCTCATTTAAAGAGAACAAATCGGTGATTACCAGTAGGGAGAGAGAAGGGAGGAAAGGGCATGATAGGGGTAGAGGATTGAGAGGTACAAACTACTCTATGAAATAAGCCACAAGGATGCACAGGAAATACAGCCAGTATTTTACAATGACTATAAATGCCGTGTAATTTTAAAAAATTGTGAATCACTGTGTTGGACATCTGAAACTTATGAAATATTGTATATCAACTATCCCTCAGTTTAAAAATATGAAAAGAAAATATCCATGCACCCCCATGTTAACTGCAGCATATTTACAACAGCCAAGATATGGAAACCATCTAAAGCACCTTAAGTCCATCAGTGAGGGAATGGATAAAGATGATGTGGTATAATGGAAATACATTTTGTAATGTATCACCCTGAAAAAATTCCCGTTTTACTAGTTAAAAAAATTAATTCTTTCACTCATTCACTTGTTCAATAAGCATTGAAGTCCTGTTACATGCCAGATACCTTGCTTAGTGCTAGAAATTTAAAGTTAAATGAGACAGAAATTGTTACAATCTAGGGTTGAAGACCAAGAAAACCACCAACCCCCCCCCCCAAAAAAAAAAACCAAATAACAGAAAAAGTAAATGAAAAAATAACAGAAAAAGTAAAAAAGAAATGAATAAAATCATCTCACATATTGATAATTGCTAGGAAAGAAGTAATAGCCATGGTAGGCCACCCAGAGTAGTTGGAGAAGGCCATCCTGAAGAGGAATTTCAAGTGAGAGGTGCAGGAAAGATGGAAGCAGCCTCGTGAAGGATGGGTGGGAAGCATGTTCTGGGCAAAGGCAATACCACATACCTATAAATTAGAGTTTGATTCATTGGTGGGACTGAGGGAAGACCAATGTGGCTGGAGAGCAGAGAGCTGGGAGGGTATGGCATGAGATGAGGCCAGAACATGACCAGGGACCAGGTCTGCTGAAGAGTTTTGAGTAGAAGGGACACGTGATCAGATTATGGTTTGCAACGATCAGTTTGTGTGCTACAGAGACAGGCCTTTTTTGCCAGTGACAGTCCCAGTTTATTTCTGTCATCCTGGCATAATTATTACCAATGCCTCTTTTCGTTATGGAAAGTGACTTGGTTTAGATGATAAGTTATACAGCCAACTTAAGCAGAAGGGGAAACCATGAAGCTGGGGAGACGAGTTAGACAGCGGCTGCAGGAACCCAGGTGAGAAATGGTGTTGGAGGTGCATGTGAGAGCATGTTGATGGATTAGAGATGAAATTTGGAAATAGAATCCCAGGACTTGCTGGTGGACTGGATGTGGGGTAAAGGCAAGGGAAGCATCAAGCATATATCTCAACTTCTGGGCTGAGGACCGAGGGAACAGTGATGTCATCTGCTGAAATGGAGGGGCCTGCAGGTGAAAAGTTCTGGAGGCAGATGGGGCTTCCCTTTGGGACACACTGAGTGTGAGATCTCTGGAAGCCACCCAAGCAGAAGTGTCTAGAGGGCAGTCGGCTATTCAAACACGGAGCTGGGAAACCAGGTTTCTGAGTGGGGGAGGTGTAATTTTCAGAGCCATCAGTGTACAGGTGCTATTCCTGCCCTTGGAGAAAATTTAGAGACTTAAAAGGTGAGAGTCCTGGGGTGGGAAGGGGTGGGAGGTGGGAGGGAGGTTGAAGAGGAGGGAACACATGTATACCTATGGCTGACTCCTGTTGATGAACAGCAGAGGCCAACACAATATCGTGAAGCAATTTTCCTTCAATTAAATAAGTTTAGGGGGAAAAAAAGAGAGAAGAAAAAAAAAAACCTTAAAAAAGTGAGAACCCAGAACCGAGTCTGAGGGACCCTTAGAGTTTAGGGAGATGAAAAGACCCAGCTAAGGGGATAAAGGAAAATTAAAGGGAAACAAAAGGAGGGTACGGTATTATGAAGCCAAGAGAGAAACTTCCAGAAAGGAGAGAGAGGACAAGTGTGCTGAGCGTGTCTCAGAGCCTTCCTGATATGAGACAGGAACTTGTCAACTGTCTTGGTACCATAGAGGTCAGCGGTGACCAGAGCTGTTTTGCTGAGCGGTGGGGACAGAGATCAGGCTGGTGCAGGTTCTAGTGTGAGTCAGATGTGAGGAAGCAGGAAGTGCAGATGGACAGACTCTCAAGTTTGATGATAAAGAGGAAGAGGAAAAGGTGCCAGAGCAACGAGTGACATGGATTGAAGTCTGGGTTTTCAGTGTATGAATTTATTAAGGAAGCAGAGACAGAAGGTCTGGACTCTGAGGTGTGGCATGTATCATGAGGAACAAGCACGTTTTCCTCATTGAGGTGAATGTCCCCAGGTGTCCTGTGCAGGACAAGAGCGCCACAGGAGCTGGGTGGAAGGGAACCACTAACCAGAAAGTGCTTTCTCCTGCACTGTCCCTCCAACACCCCAAACTGCAGAGATTAGTACCGTGGCCAGCTGGCACTGGGGGTGTGCTCATAGGGTCCAGCTCCAGAATGACAAGCCAGGCAAAGAAGGGTAGGTGTGGAGCTCAGGGTAAATAAACACACACTTATACTCTGAACATGGGATTGAGGAGGACTCGTGAGGGGAGAAGATTAATGAGAAAATGATCTCTAGAGAGGAAAGACATGTTGAATTTCCCTGTCAAGGAGGAAGAAAAAGTGTGGATGTAAGGTAGTCATAAGAGAGCTTTCTCATACAGGTCCCATCAGAAGGCCTTGTCAGAGATGTAGGTAGGAAAAGTTTAAGGAGGAAATGAAAAGACGCTTACTCCTTGGAAGGAAAGTTATGACCAACCTTGATAGTATATTAAAAAGCAGAGACATTACTTTGCCAACAAAGGTCCATCTAGTCAAGGCTATGGTTTTTCCCGTGGTCATGTATGGATGTGAGAGTTGAACTGTGAAGAAAGCTGATCGCCGAAGAATTGATGCTTTTGAACTGTGGTGTTGGAGAAGACTCTTGGGAGTCCCTTGTACTGCAAGGAGATTCAACCAGTCCATTCTAAAGGAGATCAATCCTGGGTGTTCATTGGAAGGACTGATGCTAAAGCTGAAACTCCAATACTTTGGCCACCTCATGCGACAAGTTGACTCACTGGAAAAGACTCTGATGCTGGGAAAGGTTGGGGGCGGGAGGAGAAGGGGACAACAGAGAATGAGATGGCTGGATGGCATCACCGACTCCGTGGACATGAGTTTGAGTGAACTCCGGGAGTTGGTGATGGACAGGGAGGCCTGGAGTGCTGTGATTCATGGGGTCGCTGAGAGTTGGACACGACTGAGCGACTGAACTGAACTGAACTGAACTGATGGCTATATCTCAGAGATCAAATTGTCAACATCCGCTGAATCATGGAAAAAGCAAGAGAGTTCCAGAAAAACATCTGTTTCTGCTTCATTGACTACGCCAAAGCCTTTGACTGTGTGGACCACAACAAACTGTGGAAAATTCTGAAAGAGATGGGAATACCAGACCACCTGACCTGCCTCTTGAGAAACCTGTATGCAGGTCAGGAAGCAACAGTTAGAACTGGATGTGGAACAACGGACTGGTTCCAAATAGGAAAAGGAGTACATCAAGGTTGTATATTGTCACCCTGCCTATTTAACTTATATGCAGAGTAGAAACTCTAGGCTGGAAGAAGCACAGGCTGGAATCAAGATTGCCAGGGGAAATATCAATAACCTCAGATATGCAGATGACACCACCCTTATGGCAGAAAGTGAAGAGGAACTAAAAAGCCTCTTGATGAAAGTGAAAGAGGAGAGTGCAGAAGTTGGCGTGAAGCTCAACATTCAGAAAACTAAGATCATGTCATCTGGTCCCATCACTTCATGGGAAATAGATCTGGAAACAGTGGAAACAATGTCAGACTTTATTTTTTTGGGCTCCAAAATCACTGCGGGTGCTGATTGCAGCCATGAAATTAAAAGACGCTTACTCTTTGGAAGGAAAGTTATGACCAACCTAGATAGCATATTAAAGAGCAGAGCCAACCAAGGTCTGTCTAGTCAAGGCTATGGTTTTTCCTGTGGTCATGTATGGATGTGAGAGTTGGGCTGTGAAGAAAGCTGATTGCCGAAGAATTGATGCTTTTGAACTGTGGTGTTGAAGAAGGCTCTTGAGAGTCCTTGTACTGCAAGGAGATCCAACCAGTCCATTCTAAAGGAGATCAATCCTGGGTGTTCATTGGAAGGACTGGTGCTAAAGCTGAAACTGCAATACTTTGGCCACCTCATATGACGAGTTGACTCACTGGAGAAGAGTCTGATGCTGGGAGGGATTGGGGGCAGGAGGAGAAGGGGATGCCAGAGAATGAGATAGCTGGATGGCATCACCTACTCGATGGACATGAGTTTGGGTGAACTCCAGCTGTTGGTGATGGACAGGGAGGCCTGGCGTGCTGTGATTCATGGGGTTGCAAAGAGTCGGACACGACTGAGCGACTGAACTGAACTGATGGCTGTATCTTAGAAAAGTGAGTCTCTGACAATATAAAGCAGGGGAAAGTTAACTGGGATTAAGGAGAATGTGGCTGCCCATCAGCTGCTGAGAATAGGCTCAAATAACTGTTGAGTTTAGGGTTTCGATGGTAGAGTCTGAATGGACCCTGGGTTGTAAGCAGAATTTTGTTATGAAATTGTTCACTGTTAGATTTCTATCCCAGGTGCTGAAGGTTTAAAATTTTGCAAAATGAGTGGAAAGAAAAGAAACATTAGAGAAAGGATGATTGGCAAGGTTGGATAAACAAGCTTTCCAAATTTTTGTAAAAAGGAAAAATAAGTGTATTATTACTTGACATGAAAGTTGGATACAGAAGTCTATTCACCATTCTTTAAGATTTTAGCTAATTTTACTTCTTGGAATCTGAAAAATTCCTAAACATCAAATCTTAAAACAAACTGAACCCCAAAACCAAAGTTTTTATCTGAGAGAGAAGTTTCTTGGTTTTCTAGGAATATATAACTTACAGAATCACTCATAATTCCTGTGCTCTAACAGACCCATGGCAACCCACTCCAGTATTCTTGCCTAGAGAATCCCATGGACAGAGGAGCCTGATGGGCTACAGTCCACGGGGTCACAAAGAGTCAACATGACTTAGCGACTAAACAACAGCAACAAGAGAGCCAACTCCCTTCGGTAAGAGACAGTTTTCCTCAATAAGAAGTAACTGCTGCTGGCTTCCCTGGGTTGAGAAAGGACCAGCAGGGGAAAACGACTTCCTCTCAAGGACGTGAATCAGATCCAACGCAAACAAAACCGCCTGGCTCTGAATTTTGATGTTGTCACTATTCCTCCACTTCTTGACATGTTTGTTCCTGGGAACTTGTATAAGACAAGGAAAACAGAGGGAAGGGAGCAGCACTGGAGGCGGTTCTGGATGCACAGATGGAAATTGGTTCATAATTGGATGACTAGAAGATTAAGGTGGCAATTGCTGGAGCAGGATTCCATCGTCCAGTCCTCCTGTGACCGTGTCTGTGCCCCCCACAGAGAGCACCAAGGACAAGCTAGGGGACTCACCTGGGGACAGCGAAGGGGACAGGACACAACTGCAGGGAGTGAGAAGGCCTGGACCGGGAAGGGCCTGGAAACGGCCCCAGTGTAACTAGAGGGGCCTGGAGAGGGAGCGGGTCTGATTAGGGAAGGCTGGAGAGGGGGTCTGTCCTGAATGATGATGAGGTTGTGTCCCGAACCAAACACACAGGCACAGGCTCAGCCTTCACGTGGGTATCTGGCCATCACCCCTTGGAACTAACAGGCTGTCCTTACAGCAAAGAATGACACACAGTCGCAGTGTTCCATCTCTGAAGCATTTATTAGATCTGCTGCTTTCTGTGGACAGAGAACTCTCTAGGTCAGTGTCCCTGCCCTTGGGGACTCACAGTCCCGTCTCCTGAGCGGAGAGAGAGGCAGCTCAGTACTTGTCAGGCAGGCCAGCAGGTCTGAAGTGGTTGGGGTCTTTGCCACTCCGGCCCCATTCGTTGGCAAACTGGTCGGCCTTCGAGTCCTCCCGTACCTGGTCCCTGGTCATACCCTTAAACAGAGGGTCTGTGATTCCCTGAATCGTCTCTCTGGCGTTACTGGAAAGGAGGAGGGCGGGGAGGGGGTCAATCCAGGACCAGGAGCCACAGCCCCACCCTCCGCATCTCTCCTCTTTCCAACGGATCAATGACTCTGAGAGGAGCCAAGGAAAGAGGGGCTACAACCCTGAGGCTCCCTGGGCTCAGCCCACCTCAGCCCTGTGCTGGGGGAACAGCACCCATAGCGGGAGGGTGGAGAGTCTCCTGTCCCACCAAGCTTGCTCTGCTCTTCAGCCACTCAGACCTCACACTGGGCACAGAGCAGGAGGGTGGGTAAGAGGAGGAGGGCTCACAGCCTCCAGGAAAGTTCTGCAGGGCTTGGCCCCTCCAGGTTGTCCAAGGCAGCCAAGATCTGCTCACCCATCCTTGCATCCCCAGGGACCGTGGTACCTGATCACTTCAGCAGCCCAGGCACCCCCTGGTCCCCTTCGGGCAGCGTCATAGTTTCCACGGGCGTGGAAGTATTTGTCTGCACCTTTGTAGTTGGCTTCTTTCATGTCAGAGTAGGCTCTCTGCATGTCTTTAGCCCCTGGGAGGAAAAGAAAATGATGAGATGAATGTGCTAATGTTTTGGTGAAAGAGAGAAATAAATAATTTCCTCCCACTGATTCTAGGTTTCAGCCTTTGACTAAGCCCTTGGAGATTATTATATTGACTTGAAATGAATACTTCTTTGCTTCTCACTTAGTTCCCTGATCTGAAGTTGTGAGTATCACACTTGGTGAGAGTTTTATTCTGTTTGAGTTCATTCTAAGTCTGTTGGAACTTTGTTTCTGGAGGTGTGTGATGTGTGTGAAAAAGAGATTAATGCTCTTTCTTTAAGGGATGTTTGATTATACAATGAACCTCCACCTGGAAATAAGCAGGAAAGGCTCTGACCAGAGCTTGTGAAGAAGGACAATACTGAGAAAGGCTGTGGATACAGGATACTCCCAGCCTGGTCAAGGGGAGAAATCCAGCCCTGGGGACTAACTCGGGCCTGAGTACATCTGAATACTCAGGGCATGTTTGCACATGGGCAACTATTAGAATTAAATCAGCAGGTGATAAAGGTGAGCTCACTAAGAGGGCTTTGAAGAAACAGGGTAGTCAGATGCAGAAAAAGGGCAACTGACCCACCAGCTCTAAAGTTCAGTGTCCTCTCCAGTAAAATGGAGGAGTAATGCCTCCCTCAGGGTGGTTATGCAGAAGAACTGAGGAAATACAGATTGAGTTTATAGAACATTGTCGATGCTCAGTATACTATCACCTCTCTGGTCCTTAGAAGAGTAGGGCAAAAAAAAAAAAAATAAATAAAGTAGGATGAAGATCAGGGAGGCATGGACAGAAAACCCAACCTAGATAGAATAAAATGGCAAAGGTTTAAAAGATTAGCTCATTAGGGAAAAGAGGAATATATAATGTGGATTATAATCATAGTTTATGTAATATCTTTATGAGATAACTTATCTTTATTTTGCAGCTGCTGCTGGTGCTAAGTTGCTTCAGTCGTGTCTGACTCTGTGCAACCCCATAGACGGCAGCCCACAAGGCTCCCCCACCCCTGGGATTCTCCAGGCAAGAGCACTGGAGTGGGTTGCCATTTCCTTCTCCAGTGCATGAAAGTGAAAAGTGAAAGTGAAGTTGCTCAGTCGTGTCCAACTGTTCGCGACCCCATGGACTTCAGCCTACCAGGCTCCTCTGTCCATGGGATTTTCCAGGCAAGAGTACTGGAGTGGGTTGCTATCGCCTTTTCCGATCTTTATTTTAGGTATTATCTATTTCCACTGTTCAGAAAAATAGTTTTGTTGAGGGCTATGATATTCTTACTCTAGCTGTTCACCCTGAGTTACAGATTTAAATCGTCCCCTGGAGTCTAGAGTTGCTTGATAAGCACTTCCAAATGCACGACATTGTCCCTTGGGTGCAAAGCCAGCTAGTGGTTCTCAATATCGACTGTGCACAGAATCAAGTGGGGAGCTTAAATGGACAGATTTGCAGGGGGCCCCAGGGACTGTGGTTCAGGGAAGGGACCGTGTGTGGATCCAGCCACCTGCATTCCACAGAGCACCCAGACCACGGGTGATGCTCATGCAAGTCATCCTAGAGTGCCCCTTGAACAACACTGACCTAAGAGATGAAAAGATACTTTTATCTGGGCTGTGTGAATTTAGATGGAATTAAGAGCAAACTCGTAAAACAATTATTCAGTAATTATACAGAAAAATAATAACACCAAATAGTTCTGGGAAGTAAATGATGGCCAGTTTGCTCTGGCTAGTGAGGTCTGTGTCTCCTGCTATGGGATTCTCTCCAGGTCTCAGCATCAGCAGAACCGTCATCGCGGAAACTCATGCTGCCATTTACTGTGGGGAGGGGAACTCTTATCGGGTTTCCTTCCAAAGGCAGCAACCCCCACTCTCTGCTCAGATAAAGATCAGGACGCATGTTCACAGACCCCTCACCCTCCACGTGTACTCTTGTCTTGGAGGCAGCAGAAGGGCCGAAGTTAACAGCAAGGCCTCAGGATGCTGAGTTCCATCCTGCTCTGCTGGAGGATGTTGGAACCTATCTTAATCTCTTGGAGCAGCAGGTTTCTGATAAAGGGTAATGGTCCCTACATTGCAGGACTCTAGGATTAAACCCTGAGGAAGAAAACGAGTTGATTTCTATACATAAAGCTCTTAGACAGTCCTGACCAACTACTAAAAAATCAGGTATTTTAGTTGTAAGGATGCAGTTGTTGCACCCACTTCATGGCTACAGGAGACTTGGAAATGAGCCATCTCTAGTTGCCCACGAGGCGGCAGCAGAGCCTTACTGGTATTTTGGGAACATGCAACCCACTCCAGTGTTCTTGCCTGGAGAATCCCAGGGATGGGGGAGCCTGGTGGGCTTCCGTCTATGGGGTCACACAGAGTCGGACACGACTGAAGTGACTTAGCAGCAGCAACCCCTCCCCCCAGATATCTTCCTCACTCCTGCTCAAAGTTGGGGCCCAAATTTTATGTGACCTCGGGCTTGGGGATCCCCCAAAAGAGTGCAAAGCTGGCCAGGACAGCCTTGGGAAGTACTACCATGCAAACCAAGCTTGATCTCTGCCCACCTGTGGCCTTTGCCCTTTGGGGATGTGACCTCTGCTCAGGTGAATCCTGGGGAAGCAGACACAGCCTCCCCTGGCCCATCCTTTGGTCCTTACCTTGACCAGCTTCCTTGAGGAATGTCCACCATCTCTGGCTGCTGACGCCCAGGATCAGGAAGCAGAAAATGATGCCCGTGGAAAGGTTCATCCTGCAACAGAGAGATGAGCGGACTCAACCAAGAATGACAGGTCTTGGGGCTAGGTTGTAATGTAGATACACTTTTACATTGCAAACATAAATCCCTCTGAATTTTATCTTGATCGACAGATAGACGATAGGTTGTAACACAGAGGATCCAGCTCTCATTTCCATTGAATCCTGGGAATCCTAGTGATTTCCTGCATGAAGGATTGCAATGTGGTTTTAGCATAAACTACTTTCCAGTCCAGTCATCCTCTATCAGCCAGAAACCCAGCTGCACTGCAAGTTTCCCAAAGCCATGAGCGGTGTGTTCATGCTGCCTCTCTGTGATATGAGACGAGGTGAACAAGGCACAGGTGTCTGTGGCCCGCGTGCTCACCCATCACTGCCTTCACAGAAGAAGCAGATGAGGAGAGCCCTACCCTCTGAAGTGCTCACATCTGGTGGATTCTAATGGTCAGAATGAATAGTAGATTCAGGAAGGAAGCAGAGAGCTGGGCTGCAGCACAAGAATGCTGGTGAAGAGAAAGTCTCCAAAGAGGAAAAGCGTTGGAAAGTTCTACCTCCTCACCTTGGCCGTGCCCTCCTGCTGAAGCTCCTGGTGAAGCTGAGCTGCCTGTGCTGCCTGCCTGGGCGACGGGGCCAGTGCTTTATATACTGACACTTGGCCAGTGGAGCAAATGAGAAATGGGGTGGAAGCAAAAAAAAAGAAAGAAGGAAAGAAGGTTTGGGAAATCCCTGCTGACCAGAACACAGCATTCAAAACAGCAGTGTTATTCTTCATTCACATCTAATTTTCCGAGATTGTGCAATGTGGCAACTTTCAGAATGTAGCATATTGAGCTTTTTCCTGCCTGTTTCTTGTCTCACTCCAGGAGACAAATGTGTTTTTCATACCCCACCGTAGTGTATTGACTTCTGCTGTGAAGTGTGTGTGTGCCTAGTCGATCAGTTTTGTCCGACTCTTTGGGTCCCCATGGACTGTAACCCACCAGGCTACTCTCTCCATGGAATTCTCCAGGCAAGAATACTGGAGTGGCAGGCAAGAATACCAGGCAAGAATACTCCATTGCCTTCTCCAGTGGAGCTTCCTGACCCAGGGACCGAATCTGGGTCTCTTGCATGGCAAGTGGCTTCTTTACCACCTGAGGCACCTGGGAATTCCAAAGACCAACGTTAGAAAAAGAGAGTTGAGTAAAGAATGTGAGAAACAGGGCAAATGGAACAGCAGAACGGGTCCCTTATAAGGGATAGCTCAGGATGAAGCTGGGACCTCAGGGTACAGCAGCAGG
The DNA here is from genome assembly GCF_049115385.1 of Moschus berezovskii. Taxonomy (NCBI): domain Eukaryota; kingdom Metazoa; phylum Chordata; class Mammalia; order Artiodactyla; family Moschidae; genus Moschus; species Moschus berezovskii. The sequence continues at coordinate 22,540,132 of NC_142484.1, read as the reverse complement.
AAAGGAAGGAGATAAAACTCAGGAAAATCAAACTTCCAGTACACACAGAGGGTGGATTCAGCACTGGAAAAGGGAGTCTTCCAGCTTCAAGTGTATTCATGATCAGATGCTGTTGATGGCCATAACAGTAGGTCATATTGAGAGGTAATTACAATCCCAGGAAGGTTGAATTACAGTGAGGAAATTCACTATGATATCGTATAGAAATGACACTATAAAAATGAACAGGAAAAGTCCAGATGTCTGTTAAATTATCAGCATAGAAGGTTCAGGAAGAATACAGAGAAAGCTGATTTATCACAAGAATGCTGGAGCGTATGATGTCAGAGAATAGCTGTATCAATCAGAAAAGCAGGACTGAGCTTTAGTCTGTTGGTTCAGTAAGATAATCTTGGGAGAAAATTTCATGCAGGTGCTCTCTTGGGGATGGCGTCTCTGATGAACTCTGTGCCCCGTCTCTGCCTCTTCATCCTAAAGGGAAACATCAGAGGTCACTGGATTTCCCAGAGGAGACGGGATGACACGTGTGTAATATGTCAGAGACAGTGGGGACCCAGAGGACACGAACTGCTCCTCCTGATGGTGGGACCCTGGGTTGGAAGTCTGAGGATGGCAGGAGGGCAAGTAAGGCCCAACCCAGGAGCCCCACCTCAGGATTCCTGCCTGGAGTGTTCACAGGAGAGAAGAATGTGAGCCATGTGTTGGAGACACAGGGAAGCGATCTCCCAGGCAGATGCAAGCAAATCATGGAGACTTGCGAACTGAGACGAGGGGAGATGGTAAATTAGAGTCTGGGAGGATGTGGGACTTGTGCTCAAGTAGTAATCCCGAGAAGAAGGAGGGCGAAGCGTTTCCAATTTGTTACAAGACTCAGGGAAATAGGAGCAGGGTGTTAGAAAGAAGAGCACTGGCCCAGGAGGAAGCACACCAGCTGAGGATGCCACTGTGGTCTGGGAACCACGGTCTTAGATTTGTTGTTGTTATTTAGTCACCCGTTCATGTCCGACTCTTTAGTGACTCCATGGGCTGTAGCCCCTCAGGCTCCTCTGTCTATGCAATTTTCCAGGGAAGAGTACTGGAGTGTGTGGACATTTCCTTCTCCAGGAGATCTACCTGACCCAGGGATCGAACCCACGTCTCCTGAATTGCAGGCGGATTCTTTACCACTGAGCCACCCGAGAAGTCCTGTCTTAGATTAGAGCCTCTCAGAAATAGGATAATGCCTCTTTTGGGTCTGGGACATATTTTATTTCCTGTAGGTGTAATGAGATGAACATGTAGGGCAGATAACTGTCTAAAGGATTGCTCTGTTTGGCTTTTCTTTTGGGGGACAAAAAGCTTAGCTTTGCTTCAAGGCAAAGCTAAGCAATATTTAAATAGTCTCAACAGAACTTACACTCCTTGGGAAAGTTGGGGTTCCCTGAGCTCGGGGTAGTCTAGGTCCCTGAGCTGGCTTAGCTGACTTGGTCCCAGGGGCAGACATGGTGGGGAGAGGGGATGTTATCAACCATCTATAGTCATTGGCCCTGAACTTGCCCTGGGGCTACTCCACAGAGGGTAGCTGTGATGTCCACATCCCTTTTACCTTCCTCAGGGCAGCAATCATGGGCCAGTGATCACATTCTTTTGCAACTCTTTGACTCTGTTTGGAGACATTTGATAGTGGAATTCTACTTTCCACTTTATTGCATTATTCAAGTCATTTCGTATTTGATAGAATCATTAGAGACAAAGCAAGTACAATTTCTAAACACCAAGTCAAGCATTGCAAGTTCTCTTCCTTGTTAACTTATGTCACTCAGGCTTCTGGATGGAACACCCAGATCCTTGCAGGGCCATGCTTAGAAACAATGGACGACAGTAGTGGTCAGCTCGTTTTACTTGTTTCTCCTGCAAAAGAAAACCGTCCTGTTATGGTGATTTCAGGGTCTTCAGGCCTTAAAGGTCCCAGGAGTCTCCATAAGAAGCTGTGTCCTGGTTTGCAGAGATGGTCTCTGTTGGTGCCTCTTGTCCCAGATTAATAGTTAACAGTGAGTGACAGTTAGCAAATTGTTTTATTTTTGAAACAGACCTAGTTTATATAATAAATTAGAAGGTACCCCTCCCCTAATAGCCGTGTGTGATAAGACTACTGAGAGGTTTACGAGACCTTCATTTTCTGTTATAATTAAGTGGAAGAGAAGAACACCAAAGCTTTGCAACAAAAAACAAAACCCCACAGGATACCCTGACACTTGGGACCTAGGTCCCAAAGTTTTTGAGACATAGAACCCTCCTGTATTTGTTGCAGCTGCAGGAGAAGAGGGGACAGTCTCTCCTCACACTGACAGCACTGCTTTCACCAGCAGTTGGGAGGGTGTGTAGTTTCTCTAAAGGCAAACCCTGGAATTCTACTACCTAGCACCCAGAGAGAAAGAGAGAGAGACAGGCCTGTGAAGTTCACAGTTTACCAAAAGGAAAAGAAACACAGCTTTAAGATCAGAAAGGCTGGCTTCCCTCCTCTTCATCCTTCAGTTCACCAGGGAGATTAAAAGAAAATAGCACTGAAGGAATTATTAATCCTGTGTACATTGTTGATTATTTGGTGGCACTTTTTTTTTCTCAAAAAAAAAAGAAAAGACACGTGAGTGTTGGAATCGACACATCAGAAGAAGGAAACATACTGCACAGCTGCTCTGAGCTTCCTGAGGATCTCTGTTTATCTGGTTGAGGGCAGCAGACCCTGATTCTAAGGTGACCTGCTAGGAAGGGGTCATCTCTGCTCTGGGGGCTCCTCACTCTGCCCCTGGTCCAAGAGTGTAGGAAAACAGCCTCCACTGACTGCTGGTGTCATAAGGAAAGACCGACTTTGACGCCAGTCACTTGAAACCTGGAAATAACCATCTAAGAGACCAGATCCACCATGTTTCTCCTCCTAGCAAACTGCTGGCAACTCACAGGTAAGACAACACCCACAGTTCATGCGTGTCCACCCAGTGACTTCTGGCAGAAGCCACAACAGTCAACACCAACAACAGCTACAGCGCAGCACAACATGAAACCCTTTGCGATGACTCTAGTATCTCTCAGCATAAAAACTCTTTAGCAGCATTATTCTGAGCTGGTTAGAACCAGTTCACAGAGGTAGACTCTCCACACCGACCCAAGTGAGTGAGATTAATCTGAATTCCCCTTCCTGGTTCAAAGTTAATATGGAACCTCAGATCTCCATTTCATCAACTCATGGTGGCACATCATTTGCTAATTTAGAGGAAGGAACAGCCTTTTTTTTTTTTTTGGTGCAAAAAACATATATGTCTTTAAGAAGTTAGTTAAGTATTAAATAAGCAAAAGTGGCTGTCATGGATCTCTTCTCCCTATTATACCCTACTAAGGCCAGTGGTTTTCCAGGAGAATCTGCTAAAATCTAAGGGGACAGTTAATAGTAGGTTACACAGGATGGTGTAGAAAACTAATCAAGAGTAGAGATGCTCAGCTCATTTTAAAGAAGTAGAGTAACTTGATTCTAAAGTAGGAGATGGGCAATACAAGAAAACAATAGTCCCATTTCACCTCTAAAGGTGCAAACAATTCAAACAGAGCATAGTGTTACCAAACCAAATATGAGCATTAAAACTCCCTCATGACTTAGTGAGGTTTCCTCTTGGAATGCAAGAATTGGTCAACATTATGACTACAATTAATGTAATTCATCCCATTATTAGCTAAAGGAGAAAAATAATATTATCTTGATTGATCAAAAAAGGAGAGTTTGATAAAGCTGAAGTTACATTTCTTTTAAAAAATCCTTTAAGATAGAGTCACAGATGTAGGGACCATCTGTTACCAGGGGATAAAGCAGGGGGTGAGGAGGAATAAATTGGGAGACTGGGATTGACAAACACATAATGCTATATATAAAATAGATAAATACGGACCTACCATAAAGCAGAGGGAACTCTTCTTAATTCTCTGCAATGACCTATACGGGGAAAGAATATAAAAAATAGTGGATATATATCTAATTGATACACTTTGCTCTATAGCAGAAACTAACATAACATTATAAATCAACAAAGAGAGGAATTTTTTAAGAGAAGAAAATGCTTTAGAAAATTACATTTCAAAGGGAACTTTCTTAATTTTATAAAATTAAGATGAAATAAAATCAAAATAAAATTAATTTCATAATATTAACAGATTTTATAATGGAAAAACTGTTAGTCCATCACTTGAAGGATCAGGAATGAGCAAAGAATGCCCACTGTCACCACGATTGTCTAACGTAGTTCTGGGAGCCTGACCAGTGCCATAGTAAATAGAAAGAAAGAAGAGATAGAAGGATTGGAAAGGCAGAGATGAAACTGTATGTGTATACCTATGGCTGATTCATGTTGAGGTTTGACAGAAAGCAACAAAATTCTGTAAAGCAATTATCTTTCAATTAAAAAAATAAATAAATTTTTAAAAAATGTAAAAAAAATTTTCATTAGTATAATCATAAACCCCCAAGCCACAAAATCAACAGATTACTACAATTAATTGGGAAATTTAATAAGATGGCCCACACTTGATCCAAAAACCAACAGATTTTTCCATAGTAGAAATACCCAAATAGAAAACATGACTAAAAATAATAAACTATTCATAGAACAGCAAAACTATAAAATTCCTAGCACCTACTTTACCAGTAATTCACAGAACTGCAATGGAGAAGGTGTCAGACCTCTAACAAACACCTTAAAAGATGATTCAAACATGGAGAGAAGTTTCTAGCTTACTGATAGGATGACTTAATATTAAGGATATCAATTTGACCCCAACTTAATTCACACATTTAATACTGAAAATTTCAGCTGAATTTTTCTGGAACAGAAGATGATTACTTCAAAATTCATATATAGAAATAAAAGTCCATGCATAGAAAAGTCAGTCTCAAAAAAGGAGAGCATTAGCAAGAGGGATTTACCATACCAGGCTTTAAGATAAACAGCAAAATACAGTAATAAGAATAGAATTTGCTCAACTAAAGACATATCTACCAAGGGGACAGAATAGAGTGCAGAGCTAGGGCCACATGTATAGGACATCAGTATATGATCAAGAAGACATCACAAATCATTGAAGATAGGATGGCTTAATAGTTTTGAAAAGAGAAAAATAAAGCTGGGCCCTTACCTAATAGGGCTTTCCTGATGGCTCAGATGGCAAAGAATCTGCCTGCAATGCAGGAGACCCAGGTTCGATCCCTGGGTTGGAAAGAGTCCCTGGAGAAGGGAATGGCAAACCACTCCAGTATTCTTGCCTAGAAAATTAGACCCTTACCTAATATACATACATAAGTCAACTCTAGAAATATTAAATATGTAAATGTGAAGATGAACTATAAAGTTATTATAAATAATATCAAAGAATATATTTGTGATCTAGAGATGGTATAGAAATTCTTAAATTTCAAAGGCACAAACCCCAAATCAGGAAGTGGTGAATTTGATTACATCAATCATAAGAATATAGTTGTAGATAGAGAATGGGAAAAGATGATATTTAAAATATGGTAAGGGATTAGCTAAAAAGCAGAGACATTACTTTGCCAACAAAGGTCCATCTAGTCAAGGCTATGGTTTTTCCCGTGGTCATGTATGGATGTGGGAGTTGGACTGTGAAGAAAGCTGATCGCCGAAGAATTGATGCTTTTGAACTGTGGTGCTGGAGAAGACTCTTAAGAGTCCCTTGTACTGCAAGGAAATCCAACCAGTCCATTCTAAGGGAGATCAATCCTGGGTGTTCTTTGGAAGGACTGATGCTGAAGCTGAAACTCCAATACTTTGGCCACCTCATGCGACGAGTTGACTCACTGGAAAAGACTCTGATGCTGGGAAAGGTTGGGGGCGGGAGGAGAAGGGGACGACAGAGAATGAGATGGCTGGATGGCATCACCGACTCTGTGGACCTGAGTTTGAGTGAACTCCGGGAGTTGGTGATGGACAGGGAGGTCTGGCGTGCTGTGATTCATGGGGTCGCTGAGAGTCAGACACGACTGAGCGACTGAAATGAACTGAACTGAACTGAAAGGATTAATATTTCAAAAATACAAGGAAATTTTATGAGTCAGTAAGGAAAAGATGGCAGCCCCAATAGTAAAATAGGTGAAGTGTTAGAAAGAAAACCAGTTTACAGACAACATGCAATAAGAAATAAGCTCACAAAGAGATGCACAAATCATTAGTAACCAGAAAAATAAACCAACAAGCAGTCACGTTTTAAGTGTCAGATCAATAAAAATGATACCTGCATCACGCCATGTGTATCAGAGGAGGGACAGAGCTGGTGTGCACACCCTCAGCGTCGCAGTGAATTGTCACTCTGCTGTCCAGGAGGGCAGCCCAGCTCACAGCCCCTGCAGCATAGTGAGGATTTCTATAGCTCTGTGCTCTTGCCTTGGCATGAACCAGCTATCCGCTTTTCCAGTCTAACAGCTTCCATCAGAAGAGAATTTTGCTTCAAAGACATAAATTAATATCTAAATTATAAATAAAATATTAGAGGGTTGCTGTCATAGGACATAGTGACTGTCTCTGATGTGTCTTTTGTTGTTGCCATTAAAAAACCCCTTTGTTAGAAATAACTTTTGTCGATACAGGTTTTGTTCTATTTGCTATCCTTGCAGCTGCAGGAGAGATGGAATATTTTCTGTTTCTTACCTTGGGGAGAATTCTTTCTCCAGAGATTAGTAGGTCATATAGTTTACCAGGCCAACTGCTGGAATCACAGTGTTTAACCCTGAAAGGGATTCAGTCCTGAGAGAAAAAAAAAATCATGTGGAATAGAAAAGCTAAGAATAGGATTAATAATAGATGGAATATGAAGCATGAAAATTACTGATGTCCTTTCTCTATAATTTTCCATTATGAATTTTTACTTGTGACTCTGACACAGTTATCAATTTATATCTTATCATAATCTTTATTAATTCATGTGCATTATTTATGTGTATGTGTGTGTTTGCACATTTAGTGATTTGGGGGGAGTGTGTGTAGACAGAGAAGTATATATCTGTAAACTACAGTGTAAATGGACATTTGCTGTTTTTCCTTATCTCATCCCAGTGAGGATGGGAAGTAAGTTGTTTGTTTTCTTCACCACCATACTCAGTGCCTAGGAAAAGCCTCGACACAGCCAGGCTTGATGAATCTCACTGAATGAACATCTTCAGTGAGGAAACTTGAACAATATAAAATAAGTATAAAGATAAAAATAAAAGCACTAATAATTTCCTGAGCCTGGACGAGAGGGGAAGGGGCAGGAAGAACCTCTGTAGAAACTTTATGTTTCCAGTCTACTATCTAAGTGGATACAGACATATGAACACATAAACGAAACAGGGTGGTATAATAATTATCATTTTATGTTCTGCTTTTTCACTTCACAACTTACCATGATAATGTTTGCATGTTACTACCCTTACCTGTCACAGTGGCAAAGCTGAAATTCAGATCTAGTCTGTGAGGATCGAGTCTTGGGCTTCTTAGCTTCAGGTCATAGAGCTCACATCGCGTGTTATGACACATCAATAAATGTACGATATATTTTAATTCAATTCTCTTTAATACTGATTAGCTTAATCATAACTCTCCAGTGGAATGTTCCTCACGTGAGAGCATTGGTCTTGTCTGTCTCAGATCCCCAGGGCCTGGCCCAGCTCCTGCGCGTGCTGGGGGAGCATGGAGGGGGGTTGAAGAGTGAACGGAAGGGTGAAGGGGTGCTGTAGGCATCTTTACTGGAAGGGTGAAGTGAGGTTTGTGCAGACTCCACGTGAGACTATTTTGGACAGTCCTAAGTCCACCCTGCAGAGAGTAAAGGAAGGTCTCAGTGCACTGGCTCCTCCCAGGTCAGATGGTTCAGGAACGAGGCACCCTGGCCAGCCTGAGTTCTTGTCCACTTGCCCAGTTCTTTCAGGAAACATACGAGTGAGTCACTCACAGGAGATTTTGCAAACATGTTTTACACAGTGTGGTTTGACAGGACTCCACAGGTAATAAATGTGTGTGTAAACCGAACACACTGTTCTCAGAGAGGACCTGGCTCTTCTTTCCCGTAATTACAGATTTGGAAAAGTGAACCTGGGAAAGTATAGAATTGTGCAAGAGCTCCCTTGGCACCTGGGTGTGCAAACAGGCTGTTGAGTGCTGCTGCTTTTCCATCACCCACAGCTGAGGACAGTGGCTCCGAGTGCCCCATCCCCTAGAGAAAGCATCCAGGAAGCAACACCAGACCTCGTAAGCTCCCAAAGCTGACGAAGAGGCAGCAGTGCTGGCCTCCACAGTCAAACCTCCCCCCTCCATCATCCCACCTCTGGTCCACGTAGGAGATGCCCGAGGAGGGGACGGGGAGATGGCAGGGTTGTCAGTCTCCCGGGGAGTGCAGTATTTGTGGAGGCAGGCGATTTCTGGAAAATGATTCAGTGCGCCAAGAAGAAAACAAAAATGCCTGTTCATCTCTCAGCCGGGTGCATGCTCGCTGCTGGCACTACCAGCTCATTCTGATGCCCCTATCCAAGCAGAGGGCAGTGTGGTGAGTTCTTGAGAGAGTTTCCATGTGTAGGAGCTGTGAATATTCTGGAAGTTTCTAAAGATGGAGCGCCCATGCCAGTAGAGTTGAAAAGGCAGTGGTGGAGTGTGACTAGGAAGGAGATGGGGTGAGTCTTTTCCCATCTGCCATATCTGCAGGAAGAGGCCCCTGGCCATTTTGCGGGGTCCACTGGAATCTGCTGGAAAGACCAGTGAGGTTAGAGAAAAGGCAGTGCTGGGCCAAGTGAGGTGACACCTCAGCTAGGGAGGGGCCTTGGAAAGTGCACCATCATCAGAACGCATTGTGGATGACCTGCTCCTCTCTGGGAAGGTCCCCCATGGCTGATGGGTGGTGTGAAGCTGGACTCACCTCAGGAGCACCACCATTGCACTTGGTGATTAATAATAGCTCAATAATTATATATACTATATATGTCTGTATATGTGTACACATATGTGCATATATATATATGTGTGTGTGTGTGTGTTCTCAGTCTTGTCTGACTTTTTATGAGCCCATGGACTATAACCTGCCAGGCTCCTCTGTCCATGGAATTCTCCAGGCAAGAATACTAGAATAGGTTGCCATTTCCTACCTCAGGCGTCTTCTGCATTAGTAGGCAGATTCTTTACCAATACATCACCTGGGAAACCCATACACACACACACGCACACACACACACTTTATATATACAGGGCTTTCCTGATGGCTCAGTGGGTAAGGTATCTGCCTGCAATGCAAGAGATACAGGAGACATGAGTTTGGTCCCTGAGTCAGGATGATCCCCTGTGTGTTTGTGTGTGTGTGTGTATGTGTATATATATATATATATATATATATATAATGAGTTCTCACTTTCTTATCTACCTATATATGTATATATTTATATAAAGAGAGGAGAGAGAGAACTTGCATAAGTTTAAATTTAAATCTCATATTACATCACTTCTAAGAGGCACATCTCTTGGTTATACATTTCTGAAATTAGTACATGTCTCACATTCCCTAATAACCAGGAAGCACTCATGAAAAGGTTGTCATTGTTCTCGGGTTAATTTGTGTATACTTTTCTTCTTGTTTACACACAAGAGTGATATAAGATTAAAATCTATGTTAAAGTTTAAAAGAACTAGTAAGTGTAAAATAAACATACAAAGTGATAAGAAAACGTTTCTGAACATTATGCCTGAATCTAAATAGTAACCTCTCTTTTCTTGGTGATGTATAAATAATAATGCATCTTTCAATCTAGAGGTCCTAGACTCAGAGACATGCAGTGTGACCCTTTTCCTTCCTCTAGTCTCACAAAGTATTCTCTGCTAACTTGCCTCTCTGATAGTCAACAAAGTGCTTTGGAAAGTTGAAATATTCTTTCCTTTCTCCCAAGTCTTCTCTTTAGCTGCTACAGTGACTAATAGTTTATTTGCATATGGATTTCTAATTTTTATTTCTATGAGTGTGAAAAGCATTGATAGGGAAAATGAAATATTTTCTATGATGAAGTAAAATCCTATCACTTTGACTGCTATCTTAGTTAGCTCTTGGTACAGACTTAGCAGTCACCTCAATGTGAGCCATTACCACGTTTTGCAGATCCAAACCACATCTCTACTTTGTACAACTCCCAACCCCCGTCACAGTTCTGCCCACTTCTGAACAATACCTCCTCTCAGACTTCATTCATTCATTTCCCCAGATATTCGTAAAGCAACTTCTATCTGTGAGGCACCGTGACAGGCACTGAGGATGCGAGGATGACACACAGGAGGAGAGACAGGCCTCTGGCTTTGGGTTTCCTACCTACTTGCTCTAAAGACAGACAAGAAAATGGGCAGACACCCTGGAGTGTAATGAGTCCCAGGGACAGTCACCTGCATAAGAGCAGCTACAAACGGCTTCTCACAAGTTCCATGTCCTCCTCTCCCATGTGCTGCTTCCCCAACCCCAGTGTCTTCACCTCTGTTCCTTCCTCAGAGCCAGAGAGGCTTCTGCTCCCCTGGGGGTCCGCCATCCCTTCTGGGCTTGATCCCCTGCCTCCTGCTTCCCCTGACTCTACTGTTCCTTCTTTATCTTCAGCGTCTCCCTCTTCCTTAGCTCCTTCCTGTTTCTTAAAGCTAGTCTGACCTTCTTTGAAAGAAAACTTTTTACTAATAGACAATATATGAATTCAATTATTCATTTATTAATTTCCAATAAGCACTTGTTGAAATTCCATCATGTGCCAGGACTGGATATTCAGATATAAACAGGAAAGAAATGGTCACGTCTCTCACTGATTCTGTAATAAAAGGGAGGAAGATGGACCAAAACAAAATCCAAAAAAGATTCGGAAGAATAAACCAAAAATTTAGTACAAGAAACCCACATATTGAAATTGGCAAAAAGTACAGAATAACCTGGAGAAGGCAATGGCAACCCACTCCAGTACTCTTGCCTGGAAAATCCCATGGGTGGAGGAGCCTGGTAGGCTGCAGTCCGTGGGGTCGCTAAGAGTTGGACGTGACTGAGCAACTTCACTTCCACTTTTCACTTTCATCCATTGGAGAAGGAAATGGCAACCCACTCCAGTGTTCTTGCCTGGAGAATCCCAGGGATGGGGGAGCCTGGTGGGTTGCTGTCTATGGGGTCACACAGAGTCGGACACGACTGAAGCGACTTAGCAGCAGCAGCACAGAATAACAAGAGTAGATCAGCCAGGATGACCAGGGAAGCCTCTCTCAAGAAAGAGTGATCTCAGGAGAGACAGGTGAGAAACACCCAGTCATGTAAAGAACAAGCAGAAGAGTGTTCTGAGCAGAGAAAATGTCATATGCAAAGGTCCTGTGCCAAATAAAAGCTTGGCTTGTTGGTCAGATGAAGGGACAGGGAGCCTGGGAGGGTGTGGCATGAGATGATGCTGGAGGGTGGCCAGGGGCAGCTCACACTGGATTATATTCTGAGGGAAATGGGAACCCATGGAAGAATTTAAGCATGGAAGAGACATAATCTGAATATAATTTGTATGCTAGACTGAGAGGTAGGGTAAATACATGCTCTCTTTACCCAGGATGGTTTCAGTTTATTCCTGCCATCCATGTATAATCATAAATAATGCCCTTTTCTTCAGGGGAAAGTGACTTGGTTTAGATGAAAAATGATACAGTCAACGTAAGCAGAGTGGGGAGCCATGAAGATGGGGAGACTGGTTAGACAGCTGTTGCAGGAACCCAGGTGAGAAAAGGTGTGGCCAGGAGCACGGAGATGCGTAAGAGAGCAGGCTGATGGACTAGAGATGAATTTTGGAAGTTGAATCACGGGACTTGTTAGTGGACTGGATGTGGGGTAAAGGGAAGGGAAGCATCAAGGACATGCCTCAATTTCTGGGCTGAGCAACAGAGGGAACAATTGGATCATTTACTTAAATGGAGGGGCCTGAGTGTGAAGAATTCTGGTGGGGGAGATGAGAGCTCTCTTTGGGACATATTGAGTATGAAATCTCTGGAAGTCACCCAATCAGCGATGTCTAGAGGCCAATCAGATATATAAGTATGGAGCTCAGAAATGAGGTTCTGAGGAGGAGAAATAATTTTCAGAGCCATCAACATATAGATACTGTTTGCATCCAGAAAGGAGGGAGAGGACAGCTGTGCTGAGCATGGCTCAGAGTCCCCCTGATACAGGAAGAGCAACATGTCAATTGTCTTGGCACCTTGGAAGTCACTGCTGAGTGGTAGGGACAGAGGTCAGGCTGGTGTGGGTTCTAGTGTGAGTCAGAAGTGAGGAAGCAGAACGTGCAGGTGGTCGGACTCTCAAGTTTGACGATAAAGAGGAAGAGGAAAAGGTGCAAGAGTGAAGAGTGACATGGACTGAAGTCTGGGTTTTCAATGTGGGAATTTATTAAGGAAGCAGATACAGAGGGTGAGGACTCTGCGAGGCACTGTTCACATGAGGAGAACAAGCTGTGGGGTGTCTGTAGCCAGCCAGGCATCTCTTGGGCACAAGGGCTCTCATGCTGGAGATCTGTGGAGAGTCCCTACCTCTGAACCTCTCGGTCTTGACAGCACATCCCTGTTCTCCTGCAGGCAGACACACCGGCCTGCAGCCTGGCTGCTCACCTACTGCAGCTGTGACCTTTAGCAAGGTCCAGATCGCTTACCTCCAAGCCTCATTTCTTCAACTGAGACCTGCAAAGCCTTTGTGGTAAATCAAATAACGCATGCAGAGTTAGAACATTTACAATGAAAGAAAATGGTGGCCTCTATAATTACTATCCCTCTGAGGAGGCTTCTGAGGAGGCTCCTCTTAAACTGCATTGGAAGTGTGTATCTTCATAGCTGACATTCACTCTAGTATATGTGCTGCCGAAGCGAGCACTGACATTCACTCTAGAACTGAAAATAGTATTTTGTTTGATCCAAAGGTAGTGAGGATAAAGGTAAGGGAAACTCATCTGAGAATGATTTCTTAGGTTAAATGAACTGAAACCAGTTAACAGCTGAGTCAGGGGTAGGCTCTGGTGTTGATGAGAAATAATTGGAGTCAAAGATGCAGTTTCCAGGACAAGTGTCATGGGACTGGTCTTCCCAAAGCAAATGTGCCTTCTTGATTTGGGAAGAGATCCCTGGGGATAAGGCCTGGGGTGAGGTGGGATCAGGATGCAACTGGCTGGGCAGTGGAGAGTCTGGACACAGAGAGGCCTGAAGCAGCAACACAGTGACTGGGGAGGAAAAAGTGGCAGGGGGGCTGCCCAGGCTTGTGCCAGAGTCAGGCCCCCAGCCCCTGAGGAGTCCAGCGTGATGGCCAGTGCTCTCCCAGCTCAGGCTTACTCAGCAGGAGAAGCTGGGGTCCTCAGAGTACCGGGGCTCAACGGGGTCATGTGAGCACAGGGCAGGGGTACAGGTCACCAGGGATTCCTGAGACCCTCTGGTCACAGGCTCCTCCTCCACAGAGCTTTCACCTTCCATAAGGTGCCAGGTGGCCATTCTCCCCAGAGTCTGATTCGAGGACTCCAGTTTCCATCAACATGTTCAGTTCCACCAACATTTATTGTAGCAACTCTGGGTACCTGTCTAGTTCCTGGGGAGACAGAGTTCTGTCACACTCTTTCTCTGTTTAGAGGGAAGTGATGTGTGACTCATAACTTAGTCCCAAGAGAAGCCTACAGTCCTACCTTCTAGGACCGTGTCCCTGACCCCACACAGAGAGCACCGAGGACAAGCAAGGTGACTAGACCTGGGGACAGTGAAGGGGATAGGACACAACTGCAGGGAGTGAGAAGGCCTGGACTGGGAAGGGCCTGGAAATGGCCCCAGTGTAACCAGAGGGGCCGGGAGAGGGAGCGGGTCTGATTAGGGAAGGCTGGAGAGGGGGTCTGTCCTGAATGATGCTGAGGTTGTGTCCCCAAACCAAACACACGTCTGAAGGCACAAGCTCAGCCTTCACAGCAGTGTCCAGCCATCACCCCTTGGAACTAACAGGCTGTCCTTACAGCCAAGAATAACACACAGTCGCAGTGTTCCATCTCTGAAGCATTTATTAGATCTGCTGCTTTCTGAGGACAGAGAACTCTCTAGGTCAGTGTCCCTGCCCTTGGGGACTCACAGCCCTGTCTCCTGAGCAGAGTGAGAAGCAGCTCAGTACTTGTCAGGCAGGCCAGCAGGTCTGAAGTGGTCGGGGTCTTTGCCACTCCGGCCCCATTCGTTGGCAAACTGGTCGGCCTTCGAGTCCTCCCGTACCTGGTCCCTGGTCATACCCTTAAACAGAGGGTCTGTGATTCCCTGAATCGTCTCTCTGGCGTTACTGGAAAGGAGGAGGGCGGGGAGGGGATTAATCCAGGACTATGAGCCACAGCCCCACCCTCCCCATCTCTCCTGTTTGCAAGGGATCAATGACTCTGAGAGGAGCCAAGGAAAGAGGGGCTACAACCCTGTGGTCTCCAGGCACTACCACCTCAGCCCCTCTAGTCCCCTGTATGTTGGGTGAACAGCACCCATAGGGGGAGGGTTGAGAATCTCCTGTCTCACCAGCCTTGCTCTGCTCTTCAACCACTCAGACCTCACCCTGGGCACAGAGCAGGAGGGTGTTTAATAGTAGGAGGGCCCACAACCCTACTGGAAAGTTCTCCAGGGCTTGGCCCCTCCAGGTTATCCTAGGCAGCCAAGCTCTGCTCACCCATCCCTGCATCCCCAGGGACCCTGGTACCTGATCACTTCAGCAGCCCAGACACCCCCTGGTCCCCTTTGGGCAGCGTCGTAGTTTCCGCGGGCGTGGAAGTATTTGTCTGCACCTTTGTAGTTGGCTTCTTTCATGTCAGAGTAGGCTCTCCACATGTCCTTAGCCCCTGGAAAGCAAAGCACGTGGAGTAAGGATTATCAGGGGGAGAGAAAACTGTGACACATCTTACAGAAGAATGAACGAATGAAAAATATTCCACTGACTCGGTTTCAGCCTGTGGTCATAGCACCACGGATGCCCTAGGGTGAGAAGAGCATTCCTGATGCCCGTTGCCTGCTCCTGGTACTGGGATGAGAGTCATTGGGGTGGGGAGTGGGAGGGGCTGCAGCTGTGGGACCTGTCTGTCTGATCCCTGTGATGCTATCTCTGTACTGCATCTCAATGAGGGCTCTACCTGATATGTTTAAGGACAGGGGGAGTTATTACAGGACAGGATTCCTCAACAGCATTCTATTGAAATTTGAGACCAGGTACATTGTTGCTGTTCAGGGCTGTCCTGGATATGATAACATGTCTAGCAGCATCCTTGACCTCTCAAACTATTCCCCAGGGTGACAACCGAAAATGCACCCAAACATAACTAAACATCCCCAGGACACAAAGTTGCCCTGGGTCCAGAACCACTGTTGTAGAGGAAGCTGCACAGGATAAGCTCCGGGGCACGTGCGTGGGTGAGTGAGGTGACACGCGAGACAGATTCTGAGAAAGGGCAGACATACAGCTGCTCTGCTCTGACGCCTAAGAAATGTATTCCTGCCTCAGGAAAGGATCGATTGTGACTTGATTCCCCCACCTGTTAGGTGAGGGAACGGAATCCTGAGAACTCTCTAGTGGATGGTACTGATGATTTGGGCTGCTTGAGGAAGCGGGTCTTTTCCTCAGTCTGGCTGCACTTTCCAGTAATCTGGGGAGACACTGAAAGTCCCCTGGGCCCTCGCAGCCCAAGCCAATCACCTCCCCATCTCTGGGCTGGCCTCAGGCAGCAGCAGTTTGCCTGGCTCCCCAGGTGACTCCAAGCTGCAGCCCAGATTGACCAGCCCCCGTCTTTAGGAAGTGGTGCTGGGAGAAGTCTACTCGGTGAGAGCCTTGGCCTCAAGCACAGCTGGGTGCCCACCTCTGTCCTGCCACCTGCTGACGGGCACTCAGTCCCTGGGCGACGGACTCTGCTGCTCTAAGCTCGGTTTTCTCCGCTTCAGGTGGAGGAAGATGCGCCCTCACAGAGGTTTGCTGCAGGTGAGGAGGTGACCAGCTGTCCCGGCTTGACCAGAACTGCCCCTGTCTTCCTGGAACTACCTCAGTTAGTGCTGCTAGTGTCCTGGAAAACTCCCCAGACACGGGCAGAGAAGCAAAGTGGGTCACTTTGATTTGTGTGAAAGGGCTGAGTTCCTGGTGGAGGCTTTCACATGATATTAGGTTCCCACACACACACCCCTTTATTTCTTGTAAGTTTAACAGCTAGGAAAGGGTAGGAAACAGACTAAAGCAGGGACGGTGTCACTGAGTATCGGAAGCACAAACAAGGTGCTCTGAATTCTCTGAATTATCCACCTAGGAAATGGAAGGAAGGAAGAGAGGAAGGGAGGGAGGGAGGAGTAGGGATGGACAGACAGGAGAGGAGAGCAGGGATCGCTTTCACCCTGCTTCATGCAGTTGGTCTGAGGGAAATTTTGTTCCGTTTCAGACTTGTTTTGTGTCTTCCACTCAAACTCTATTTCAGCTGGAATGATGCTCATTCTTTCTCTAGTACCTGATGGACATAAATCCTGTGCTTTTCAAACTGTCTGAGAAAAGCTCCCCCAACACCTGTCATATTCTACCACACAGGGGAACACCTCCTAGGACCGCAGCTCCAACCCTCAGGGGTGTTTAGGGTGAAGCCTAGAGGCCCAAGGATGCCATTGCCCCTCCATCGGCCTTACCTTCATAAGCCTCACCAAGGAAGGAAAGGAATAGGCTGTGGCCTCCCAGCACCAAGGAGCAGAGAATGAGGCCTGTGAAGAGCTTCATTGTGCTGAAAGGAAAGGAGAGGGTCAGGGAGACATGGACAAGACTCTCACCCCTCTCTGCTTTGGGGTTTGTATGTCAAGGAGAGCATGGCTGTTCATTTCCGCTAGACTCTCAGTGGTCCTGCTAGGAAACACATTGAGGGCAGCCTCAAGCCCTCAATTCTGAACCCACCAACCCTGAACCCAGACTGTCTAAGAGGTCACCCAGATGGCTTTGATGGAAGAAGAGGACAGTTGGGTCCAAGCTGTGTCTTACTAAAGCAGCCTGTCATTAATCAAAAAGCATTTCCCATGCACCACTCTGCCAGCACTGACCACATTTAGGAGGAAGAGAAATCAGAAAAATTATGTTTTAAAGTAAGAGTTTTCAAAGAATGGCTCCTTGAAGTGGTTCCTCACCTGATCCCCGGTGGAGGAGAGCTGCTGGTCCCTGCCTGCTGCGGAGAGGTGGCTGTATTTATACTGAGCCATCTTTGGGAGAGTCATGGGGTGAGGAGAACAGCTGGTCTGGTGCCCAGGGAGAGTCCCTGCAGGTCATTTCTCCTACACCTCTGCAAAGGGTGACTTACCGGACACCGATGGCTGTCCTCATCCACAGGTCATTTCCCCGGTTGTGCAAGCCTGAGGAAATGAGGGAGGCCTGATCTGCCTGGTGGCCACTGTCCGGAAGACCACTGTCCTGTCAGCAGTGGAGGGGCTGAGGTGTGGCCACCTGGGCTGTGTGGTGCTCCATGATGGCGGCCTCTAGGCTGCTGGAAGGTGTGTGGTTAGGGATGACTCCTCCAGCCTGGACCTTGCTTTCCTGGTCATTTCCTCAGGATGGTCCCTGCTAGAAACTAAATCCTTTGAGTTCATGTCCGAAGCCCTTGAGCTTCAAAACCGACAGACCAGCCCCAGGGAACCGCATGTGTGCCTGAGTGCTCCGTGTGCCAGCCTCAGGGCACAGAAAGCCCTCTCAGTCTCCCAGCCATGCCTTTCATAACGGTCAACACTTACGAATGATTTTTTAAAAAGAAGCATAATAAAATAAGAGAACCTTTTCGACTTGATAAAGGTTAAGTCAATAATCTATAGCAGCAGTTGTCACACTGTATTCTCTGCAAACCTGAGGATCTCTTACGACCCTTTCAGGGGGAGTCTATGATATCAGAACTATTTTCACAGTAATATTCAACAGTAATATTCTTTTCCTTTTTCATTCTCATTTTTTCATGAATGTACTGGGTGTGAAAGGTTTATTGATACAGTTTTAGATTTCTGCATTCAACTGACTTTTAAGAAACTACCACTTGTCAAGTTTTGGTATCATATCAAAGAAGAGCCTGAATTATCTTAAAACTGTGTTAAAATGCTCTACCCTTTTCCATCTATGTTTCTATGTAAGGTTAAATTTTTTTCACCTTACTCGGGTTCATGCTGCTGCTGCTGCTGCTAAGTCGCATCAGTAGTGCCCGACTCTGTGCGACCCCATAGACGGCAGCCCACCAGGCTCCACCGTCCCTGGGATTCTCCAGGCAAGAACACTGGAGTGGGTTGCCATTTCCTTCTCCAATGCATGAAAGTGAAGTTGCTCAGTCATGTCTGACTCAGCGACCCCATGGACTGAAGCCCACCAGGCTCCTCTGTCCATGGGATTTTCCAGGCAAGAGTACTGGAGTGGGTTGCCATTGCCTTCTCCAAACTTGGGTTCATACTTCAACTCAAATAATGTGTTATGACTGATTGAGTGCAGGGTCAGATGTGGGAACCCAGCTATCTTTGATTAAGTCAGATATTTAAAAAATTTTTTTTAATGTAAACTTATTATATTTGTTATTTTTTTTTGTTTTAGAAAGAGATTATTTTCATTAAAATATATTATTTATGTTAACATAATGGATTTATTATTATCTTTATTTATTTGACCATTTATTAGACACTCTGCAAAGAGTTTTTCATAATTAACTCAGTCATCATATTATATCATAATATCATGAAGGATATATTATTGTGTTTCAATATTCTTTAACATTTTTTTCATTCTAGTGTGATAAATCCTGAGTCTCCATAAATAAAAGTTCTTTGAGGTCCTCAATAATTTTTAAGTGTATGATGGGATCCTGAGGCCAAACAGTTTGAGAATCATTGCTGCTGCTAAGTCACTTCAGTCGTGTCCGACTCTGTGTGACCCCATAGACGGCAGCCCACCAGGCTCCCCCGTCCCTGGGATTCTCCAGGCAAGAACACTGGAGTGGGTTGCCATTTCCTTCTCCAATGTGTGAAAGTGAAAAGTGAAAGTGAAGTCACTCGGTCATGTCTGATTCATAGCGACCCCATGGACTGCAGCCCACCAGGCTCCTCCGTCCATGGGGTTTTCTAGGCAAGAGTACTGGAGTGGCTTGCCATTGCCTTCTCCGAGAATCATTGCTCTACAGCAAATATTATGTGTAAAAAAGAAACTTCAGGTGCATTCTCAAGAAGGCCAAGGATAAGACATGGATTCCTCTTCAGATCAACTAGTTTCACATTCTCCTGGAGGACATGCCCACTGCTAAGACAAGAAACAGGAGGAGGGTAAGAAATGGAAGAGATAAAATGAAACCATCATTATATCAAGATGATACAATCTTTTACATAGAAAATCCGTCAGAATAAAGTGGGCAGAGGAGGCTGGTGGGCTACAGTCCATGGGGCTGCAAAGACTCGAACATGACTGAGCACATGTGCACAATAAAGCCTTTAAGAGAATTCAGTGAGATTACCGTGTTTCACATAAAAAATCAATTGTATTTCTCTACACTAATTTTTAACAGCTAAAAATTACAACACAAAATAGCATCAAAGCATTAACTATCTAGGGAAAAAGCTTTAAAAATACACGAATATTTACAGAACAAATTTAAGTTTGTTAAGGGATAAAAAGTGGGGATGTGGGAATGTCATGTTCATGGAGAGGATGTTAGCAAAGATGTCAGTTCTCCTTGGATTAATTTATAAATTCAGTTCAGTGCTAATCAAAAATTCCCAGTGGAATTTTTTAGGAACCCAACAGATTTATTCTTTATGAATGAATGAAGGGAAAATAATGATGTCAATTGGGTACATGCCTTAGTCTCTGAGTTGCATGAGCTTGAGATTTACCCCAAGTGGGGAGACAATTCTGAATGCTGTGTCTATGTCTTTAGGTCAGAGGGCATTCCTGGGGCCATGAGAACTGAGAGCTGTTTGCAGTACCACTTATGTTCAAAACAGGCATCAGGGAACGGGATCCACACAGCTTTAAAGATCCTTCTCACCCGGGGTCTAGATGAAATAATTTCTCAGTAAGTAATGGGTGCCCACGGAGCAGTGTGTGTACTATCCCCTTCCTCACCATCCTCTGGGGAATGTTAAAATGGTGTTAAAATCACCTGGGGATGATTCGTGAGAGATGGGACAGAGAAGGTGAGGACCCAGTGGGCATCGTCTCATCCTCCCGGCACCAGTGCGAGCAGCGTGGCCAGCGCTCTGTGGTGTCCAGGAGCAGGTTTGTTACTTAAGGTAGGGAGCAGGCCAGGGAAAGAGGAGTGTGAATAGTGAATGGAACACATTGGGGAGTGAAAGTTTCCCTGGGATGGATACAAGCAGGTGGTGGAGGAGTTAGACAGTGTACTGTCTGGGTTGTGATTGTGGAGTGGCAGGCTGGGGGCAAAAATGTGTAAAAGTTGAGAAAAGAGGAGGCACTTGTACTTGACTGCTGAGAACTCTAGAACATAGTAGAACCTGCCATGGAGAGGTCACTAGATTCTTGACCACTCTGCAGAGGAGGAAGAATAGACTGCTGGGTTGATTGAGACTGGAGACAGTTAGGTCAAGGAAGCGAGATTCCAGGGATTTATAACATGATAAAGCAAGCCAGCCAAGGCTCCAACATCCACTGGCAAAGGCCTCATACAGCCTGGCTCATTTGACAGCAGCAGAAGGCCTGAGTCATTCCAAGCATGCCTCAGAAGTTGTGTTAATTGCATTATTCTGTTCTGTATCTGTGTTTTTGATGCTTTCACAGTCTGGGGACACCCTGCCCCTGGAGGGACTGCTTCTTCCAGAGGTAGCCAATTCTTAGAGATCAGTAAAGTAACCTGTGATAGTAAACTAACCTGTGAGTGAACCTTTTCTAGAGAAACCAACCAAGTCAGTCATACCTCAACCATGTCCTTTAAGGGGCTCTCACACTCTGGGCCTCTATCCAACTGCCCTAATTGCTCCAGAGCCAGGCACTAGACAACGAGGAACCAGCCTCTATGCCAAAAGCCAGCTGGAAGTGTTCAAACTGGTTAACCCTGCTCATCCTGCTTCACTGTTCTTTCCACAGAAACCACAATAAAGGCATTTGCTCATGTTTTCCCCCACTTTTTCTGTCCCCTGACTTCTGGGTGCTTTGTCATGTGGTCACCCTCTTCCCACCTGGCTTGGTGTGCCCCCTTCTTCAGGGATCTGTAACAAACTCTTTTTAGTGGCAGCTGCTTTCTAATATGTCAGCCTTACCATACTCAAATATTCATTGGAAGGACTGCTCCTGAAGCTGAAGCTCCAATACTTTGGCCACCTGATGCAAAGAGCCAACTCATTAGAAAAGATCCTGATGCTGGAAAAGATTGAAGTCAGGAGGAGAAGGGGATGACAGAGGATGAGATGGTTGGATGGCATCACTGACTCAATGGACATGAGTTTGAGCAAACTCCGGGAGATGGTGAAGGACAGGGAAGCCTGACATGCTGCAGTCCATGGGATTGCAAAGAGTTGGACATGACTGAACAACAAATTCAGACTTAAATTGAAGAAACTAGGGAAAACCACTAGACCATTCAGATACGACCTAAATCCAATCCCTTATGATTATACACTGGAAGTGAGAAATAGATTTAAGGGACTAGATCTGACAGATAGAGTGCCTGATGAACTATGGATGGAGGTTCATGACATTGTACAGGAGACAGGGACCAAGACCATCCCCATGGAAAAGAAATGCAAAAAAGCAAAATGGCTGTCTGAGGAGGCCTTACAAATAGCTGTGAAAAGAAGAGAAGCGAAAAGCAAAGGAGAAAAGGAAAGATATAAGCATCTGAACGCAGAGTTCCAAAGAATAGCAAGGAGAGGTAAGAAAGCCTTCCTCAGCGATCAATGCAAAGACATAGAGGAAAACAACAGAATAGAAAGATAAGAGATCTCTTCAAGAAAATTAGAGATACCAAGGGAACATTTCATGCAAAGATGGGCTCGATAAAGGACAGAAATGGTGCGGACCTAACAGAAGCAGAAGATATTAAGAAGAGGTTGCAAGAATACACAGAAGAACTGTACAAAAAAGATCTTCACGACCATGATAATCATGATGGTGTGATCATTCACCTAGAGCCAGACATCTTGGAATGTGAAGTCAAGTGGGCCTTAGAAAGCATCACTACGAACAAAGCTAGTGGAGGTGATGGAGTTCCAGTTGAGCTATTTCAAATCCTGAAAGATGATGCTGTGAAAGTGCTGCACTCAATATGCCAGCAAATTTGGAAAACTCAGCAGTGGCCACAGGACTGGAAAAGGTCAGTTTTCATTCCAATCCCAAAGAAAGGCAATGCCAAAGAATGCTTAAACTACTGCACAGTTGCACTCATCTCACACGCTAGTAAAGTCATGCTCAAAATTCTCCAAGCCAGGCTTCAGCAATACGTGAATTGTGAACTTCCAGTTGTTCAAGCTGGTTTTAGAAAAGGTAGAGGAACCAGAGATCAACTTGCCAGCATCCACTGGATCATGGAGAAAGCAAGAGAGTTCCAGAAAAACATCTATTTCTGCTTCATTGACTATGCCAAAGCCTTTGACTGTGTGGATCACAATAAACTGTGGAACATTCTGAAAGAGATGGGAATACCAGACCACCTGACCTGCCTCTTGAGAAACATGTATGCAGGTCAGGAAGCAACAGTTAGAACTGGACGTGGAACAACAGGCTGGTTCCAAATAGGAAAAGGAGTACGTCAAGGCTGTATATTGTCACCATGCTTATTTAGCTTATATGCAGAGTACATCATGAGGAACACTGGGCTGGAAGAAGCACAAGCTGGAATCAAGATTGCTGGGAGAAATATCAATAACCTCAGATATGCAGATGACACTACCCTTATGGCAGAAACTGAAGAGGAACTAAAAAGCCTCTTGATGAAAGTGAAAGAGGAGAGTGGAAAAAGTTGGTTTAAAGCTCAACATTCAGAAAACAAAGATCATGGCATCCGGTCCCATCACTTCATGGGAAATAGACGGAGAAACAGTGGAAACAGTGTCAGACTTTATTTTTGGGGGCTCCAAAATCACTGCGGGTGCTGATTGCAGCCATGAAATTAAAAGACAGTTACTCCTTGGAAGGAAAGTTATGACCAACCTAGATAGCATATTAAAAAACAGAGACATTATTTTGCCAACCAAGGTCCGTCTAGTCAAGGCTATGGTTTTTCCAGTGGTCATGTATGGATGTGAGAGTTGGACTGTGAAGAAAGCTGAGTGCCAAAGAATTGATGCTTTTGAAGTGTGGTGCTGGAGAAGACTCTTGAGAGTCCCTTGGACTGCAAGGAGATCCAACCAGTCCATTCTAAAGGAGATCAGTCCTGGGTGTTCATTGGAAGGACTGATGCTAAAGCTGAAACTCCAATACTTTGGCCACCTCATGTGAAGAGTTGACTCACTGGAAAAGACTCTGATGCTGGGAGGGACTGGGGGCAGGAGGAGAAGGGGATGACAGAGAATGAGATAGCTGGATGGCATCACCAACTCGATGGACATGAATTTGTGTGAACTCCGGGAGTTGTTGATGGACAGGGAGGCCTGGCGTGCTGTGATTCATGGGGTTGCAAAGAGTCGGACACGACTGAGCGACTGAACTGAAATGAACTGAACTGAACAACAATAAACCATACCTGAATAATAATAATAAAACCTATGTTTTAAAACAAAAAACTTACTGTTACAAGTATTTCAGGCAGGAAAAAGAGCCTAAATGTTGAAAATAGGAAAAAAAGAAAAGAAATAACATGAAAATACCCTGCACACATCATCAGTGGGAAGGGAAACCTCTTGAGTCAGCCAGGCAGGAATCCTGGTTGAAAGAGAGTGAGATGTTAGCCCTGAGGCCTTAAAGGAATTCAGGTCTCACTGGAGATGGAAGGGGGTTAGGGTGAAGGTCTGAGCAAACACAAAGTATTTCCTTGCCTCATTGATGATTCCCTGTCTGTCTGAGGAATCCCACAGGATTAGAGGTGGGGAAAGGGACAGTCCTAGGGGAAGTTGGGAACCAGATTTGGCAGATGCTGGAGCCAGCTGGACCACAGGAAGCCATGGGCTGTTTCTCCTTGATCTTGAGACCCTCTCACTTGTCCAAATGTTGCTAATTTCAGGCCTTTCTGAACTGTACATATCCTGGAGTTGGGCACCTCTGTGTGCCAAGAAGGGCAGGTATGCCAAGCAGAAACTCACGTCATCGTTATCGCTTGTCTTTCTTTGAGTGACACCTGTCCCAGCTTCTCTTCTGACCTGGAGTCTCCTTGCTGCAAGTTCGCCATCCCTGGGAGTAGCTGTTGGCTAGTTTGAACACTTTCAGCTGACTCTTGGCATAGGGACTGGTTCTTGGCGTAGGAGTCTGGAGCTCCTGAATCAGGCTGGGGACTTCGGAAAAGTGGGGGCTCTACTTTGGGCACTGTGCCCATCTAGCAAGTCTACCGAGCATGCGCTACTGGGGGTCTGGAAAGACACTTTGCGCAAGAGAGATGTGAGTCTCTGTTTAGGCTGAGAATCGACTAGGTTCAAAGTAAGCTGGAAGGCCAATCACTTGGAACCAGATGTACTTTTTTGTTTACTGAACCACTGTGTTGTAAATCATGTTTCTCAGAAGAAAGATTAAGGGAAACCAGGGAGTTCCAGGATGTTTAAGACACAGGGAGCTAAACAAGCACTCTAATCAGATTGTAGCAGATCCTTTCTGTAAATGTAAAACTTCGATTTTGTTCAATCATAAGCAGTATATGTCACGTTAGATTTTCCTGCCAATGAATAGAGAAGGGAAAGGAGTCTCTTTTTGAAATAACATTTTATTGTTCATCTAGAATTCAAACTTTTTCTATTTTATAAAATTGAAAAACATGCTTAATAGTCTAGATATTTGAAGAGACTAACAAGTACAGAAGGTTTAATATGATTCATAAGATATACCTAGTGTTAAACACTTGAAATTGAAACTAAAAATAAGATGAATTATCGGGACTTAAAAAATTTCCCTTCTCATTACTTATGTGTGAAATCTAAAACATGACACAAATGAATTTATTTACAAAATATAAATAGACTCACAGATATAGAAAAGAAACCTGGTTACCAAAGGAGAAAGGCGGGTGGGGGGGAGGGATAAATTAAGAGTTTGGGATTAGCAGATACACACTACTATATTTGGGGTTTCCCTGTTGGTTCAGTGGTAAGGAATTTGCCTGCCAATTCAGGAGACGTGGGTTTGATCCCTGGGTCAGGAAGATCCCCTGGAGAAGGAAACGGCAACCCACTCCAGAATAATTGCTTGGGGAGTCCCATGGACGGAGGAGCCTGGAGGTGTATAGTCCACGAGGTAGCAGAGTTGGACATAATTTGGTGAATAAACAACAATAACTACTATTATATATAAAATAAACAACAAGGTCCTCCTGTATAGCACAGGGAACCATATTCAATAAACCATAATGGAAAAGAATACAAAAAAGAATGTATATGTATGCACACAAATATATATATATATATGTATATAACTGAATCATGTTGCTATATATCAGAAATTAATGCAATATTGTAAATCAACTCTACTTCAATAAAAACAACAGCAACAAAATTTCCCCTCCCCAAATGAGTTCGTTTCACCAATACTGCAAATTCCATAAGAGATTTGGGGTTTTGAATTGTTGGAAACTCAGTACTCCCTTTTGCAAGTGTTTGAAAAGAAAGAAAATAAAGTATCTTAAAACACAATCAGAGACACTTTTGTACGTTGTATGTTGAGAGACAGCTTCAGTTGCTGACTCTTAGCATGGCCTGTTGCTGACGCTGGGCTGGTGACATAATCCCAGCATGCTCCTTTATCTTGACCCATTCCATCAGTTAGAGTCCAGGAGGCTTCAGAAGAGCAATAGCCTCAGCCAGCAGCAGCCTTTGGGGGAAGAGTCTCAGAATTAGGTACAGACAGGTTCAAATGGGAAGTTCCTGGTGCCTGGAAAAGGCAGATTCTATGCTAGTAGGAATGTGTTCTCTCTTCATGAGAGTTTGTGGGCTTGGCAAGAAGGGACGCACACCAAACAGAATTAGGAGTCCATATCCTTAATTAAATCGGTGATCTTTTTACATGTGTAATGGAAGAAAATAATTTCCCCCATCTTCCCTGCTTCAGTAATGGACAGCCCGCTGGCTGGAGGAAATAAAGGAGCAGGAAACCTCTGACAGCTGAGCTCTTTCTCATTTTATGAATTTTAAGGTGGACAGGATGGGAACGAGTCATGAAGGTAGCATCTGAGGACAGTTGTTCCTTGGGAGGAGATAATCTTATGGGGATTAGTGACACCTTGCCTTCTCTTTTCTTTCACTATACTTTTTGTGCATAGTCTTTCCCTTTTATTAATTGGAATCTAACTGATTTTATCATCAAATAAACAAGGGCTTTCTCTCTATGCATGTATAATCATTTCCCCCAATTACAAGTCTCATTTTCATGAAGGCATAGCCTGGATCTGGTTATTTCTTATCCCCTCTCACTGCAACATGTGCCCAACATCTAGGGTAGTGGCTGTTGCATTGAAGGTTGGATGAATGAAAAAAAGAATGAACATTTCGTTGTAGAAATTCTAAAAACCTAGAATAAGATGAACATTTACCGGAGATCAATCCTGGATGTTCATTGGAGGGACTGATGCTAAAGCTGAAACTGCAATACTTTGGCCACCTCATGAGACGAGTTGACTCACTGGAAAAGACTCTGATGCTGGGAAAGGTTGGGGGCGGGAGGAGAAGGGGACGACCGAGAATGAGATGGCTGGATGGCATCACCGACTCTGTGGACGTGGGTTTGAGTGTACTCCGGGAGTTGGTGATGGACAGGGAGGCCTGGCGTGCTGTGATTCATGGGGTCGCGGAGAGTCGGACACGACTGAGCGAATGAACTGAACTGAACTGAACTGAAGAAACAGATATTGTTTGATGTGAAAATTCCTAGGTTCTGTTTCACACTGAGAGAATGTCTTTTAACAAACATGGGATCATATTCTATTTCACTTTTCCCCCCTTAGATGTTAATTATACTTCTCCAGGTCAGTAAATGCTCTTCCACAGTATGAGTATCTGACAGAGCAGAAGTCATTCTAGGTGTGCCCAAATCCAGGGCTTGGCTCTTTTTTTAAAAATTTATTTATTTTTAATTGGATGCTAATTACTTTACAATATTGTATTGGTTTTGCCATACATTGACATGAATCCACCCTGGGTGTACATGTGTTCTCCATCTTGAACCCCCCTCCCACCTCCCTCCCCATCCCATCCCTCTGGGTCATCCCAGTGCACCAGCCCCGAGCAATCTGTATCATGCATCGAACTTGGACTGGCGATTCGTTTCACATATGATAATATACATGTTTCAATGTCATTTCCCCAAATCATCCCACCCTCGCCCTCTCCCACAGAGTCCAAGAGTCTGTTCTTGGCTCTTAATGCTACTTCCAAGCCCAGGTGGCTGGGTTTTAGAGTCTGTGATGGGAACTTGGTGTCACAATCTCTACTGGGAAGGTATACTGGTGTTTTGTAATGAGACTTTCTATCAGAGATAAGCATGGGAAATGGAAGGGGCAAAGTTCTGGTTTCTACTGTCTGAAGCTGAGGTTGCTGTGTCCAGTGGTGTTCTCCCAAACCAAATCATCCAGCCTGGAATTACTGTAACCTATCTTTCATATTTTTAAGAGGTACATCAATTCTCAGAAGACAGCATTGTTCAGGTATGGAGGCAAGGGGCTGGAGTAGAAAGAGCATTGACCGAGGCGTTGTGTGCATCCTTGGTTTTGGTACTTGAGTGAGCCATTTATAGTCTCTAAAGTGTCTCCATAGAAAGAAGTTTGGAAGTGGACTGTTTCTTTTTTTAAAAATTTATTGGAGGATAGTTGATTTACAATGTTGCATTAATTTCAGGTGTACAGTAAAGTGAATCAGTTATACATGTATCTACTCTTTAAAAGATTCTTTCCCCATATAGGTCATTACAGAGTACTGAGATGAGTTCCCTGTGCTATATGTGTGTGTGGGCGGGTGAAGTACCTTTAGTCATGTCTGATGCTTTATGACCCCATGGACTGTAGCCCACTATGCTCCTCTGTCCATGGGATTCTCCAGGCAAGAATACCGGAGTGGGTTGCTGTGCTCTACTCCAGAGGATCTCCCCGACCCAAGGATCGAGCCCACGTCTCTTATGTCTCCTGCATTGGCAGGAGGGTTCTTTACCACGAGCACCACCTGGCAAGCTTATGCTATTAATAGGTCCTTATTAGTTATCTATTTTATAGACAGTAGTCTTTATATGTCAGTCCCAATCTCCCAATTTATCCCTCCTGACCTCTATCCCTGGGCTTCCCTAGTAGCTCAGCTGGTAAAGAATCTGCCTGCAGGGCAGGAGACCCTATTTTGATTCCAAGGTCAGGAAGACCCTCTGGAGAAGGGATAGACTATCCACTCCGGTATTCTTGGGCTACCCTGGTGGCTTAGATAGTAAAGAACCCACCTGCCATGTGGCAGACCTGGCTTCAATCCCTGGGTTGGAAAGATCCCCTGGGGGAGCACATGGCAACCTACTCCAGTATTCTTGTCTGGAGAATCCCACGGAGGGAGGAACCTGGTGGGCTCCAGTCTGTGGGGTCGCAGAGCTGGACACAATTGAACGACTAAGCACGCATGCACCTCTACCCTGTGGTAACCATAAGTTTGTTTTCTACATCTGCAACTTTATTTCTGTTTTGTACATAAATTTATTTGTATGGAAGTGGATTGTTTCTTAATGAGTAAAGGAGAGATGTTCCCAGGAGATCTGGTATACATATGAGAAAGAATGAATTGACTGTGACTCTATAAAAGATGAATTCATAGATAAACAAAGCACCCCTGTCCTAAGGAGAACATTGGGATCCCCTTCCTAGTAATCAGAGATCTCAAAAGGTAGAAACACCTGGCCGATTAGACCTGTGGACACCAAGCTTGAATACTGTGTGTCAGTTTGAAAGACCAGCTTCTTACTTATAAATGTTTCATAGTAAACATGTGTTGGGAGTATACCTTACCTACCCTCACTGATCTCTCTTTTCTATCTTCCTCCTCCGTTGCTCCATTCTCTCTAGAACAATGGTCCCCCATCTTTTTGGCACCAGGGACCAGTTTCATGGAAGACAATTTTTCTGTGAACCAGGGCAGGGTAGTGGTGATTTCAGGATAATTCAAGCATATTACATTTATTGTGCACTTTATTTCTATTTTTATTACATCAGCTCTACCTCAGATGATCAGGCATTAGATCCCAGAGGATGGGGACCCCTGCTCTAGAACTTTTGTTAATAGGAGGAGGGGGAGATCAGAAAGGCATCCCCATTGTTTCATTTTACAGTCCTTTTGGACTTTGGTGGGGGAGTGGTTTCCTACAGGCTCACAGGTATCTGCCTTCCATGGCACGACACCTACATCAGCCCAAAGCAATAAATGATCCTGATCTGCTGTCACTAAACAATTGTCTAAACTGCTGTTTCCTTTATCTCTGTTCTCCTGTCCCTGTTTTCACATCACAAAAACTATTCGCTGCTTGAGCAAAGAGCCTCAGACCTCTTTACACTCTTCCTACCCTTCCTCTGAGCCCTGGGCGAGAAGGCTCTGTGGAGAGTATTCCCCTTTATTTTTGCCTGTTTCCTTTCCCCATTACAAAATCCTGAAACTTGCCTTTCCCATGTCAATTCTGCTTTATTGTCACCTTCTCCCATGGGGCACACCTCCTGCAATCCTGAACAATAGAATGGGAAAGAAGGGGCTCCATCCTTTTTTTTCCTTCACTGTCATTTCCACAGATTTCACACCCATGTTTTTTGGAGTGTTTTCTCCTAAGTCCTAGTCTTTCCTGCTCTCTCTCCAGCCTTACCAATGTTATCTACACCAGTAATTTCCAAAACAGGGAGATTTAACACAGGCACTCCTGAAGTCCACCCCAAACTTGCTAAATCAGAACCTTCAAGATTCTGGCCCGGGAATCTGCATACTTAAAATGCTCACAGGATGCTTCTGAAATAGACAATCCGATTAGCAATGTTTGGGGACAAAGTATGTCTCCGTTATATTTGCTGATAGATCTCATGTCACTCACAATGCCCATTTCTACATATTTGCTGCCAATGCTCTTTAAAAAATATTTATTTATTTTTAATTGATTGATGATTGGTTTGCAATATTGCTTCGATTTCTGTCATTCATCGACATGAATTCACCATAAGTGTACCTATGTCCCCTCCCTCTTGAGTCTTCCTCCCACCTCCTGCCCATCCCCACCCCTCTAGGTTATTACAGAACCCCAGTTTGAGTTCCCTGAGTCATACGGCAAACTCCCATTGGCTATCTATTTACATATGTTGATGTATTTGCTTCTATGCTACTCTCTCCATTTATTTTGCCCTCTCCTTCTTCCCGACTCTTGTCCATAAGTCTGTTCTCTGTGTATGAGCCTCCATTGCTGCTCTGTGAACAGATTCATCAGTACCATCCTTCTAGATTTCATATATATGCGTCAATATATGATATTTGTTTTTCTCTTTCTGACTTACTTCACTCTGTATAATTGGCTCTAGGTTCATCCACCTCATTAGAACTGACTCAAATTATTTTTATTGCTGCCAACACTCTTAATGACATTGATTGTACTAAACCTTCCCACATCCTGAAATCTAAGCTCTTGCTCTTGCTAAAATCCCAATATGCAAATTTCTGGGGGAAAGAATATTCAGATGAAAAGAACCAAGCCCTTAGGGTGAAATGTGCCTGGAGGGCTTAAAGATTAGGGAGACCAATGTGGTGGATGGAGAGAAGCAAGTGAGAGGAGAGACCTAAGTCATGAGATGTGAGTGAGACAGAGCAGAAAGCCATTGCAGGGCTTTGGCTTCAGCTCTGGGTAAAACCGAGATCCTCTTGAGCAGAGAGAGACATGATTTGTCTTGTATTTTAAGTCTGGTTGCTATACTGAGGAACAAGGGTGGAAATATGGAAGCCAGTTAGGGTTTCATCACAAGAATCCAGATGATGGTGCAGAATACTAGGATGAAGCTGGAGAAGTGTTCGCTTTCTGGATATATATTTTGAAAGTAAGTTCAGCCATTCAAGGAGGCTGGGATTTCACTACATATAAACAATGTCCATATTCATCTCTAAATGACTGATCCTATACCATGTGTCATCTGCATATCTGAGGTTATTGATATTTCTCCTGGCAATCTTGATTCCAGCTTGTGCTTCTTCCAGCCCAGTGTTCCTCATGATGTACTCTGCATATAAGTTAAATAAACAGGGTGACAAGATACAACCTTGAAGTACTCCTTTTCCTATTTGGAACCAGTCTGTTGTTCCATGTCCAGTTCTAACTGTTGCTTCCTGACCTGCATACAGGTTTCTCAAGAGGCAGGTCAGGGGGTCTGTTATTCCCACCCTTATGGCAGAAAGTGAAGAGGAACTCAAAGGCCTCTTGATGAAAGTGAAAGAGGAGAGTGAAAAGGTCAGCTTGAAGCTCAACATTCAGAAAACGAAGATCATGGCATCTGGTCCCATCACTTCATGGGAAATAGATGGGGAAACAGTGGAAACAGTGTCAGACTTTATTTTTCTGGGATCCAAAATCACTGCAGATGCTGACTGCAGCCAGGAAATTAAAAGACGCTTACTCCTTGGATGGAAAGTTATGACCAACCTAGATAGTATATTAAAAAGCAGAGACATTACTTTGCCAACTGAGGTCCGTCTAGTCAAGGCTATGGTTTTTCCAGTGGTCAGGTATGGATGTGAGAGTTGGACTGTGAGGAAAGCTGATCGCCGAAGAATTGATGCTTTTGAAGTGTGGTGCTGGAGAAGACTCTTGAGAGTCCCTTGGACTGCGAGGAGATCCAGCCAGTCCATTCTAAAGGAGATCAATCCTGGGTGTTCATTGGAAGGACTGATGCTAAAGCTGAAACTCCAATACTTTGGCCACCTCATGCGACGAGTTGACTCACTGGAAAAGACTCTGATGCTGGGAGGGATTGGGGGTGGGAGGAGACGGGGATGACAGAGAATGAGATGGCTGGATGGCATCACCGACTTGATGGAGGTGGGTCTGAGTGAACTCGGGAGTTGGTGATGGACAGGGAGGGCTGGCATGCTGTGATTCATGGGGTCGCAAAAAGTCAGACACGACTGAGTGACTGAACTGAAGTGAATCTTAATTTTATTTTTTGATCATGCATGTGGGACCTTAATTCCCCAACCAGAGATTGAACCCATGCTCCCCTGAAGTGGAAACACGGAGTCTTAACCCCCGGACCACCAGCAAGGCCCACTCCCTCATCTTCAAGTGATTCCTCCTTTGACATTTACATGCATTAATTCATTCAGTAACTCAGCAAGTATTTAATGAGTGGTAATATCCAATTCCCCACTTATATCAGGTCTGTACTTTGGCAACTGAAGTGGTCAAAGAAAAACACACAACCACTGTGACAAGTCTCACTTTCAATTCATGGTCATTAACCTCGAGCTGCCTTGCAATCCACTACACTTCCTAGCTCATTCCCTGTGCCATCTCCTAGACGATAATTTTTTACTTCTATCCTGAAACTTTCAGTACCTCCTCCTCCATTTTCCTCTTAGTTGATGACTTTGCTCCCTATTTCACTGAAAAATGGAAGTGATTGGAAATAAACTTCCACAAGCTTCCACCGTTGATCACACTGATCTACCTGCATTTATTCCCAGATACTTGGCTGTCTCTTCTGCATACAATGTGTGTGGTCTGTGTTCATTTCACTATCTAAGGCCAAACCTAGGTTTGGATACTGAAGAAAACAGTGACACCCGTTTCCAGTGAGTGATCAAGTCACATTAAACATTAATATCCATTCAAAAATTTTACTGCTAACATAGTTTCACATTATGAGGGTGATAGAAAGTGAAGGGAATATAAACAGACATCCATTTGACATGCCTGTGTGTGTTTCAATAATTGCCTCATCTATAACTTCAGACCATTGTTTACAACCACCCGTATGCAGAATTTCCAGTGCAGGTAGAAACGGCTGTCACCCAGCTCCTTGAATTTGGACAGAGATGAATCTCAGATGTGTATTTTTTTCACTTATTCTGTCACCAACTTTCCTGTATACTTTATTTTGCAAAATTATTTATATTATCTTTAACAAATCTTTTAATTTTTGCAATTTATAGGCATATTTGTTGCAATACAGAGAGAAAACAGAATTCATGTCCAAGTTTCTAAAGTATTGGTGTAGATTTATCACAAGACACCCACTAATGGGCTCTTTAATTTTTAAATAATTAGGCAAGTGATGTTTTCTTTTATATTGTATTGGTATCCTTGATAGATTGTTTTTTTTTTTAATTTATTTTTTATTGGAGGCAAATTATTTTACAATATTATATTGGTTGGTTTTGCCATACATTGACATGAATTCGCCCCGGGTTTACATAAGTTCCCCCTCCTTGATAGATTGTTAAACAGATTTTCAAATATTTCTGATATTATCTGTAAAAATTAGCTAATTTTAGTTAACTTTTATTTATTTAAAAGATTAATATGTTTTCTCTTGTAAAATAATTGATATTCAAAATTTTACTACCCCTGAGCCTCCAAAAACTACCCTCCAACACAGTGTCAGGGCTGGATTAAATTTAAATAATGAGAGATATCACTATTTGTGTTATATACGTATTTACTGATTACTACAGTATAAACATTATGGGACTAGAGACATCCAGCACGTATAGGAACAGCTCAGAAAGTACCTGTGGAATGAATAAAGTCATCAAAGAGTGCCTGTTACACCAAAGAGCGTGATAAGCACTGTAGGTATAAACGTGATGAGACGGACATGGTTTCTGTTAATTTAAATTTAAATTGGTCCTTGGAAGAGGTTTTTAAAAATAGTCACATAAGGCAACTGGACTTTTAAATTGCTTGCATTTCCTCTACTTTTTAGTCTCCAAAAAAGAAGTCAGCTGTGTTGTCTTAACTGATGATTTGTTGCCCTGATAACGTTATTATGGATGCCATTGACAATCTTTGGTCCTAAGTGGTATAAATACATATAAGAAATCTTTGTGAAGTCAAAAGAAAATCGTGGCATGTCTCTCTTCTTCCAGATGTTAGATTTTTTAAGTCAAACCAAGTTTAAGACTCTGTTTTTCACTTATATTAGCAAACAATGACGAGATAACATTTAACTAAACAGGCAGAGAGTTGAGAATCAAAAAAAGTAGTATTTGCTGACCGGTTCAAAAGAATCCCTTGTGGCTCAGATGGTAAAGCGTCTGCCTGTAATGCGGGCAACCCGGGTTCGATCCCTGGGTTGGGAAGATTCCCCTGAAGAAGGAAATGGCAACCCACTCCAGCATTCTTGTCTGGAGAATCCCATGGACAGAGGAGCCTGGAAGGTTACAGTAGTCCATGGGGTCTCAAAGAGTCGGACACGACTGAGAGACTTCACTTTCACTTTTGACTTTCATGCCTTGGAGAAGGGATTGGCAACCCACTCCAGTGTTCTTGCCTGGGGAATCCCAGGGACAGGGGAGCCTGGTGGACTGCCATCTATGGGATCGCACAGAGTCGGACACGACTGAAGTGACTTAGCAGCAGCAGCAGCAGGCTGGAAGAGCATCCTCTAATCACACACCTTCCAACCGCCAGGGGACCTCCATCCTGGACCTCCATACCCTTCATCTCCAGATGACCCTCCCTCAGCCCTTCTACCCCTGACAGCAGATACCAGGCAGATCAGAACTGCCTATTTCTTCAGGCTTGTACAACCAGGGAAATGACCTGTGGAGGAGGACAGCCATCGGTGTCCGGTAAGTCACCCTTTGCAGAGGTGTAGGAGAAATGACCTGCAGGGACTCTCCCTGGGCACCAGACCAGCTGTTCTCCTCACCCCATGACTCTCCCAAAGATGGCTCAGTATAAATACAGCCACCTCTCCGCAGCAGGCAGGGACCAGCAGCTCTCCTCCACCGGGGATCAGGTGAGGAACCACTTCAAGGAGCCATTTCTTTGAAAACTCTTACTTTAAAACATAATTTTTCTGATTTCTCTTCCTCCTATATGTGGTCAGTGCTGGCAGAGTGGTGCATGGGAAATGCTTTTTGATTAATGACAGGCTGCTTTAGTAAGACACAGCTTGGACCCAACTGTCCTCTTCTTCCATCAAAGCCATCTGGGTGACCTCTTAGACAGTCTGGGTTCAGGGTTGGTGGGTTCAGAATTGAGGGCTTGAGGCTGCCCTCAATGTTCTACTGCAGTGTTTCCTAGCAGGACCACTGAGAGTCTAGCGGAAATGAACAGCCATGCTCTCCTTGACATACAAACGCCAAAGCAGAGAGGGGTGAGAGTCTTGTCCGTGTCTCCCTGACCCTCTCCTTTCCTTTCAGCACAATGAAGCTCTTCACAGGCCTCATTCTCTGTTCCTTGGTGCTGGGAGGCCACAGCCTGTTCCTTTCCTTCCTTGGTGAGGCTTATGAAGGTAAGGCCGATGGAGGGGCAATGGCATCCTTGGGCCTCTAGGCTTCACCCTAAACACCCCTGAGGGTTGGAGCTGCAGTCCTAGGAGGTGTTCCCCTGTGTGGTAGAATATGACAGGTGTTGGGGGAGCTTTTCTCAGACAGTTTGAAAAGCACAGGATTTATGTCCATCAGGGACTAGAGAAAGAACGAGCATCATTCCAGCTGAAATAGAGTTTGAGTGGAAGACACAAAACAAGTCTGAAACGGAACGAAATTTCCCTCAGACCAACTGCATGAAGCAGGGTGAAAGCGATCCCTGCTCTCCTCTCCTGTCTGTCCATCCCTACTCCTCCCTCCCTCCTTTCCTCTCTTCCTTCCTTCCATTTCCCAGTTGGATAATTCAGAGAATTCAGAGCACCTTGTTTGTGCTTCCTATACTCAGTGACACCGTCCCTGCTTTAGTCTGTTTCCTACCCTTTCCTAGCTGTTAAACTTACAAGAAATAAAGGGGTGTGTGTATGGGAACCTAATATCATGTGAAAGCCTCCACCAGGAACTCAGCCCTTTCACACAAATCAAAGTGACCCACTTTGCTTCTCTGCCCGGGGCTGGGGAGTTTTCCAGGACACTAGCAGCACTAACTGGGGTAGTTCCAGGAAGACAGGGGCAGTTCTGGTCAAGCCGGGACAGCTGGTCACCTCCTCACCTGCAGCAAACCTCCGTGAGGGTGCATCTTCCTCCACCTGAAGCGGAGAAAACCGAGCTTAGAGCAGCCGAGTCCGTCGCCCAGGGACTGAGTGCCCGTCAGCAGGTGGCAGGACAGAGGTGGGCACCCAGCTGTGCTTGAGGCCAAGGCTCTCACCGAGTAGACTTCTCCCAGCACCACTTCCTAAAGCCGGGGGCTGGTCAATCTGGGCTGCAGCTTGGAGTCACCTGGGGAGCCATGCAAACTGCTGCTGCCTGAGGCCAGCCCAGAGATGGGGAGGTGATTGGCTTGGGCTGCGAGGGCTCAGGGGACTTTCAGTGTCTCCCCAGATTATTGGAAAGTGCAGCCAGGCTGAGGAAAAGACCCGCTTCTTCAAGCACCGTCCACTAGAGAGTTCTCAGGATTCCGTTCCCTCACCTAACAGGCGGGGGAATCAAGTCACAGTCGATCCTTTCCTGAGGCAGGAATACATTTCTTAGGCGTCAGAGCAGAGCAGCTGTATGTCTGCCCTTTCTCAGAATCTGTCTCGCGTGTCACCTCCTCACCCACGCACGTGCCCCGGAGCTTATCCTGTGCAGCTTCCTCTACAACAGTGGTTCTGGACCCAGGGCAACTTTGTGTCCTGGGGACGTTTGGTGATGTTTGGGTGCATTTTCGGTTGTCACGCTGGGGAATAGTTTGAGAGGTCAAGGATGCTGCTAGACATGTTATAATATCCAGGACAGCCCTGAACAGCAGCAATGTACCTGGTCTCAAATTTCAATAGAATGCTGTTGAGGAATCCTGTCCTGTAATAACTCCCCCTGTCCTTAAACATATCAGGTAGAGCCCTCATTGAGATGCAGTACAGAGATAGCATCACAGGGATCAGACAGACAGGTCCCACAGCTGCAGCCCCTCCCACTCCCCACCCCAATGACTCTCATCCCAGTGCCAGGAGCAGGCAACGGGCATCAGGAATGCTCTTCTCAGCCTAGGGCATCCGTGGTGCTATGACCACAGGCTGAAACCGAGTCAGTGGAATATTTTTCATTCGTTCATTCTTCTGTAAGCTGTGTCACAGTTTTCTCTCCCCCTGATAATCCTTACTCCATGTGCTTTGCTTTCCGGGGGCTAAGGACATGTGGAGAGCCTACTCTGACATGAAAGAAGCCAACTACAAATGTGCAGACAAATACTTCCACGCCTGCGGAAACTACAACGCTGCCCAAAGGGGACCAGGGGGTGTCTGGGCTGCTGAAGTGATCAGGTACCAGGGTCCCTGAGGATGCAGGGATGGGTGAGCAGAGCTTAGCTGCCTAGGACAACCTGGAGGGGCCAAGCCCTGGAGGACTTTCCAGTAGGGTTTGGGTCCTCCTATGATTAAACACCCTCCTGCTCTGTGCCCAGGGTGAGGTCTGAGTGGTTGAAGATCAGAGCAAGGCTGGTGAGACAGGAGATTCTCAACCCTCCCCCTATGGGTGCTGTTCACCCAACATACAGGGGACTAGCGGGGCTGAGGTGGTAGTGCCTGGAGACCACAGGGTTGTAGCCCCTCTTTCCTTGGCTCCTCTCAGAGTCCTTGATCCCTTGGAAAGAGGAGAGATGGGGAGGGTGGGGCTGTGGCTCCTGGTCCTGGATTGATCCCCTCCCCGCCCTCCTCCTTTCCAGTAATGCCAGAGAGACGATTCAGGGAATCACAGACCCTCTGTTTAAGGGTATGACCAGGGACCAGTACGTGAGGACTCGAAGGCCGACCAATTTGCCAACGAATGGGGCCGGAGTGGCAAAGACCCCAACCACTTCAGACCTGCTGGCTTGCCTGACAAGTACTCAAGTACTGAGCTGCCTCTCTCTCTGCTCAGGAGACAGGACTGTGAGTCCCCAAGGGCAGGGACACTGACCTAGAGAGTTCTCTGTCCTCAGAAAGCAGCAGATCTAATAAATGCTTCAGAGATGGAACACTGCGACTGTGTGTCATTCTTGGCTGTAAGGACAGCCTGTTAGTTCCAAGGGGTGATGGCTGGACACTGATGTGAAGGCTGAGCTTGTGCCTTCAGATGTGTGTTTGGTTTTGGGACACAATCTCAGCATCATTCAGGACAGACCCCCTCTCCAGCCTTCCCTAATCAGACCCGCTCCCTCTCCCGGCCCCTCTGGTTACACTGGGGCAGTTTCCAGGCCCTTCCCGGTCCAGGCCTTCTCACTCCCTGCAGTTGTGTCCTGTCCCCTTCGCTGTCCCCAGGTTAGTCACCTTGCTTGTCCTTGGTGCTCTCTGTGGGGCGCATGGACACGGTCACAGGAGGACTGGACGGTGGAATCCTGCTCCAGCAATTGCCATCTTGATTTTCTGTTCATTTCTCAGCAACTCTTAGAAATCCATATATGAACCAGTTTCTTTCTGTGCCATCCAAAACTGCCTCCAACACTGTTTTCTGCTAGTCTACTTTTTTTGGCCTTATTTGAAGTCTAAATGAAGACATAGAACCTGCTCGCTTGTGAATGTTTCCTCATAGCCTCTTATTTTAACTAGCTCACTTGCAGAAATATTCGTGGACAGAGAGCAGGGCAGAGGAGTCTACTTCTGTAAGTGAGTGTCCAGAAACCAGTTAGTGATGTATAAAGGGAAATTTTCATACGAGGTATTATTAACTGCTTCTAGGATTAACTACTCGGAGAAGGCAATGGCAAGCCACTCCAGTACTATTGCCTAGAAAATCCCATGGATGGAGGAGCCTGGTAGGCTGTAGTCCATGGGGTCGCTAAGGGTCAGACATGACTGAGCGACTTCACTTTCACTTTCACACATTGGAGAAGGAAATGGCAACCCACTCCAGTGTTCTTGCCTGGAGAATCCCAGGGACGGGGGAGCCTGGTGGGCTTCCGTCTATGGGGTCACACAGAGTCGGACACGACTGAAGTGACTTAGCAGCAGCAGCAGCAGCAGGATTAACTACTAAGAGATGAAGAAATAGAGAAAGCTGAGATTTTGATCTTCTTGGGAAACCTGTAGCCCATGGGAAGGCTGATAAAGATTGCTGGGTGTCCCAATCCAAAGCTGACAAGCAAGGCATCACCCCCTGTACCTATGAAGCTTGGTATGGAACCACTCAGGTGTATAGCTGAATTCATGGGCACGCAGCCGGGGTTTCCTGCAAACTCACCTGAAGGGAGCAAACATGGGGCAGAGGATAGAAGGCCTCTGAGCTCCCTGGAAGCCAGCCGTGGAAAGGGCAGTGCTATGGACTGAATGTGTCCCCCCTCCCCAATTTCTATGTTGAAGCCCAACTCCTAATGGAGCTGTTCAGATGAAAGAAGTAAACAAGGTTAAGTGAGGTCATAAGTGTGGAAGCCTGGGCTGGAAGGATTAGGGTCCTTGTAATGTTAGAGACATCAAAGAGCTAACTTTCTCTTTCTCCTATAAAGATACAACGAGATGGTATCCATCCACTGACCAAGAAAGAGCTTCCACCAGGTACCAAGTTGCAATTTGGTCCCGGACTTTCCAGCTTGCAGATGTGTGAGGAATGAAGTTCTCTGGTTGAAGCCACCTAGTCTGTGGTATTAATGTATTGTTAGGGAGACAGAATGTTGCTGAACACCTTGGGAATCTAGCTGCGAGGTCACAGCAATTGCCAGGCAGCTGAAGATAACACAAAAACTCCGGAGTGCCAGTGGGTATCCTGTAGGTGAGAAGAGCACCCGGGAGCTGGATGAAAGGAACCTGGAAGAGATGGCGGTACATCCTGCTGTCCCTCCAGAGCCCTCTACTGACAGATTAACATCAGGTCCAGTTGGAACAGGAGAAATGTTGCCTCAAACTGGAAACAACCCAAATGCCCATCAAATGAAGAGTGGATAAACAAACTGTGACATATCTGTACAATGGACTTCTATTCAGCAATAAAGGGGATGGAATAAACATGACTGTTTCTCAGATTATTATATTAAGAAGAAGACTTACTTACACAAGAGTGTATACTTTATATTAAGTTCATGAACAGGTAAAAAATACCCTGATATTTAATGATAAAGAACAGTAGTTGCCTCTGGAGGCAGAGGAAATGGCCTGGGAGGAACTGAGAGGTAATTTCCGAAATGATGGAAACCTTCAAAATCTCTTGGGGATGTGGGTTACATAGGTGTATTGACTTGCCAAACTCATTGACAGGTAAATTAAGATGTGCGAAATTCATTGTATGGAAGTTATACTTTTCTTTTAGTCCATTCAATCTGCTATAACAAAATATCATTAATCAAGTAACTCGTAATCAATAGAAATTTATTCCTCACAGTTCATGAGGATGTGAAGTCCAAGATCAAGGTGCTAGAAGATTGTGTCTGGTGAGACTCCACTTCCTTGTTCATAGATGGCCATCTTTTTCCTGTCTTCTCACGTGGCAGGAAGGCAAGGGAGCTCTCTGGGGTTTGTATTATGAGGGCACTAATCCCACTCATTAGGGCTCCACTCTTGTGACCTAATCACCTCCCAAAGACTCCACCTTCAAATACCATCAGATTCAGAATTAGGGTTAAACCTATGGGTTCTAGGGGGACAGAAACATTCAATCTATAGCAATAATTTAAACATAACAATTATTAAATAGAAAATGCATCCCTAATAAATGAGTATATCATATATTATAATAATAAAAATATGGATGTATAACTAAATCAGTAAAATATACATTGTGAAGCATTTAAGAATATAAAAGTAAATCTTATATGGCCTTGCCTTAAAGGGACATGTTGTCTATATATAATCAGTGGAAAATTGCAATGAGCAGGTGGAAGTCTAGTACTTGGGGTTTTAAGAGGGCAAGGAAAGGAAACTTCATGAAGAACTTGTTGATGAAGCATGCATTTTGTAGTTGACTTTTCTGATGAAATCGGTAAAGTAATAAACTTAAAGACAAGTGATCTAAATCTGTTAAACAGAGATTTATCACAGGCTTGAACTAAAAATTCACTGACTTATTTATTTACTAAATCCTTTATTCAATAATTGTTTAGCAAATATTTGCTGTGTTTATGACAGGCCCTGGGTGAAGCTAGAATATTTCTTGTCAAAATTAGGGATGACTCCCTTTTTGGAGGGTAGACTGAATTTTAATTCTTTTAGTTGTTTTGAGATGGAAATTGTAGGACATTTAGGGAAAGAGTTGTCAGAAACATTTAATTTGTCCTCTTGGTTGAATGCAGTGACAAGACATTTTTATGCTTTCCCTGTGCTGCTTTCAACCTTCTGCTTGAACTATATTTCTTCAAAAGTGGAAGCAGTCCTGGACCCTAGAATTGGCAGTTCCCCTGGGGATGGGGTGAAGGCCCCTGAGTAAGATAATCCTTCAGACACTGCACTTTGTTTAACAGGCATTGTCTCATTTAATCATTATCAGGATGATTGTTGTCTTAAGAAAATTGACCATACTGATAGGGCCAAAGTTGGTATACAAAACCATCTCTCTATGACCTCAAAGCAGAGGTTATCCTCTGCCCTGTCATTATATCACCAACAGGCTTTGTGAGCAAAAGTCATGGAAGGGGACAATACCCATGTAAGAAGATTGTGATGACCCAGACCATTCCGAAACACAGATTGCAGTTACCCCTGTAGGCAAAGGTGAGGTGCAAAGGTGAGATGGAATAGTTGGTAGGAGAAGGTGTATGTTCACAGCAACAGCAGCCATGTGACCAACTGGAAAGGATTGTCTATTGTGAGTATTTCTGTAATGTGAATGTTTATATATATATGTATATCTCGCAAATATTTTTCTTCTTCTCTTCTATTCCTTTATCATCATACAGAATATGTAGTAACAGCAGTTAACTGTATAACTATATAGTGTTTAAGTTACAGGATTTCAAAAAGGGAGTATCAGTTCAGTTCAGTTTAGTCACTCAGTCATGTCTGACTCTTTGTGACCCCATGGATCACAGCACGCCAGGCCTCCCTGTCCATCACCAACTCCCGGAGTTCAC
Source organism: Moschus berezovskii (assembly GCF_049115385.1). Classification (NCBI taxonomy): domain Eukaryota; kingdom Metazoa; phylum Chordata; class Mammalia; order Artiodactyla; family Moschidae; genus Moschus; species Moschus berezovskii. The sequence goes on along the minus strand of NC_142484.1, from coordinate 22,497,904 downwards.
TCAAACTCATGTCCATTGAGTCGGTGATGCCATCCAGCCATCTCATTCTCTGTCGTCCCCGTCTCCTCCTGCCTCCACCCCCTCCCAGCATCAGAATCTTTTCCAGTGAGTCAACTCTACTCACGAGGTGGCCAAAGTATTGGAGTTTCAGCTTTAGCATAAGTCCTTCCAATGAACACCCAGGATTGATCTCCTTTAGAATGGACTGGTTGGATCTCCTTGCAGACCAAGGGACTCTCAAGAGTCTTCTCCAGCACCACAGTTCAAAAGCATCAAATTCTTCAGCGATCAGCTTTCTTCACAGTCCAACTCTCACATCCATCCATGACCACTGGAAAAACCATAGCCTTGACTAGACGGATCTTGGTTGGCAAAGTCATGTCTCTGCTTTTTAATATGCTATCTAGGTTGGTCATAACTTTCCTTCCAAGGAGCAAGCATCTTTTAATTTCATGGCTGCAATCAGTATCTGCAGTGATTTTGGAGCCCCAAAAAATAAAGTCTGACACTGTTTCCACTGTTTCCCCATGAAGTGATGGGACCAGATGCCATGATCTTCGTTTTCTGAATGTTGAGCTTCAAGCCAACCTTTTCACTCTCCTCTTTCACTTTCATGAAGAGGCTTCTTAGTTCCTCGTCACTTTTTGCCATAAGGGTGGTGTCATCTGCATATCTGAGGTTATTGATATTTCTCCCGGCAATCTTGATTCCAGCTTGTGCTTCTTCCAGCGCAGCGTTCCTCATGATGTACTCTGCATATAAGTTAAATAAGCAGGGTGACAAGATACAACCTTGACGTACTCCTTTTCCTATTTGGAAACAGTTTGTTGTTCCATGTCCAGTTCTAACTGTTTAACTCACTAGAAAAAGCATAAGCATAATATATTAGAAAAGCAAAAAGAGACTTTATCCTCTTTGTGGAAAAAGATTGGTATGTTTCAGGTGTATATGGAATAAGTACATCATGTGCGGGAAACTTGACTTTGCTATTGTCTTTATTTGGAATCAGCTATGGGTTAGGGAGGTGATTACTGGTGCTAAGTTGGCAGGGAGTGGCCTGTGATGGGTCTGAAGTTGACGTGTTAGTTTGGTTAAGCTGAACAATGTTTCCCACAACTCCTTTCCCTTTATGCTTCTACTTAAAGTGGGCATCAAGAGCCAGTTTGCACAAGATGTGGTGGTTGGAAAAGAAGCAGCAGTCCTACTGTTTCTATGTGTGGAAGGTTGGTGCTGGGGGACCAGGACGTTCATGCATGTTGTGGCTTCTCTCTTGGTTCATCTCATTGGCACGAGGCAGCAGCTGGGCCAACAGCTGCTCCACCTTCCCCTGACACTCCTACAGCTTCTCTGACTCCTGGACCAGGTGTGTGGTTAGCTCCATAGGAAGGGAGCCAACTTCTGCAGACTTCAGCAAAACCACGGTTGCTGAGAGAGACTGACACAAGTTCTGGTTGGTTCTCATGGGCTTTATCTCACGCTCCTGAGTTCCAGCTTGTCCTGTGGGCTTCAAGCTCTAGCGTCAGACAAACAGGCAACAGCCTTACAGAAACGGTCTAACGAGAACCTACAACTGTGTCTGATCAAATATATGTACATATTTACACAATGATATAGAGAATCTTCTGTAAGTACTACTTCTCTGACTGAACCCTGGTTAATACAGAATCACTACATGAAACTCCTGACACCTCCCTGGTTTCCTGAGGAAGGCTTCCTCCACTTTTCTTCGCCTCATCTGTGTCATCCAAAACCCTCAGAAAAGCCAACTTGAGGGCCAGCTGCCCCTGCCTCTGATGCTTAAAGGAGCCAACAGAAAAAGCAAATGATGGGATTGGCACTGCTGTTAACAGGACCATCCCTGCCTAAAATAATGTAAGGACATGTTGAAATCCTCTTGAAACTGGTACAGCAGATGCCTTTGGATGCCTGAGGGGAGGCTGCCGAGGAGGAAGGCCAGCATTGTGAGCAGAATGACCATGCAGAGCCTGGTCAGCTGCCCCTGCTAGGGCTCACAAAGGACCCTGGCCAGCAGGGCCAGGCTGGAGCTAGCAAGAACCACCAATTATAACATCTGTCATCCAGCAATGATGAAATCAAATACTGGACACCAATCACAGTCAAAATCCCTAAAAGGAAGCCACAATAGTTTTCTTCCAGAAGATTCAGCAGCAGACACAGGGTCCAGGGCTGTCTGAGATGATTTGTGTCTTGGGTACCAGCAGTGGTACCAGATGGGGCCCAGGACGGACAGGCAGCGCTCGGTGCTGAGCAAGGTCAGGCCCTCAAGGTAGGCGAAGGTCAGCACAGCGGTGAAGCAGTTGGCGATGGAGCTGGAGACAGAGTGGAAGGAAGTGAGGAGTACCTCCAGGAAATGTGTAGTCTGGAAGGCGAGGGAGAGGAAACCAGCTCCGCCTTGTTGAGCATGTAGAGGAGAAGGCTTTCCTGCGCACACAGAAGCCCAGGAGCCAGGGCACAATGGTGTTTCATGCCAGGACCAGGGCAGATATGAGGGCAGCAAGGTCAGGGTCAGGATCTACATGTCTAGGGTTTGATGAAAAGCCTGGTCACTTCCATTCATTGCTGTGGTTTTGGTCCCCTAGGCTGGGATGACTGAATCCAAGCTCAGAAACCCTCCACTGTGCCCCTGGGAACACAAACAAGACGTGAGCACCTGTTGTGTGATCATTTACTCTCAAGGCTATCCTGCTAGGTAGGAGTGACTGTCCCTGTGTCACAGAGGAGAGAACCAGAGGGTTGCAAAGATTAACATACTTACTGAAGTCTGTATATCTATAGAAACCTGGAACCTGGATTCAAACCCAGTTCTCTCTGAGTCAAATGCCTGGGCTCTCTCTATTATAACACGAACCCTCTACTGACATGGGGGTGTTATGGAGGCCCACCCCCACCAGAACTCATGGCCCAGAGATTATGCCAAGTCTCCAGAATTTCCTGAAGAGGAAAGGTAAATGTCTGGGATAGAATCTGAGAGACCAGGAGAGGGCGATGGGCCAGATCATTACTTCTGTCCTGGGCCAGAAATTTCCTCCCAGGTGCATGAAGTCAGGAAGACACAGAGATGGCTGCAGGCCACGCTCATGACTAAGAGCAGCCCATCCACTGGGGAGAAAGACGGCCGTGCCTTAGGGACACGAGATGAATGTGATCTCTTGCTAGGATGCGTGTGAGGGTGGCCAGGCCAGGTGGCTTAGCAGTGGCTCAGAGTGTCAGCTCCATGAAGACAGAAGAGCTTTTTATATCCCCACAGTGTGTTCTCAATAAGTATTCATTCAGCGTGTGACTGAATAAATGAACGGAGGGCCCAGTGAAGTTGAGGATGTGGAATAAAAGTTAGTATAGATGTACAGTTAAAGGCATTAGGACACACATTTGTAACATGATGAAAATCTCATTCTTGTGGAGAGCTCTGTGTGTTTAGACTGACATTTCTGCCCAGATCACCTACATGGATCACTGAGGTGCCTTCGAAGTGAGGACTCCACAAGGCTTTGCTGAGCACCTAGAATCATTTCAGTGCATAATTTAGGGGTAGGATTTGGGGTTGAGCCGCATACAGTGGTGGAAGACTAAGTGAGGGGAGATCAGAGGGCCACTGAAGAGAGGAATTGGAAGTTAGGGGATGTCTGGGGGGACTGTGAAGTGGGGTGCAGGGTGTGAGCAGCAGAAACCCACTCCATTTTCTCTCCTGGGGGATCACTGGGAGAGTTTGGTTTGCTGAGTGAGCTTTAATGCAGGATGAGTCTGTGAGTCTATGAGGGGAAGTGAAAAAGCTGCAGGGCTTGGAATGTAGAGATGCTGCTGCAGAATTCACCCAGAGAAAGAGCACTAGCTCAGTTCTGGGGGTGGGAGAGCTGATTGAGAGTTTATCAGGTATGGTCTCCTTTAATCCTCTGAAGAGCCCTATTGTGGTAAGAACTAGCATTATTCCCATTTTACAGAGGATGGAATGGAGCACAATAAAGACGAGTGTTTTGCCCCTGGTCTCACATAGGGTGAATCTGAACCCAATAGGGCTCCTTAGGGTCTACACTTTCGATCAGCCCTCCAGACCCACCATTGCTGTGGTGCTGATTACACGTGGATGTGTGGAAAAAAGAAGTGACTCTCAAAGTAAATCCAAGATGGCACTCAATATTGTGGCCTAAAAAAACCAAAACCAAAACTAAAAATGACTAATATAAGCAAACTCCAAAACACGGAGGTAGAGAAGCCAGTCAGAGAACACAAGATGTGAGTGGAACTCATTTAGGAACAGACAGCAGAATGCAGAAGCCCTTTCTTGCTTCACAAAGGCTCTGGAATCCAGGGGACTCACAGGGGCCCAGAGAAAAATCAAGGGCAGAATCATCCGTGTTTCCCTCTCTTAGAGAAGCAAGATCCCACAGCCCTGACTGACCATGGAAGGATGTTGGGGGGAAGCCAGAACCTCTGCCATGCCTGCTTAGGGCACTTAACGGTTTGTGAATCTATTTTCTTTGGTGTGATATATATATATATGTGTGTGTGTGTGTATTTCCTGGTGGCTCAGAGGTTAAAGCGTCTGCTTCCAATGCGGGGAGACCCGGGTTCAATCCCTGGGTCGGGAAGATCCCCTGGAGAAGGAAATAGTAACCAACTCCAGTATTCTTGCCTGGAGAATTCCACGGACAGAGAAGCCTGGTAGGCTACAGTCCACGGGGTCGCAAAGAGTCGGACACGACTGAACGGAACGGATAGTCCAAACCGGAAGCTCCATAAGAACTAAGTCTCGCCTGTTGTTGTTCATTATTGTATCCCTGGCATCTAGCATGTTCCTTAAAGATCGTCTGTTGTCATAGCCTCATTTCAGAGAGGAAGAAGCTGAGCCCCAAGGGGTCAAAGGATGTTCCCGGGATGTCACTGCGAAGAGCAGGCCCAACACCACCCCATCTCCTGCAGCCGTGTCCCAGGCTTTCCTACTGTTCCCCGCTCCATCACTCATTATTTGTGAGGAGTGCCCGAGAACAATCTTCATGTAAGGTTTTTCTTCAAATACGCCGCCAATACCTGATCTCTTTTGTCACACACGCTCTGGCCAACTGCTCCTTCCTTGGTCACTTTAAACCTCAAGGTGGAAATGTTTCACTACTGCTTGCCTTAGGGGGCTTCTCCATGCGTTGTCACTTTCCCTAACCCCTGCCTTTCTCTGCAATTAGCTGCATGACACAACACTCCTCAATTATTCCAGTTTGGGCTGTTTCCTCCTGGGACTCTGCCAGATCCACAACAGAAGAAAACTTTGAAAAGCCTGGAAACAATGGAATCTGGGTACCAGCAGTCCAGCTCCAGGAAGCAATGCCTGTGTGTGACCTTGTTCCCTAAATTAACATAAGAGGCAACATTCTCTCCAAGACGGCAGATCTGAATGGCTGGAATGAAGGGGAGAGTGTGGAGAGATGGATCAGAAGGGAGATCCCCATTTGGATCTCCCACCATAGGAGCTGCCAGCACGCAGAGATGCTATAGAGAGCTCCATGTCTCCTGCCTTTCAGTTCAGTTCAGTTCAGTCACTCAGTCGTGTCCGACTCTTTGCAACCCCATGAACCACGAACCGACTTGAAGATAAGAGTCTGGGGTAAATGTGAAGTACATTAACATATCTTAAGACCAACATTTCCATAAGAAAAATGCATTGGTTAACTCAAGATTTGAGAATAGTTAACTTCAGGAAAGATGATGCTGTGAAAGTGCTGCACTCAATATGTCAGCAAATTTGGAAAACTCAGCAGTGGCCACAGGACTGGAAAAGGTCAGTCTTCATTCCAATCCCAAAGAAAGGCAACGCCAAAGAATGCTCAAACTACCACACAGTTGCACTCATCTCACACGCTAGTAAAGTCATGCTCAAAATTCTCCAAGCCAGGCTTCAGCAATATGTGAACTGTGAACTCCCAGATGTTCAAGCAGGTTTTAGAAAAGGCAGAGGCACCAGAGATCAAATTGCCAACATCCGCTGGATCATGGAGAAAGCAAGAGAGTTCCAGAAAAACATCTATTTCTGCTTTATTGACTATGCCAAAGCCTTTGACTGTGTGGATCACAATAAACTGTGGAACATTCTGAAAGAGATGGGAATCCCAGACCACCTGACCTGCCTCTTGAGAAACCTGTATGCAGGTCAGGAAGCAACAGTTAGAACTGTAAATGGAACAACAGACTGGTTCCAAATAGGAAAAGGAGTGCGTCAAGGCTGTATATTGTCACCCTGCTTATTTAACTTATATGCAGAGTACATCATGAGGAATGCTGGGCTGGAAGAAGCACAAGCTGGAATCAGGATTGCTGGGAGAAATATCAATAACCTCAGATATACATTGATACCACCCTTATGGCAAAAAGTGAAGAGGAACTAAAAAGCCTCTTGATGAAAGTAAAAGAGGAGAGTGAAAAGGTTGGCTTGAAGCTCAACATTCAGAAAACAAAGATCATGGCATCTGGTCCCATCACTTCATGGGAACTAGATGGAAAAACAGTGGAAACAGTGTCAGACTTTATTTTTTGCGGCTCCAAAATCACTGCAGATGCTGATTGCAGCCATGAAGTTAAAGGACGCTTATTCCTTGGAAGGAAAGTTATGACCAACCTTAATAGTATATTAAAAAGCAGAGACATTACTTTGCCAACCAAGGTCCGTCTAATCAAGGCTATGGTTTTTCCCGTGGTCATGTATGGATGTGAGAGTTGGACTGTGAAGAAAGCTGATCGCCGAAGAATTGATGCTTTTGAACTGTGGTGCTGGAGAAGACTCTTGAGAGTCCCTTGGTCTGCAAGGAGATCCAACCAGTCCATTCTAGAGGAGATCAATCTTGGGTGTTCATTGGAAGGACTGATGCTAAAGCTGAAACTGCAATACTTTGGCCACCTCATGCGACGAGTTGACTCACTGGAAAAGACTCTGATGCTGGGAAAGGTTGGGGGCGGGAGGAGAAGGGGACAACAGAGAATGAGATGGCTGGATGGCATCACCGACTCTATGGACATGAGTTTGAGTGAACTTCAGGAGTTGGAGATGGACAGGGAGGCCTGGCGTGCTGTGATTCATGGGGTCGCAGAGAGTTAGACACAACTGAGCGACTGAACTGAACTGAACTTCAGGTGAAATCAGGTGTCATTATGGCAACACAGTATTTTAAGAGAAACTTCCTTTTAAATCTGTATAGAGAAGAAAAATATATCGCTAGTTTGTTTCGTCCTGCCGCTTAAGAGAGATAAAAATGTCTGACACTTGCAGGCTATTTCCTCTGTTTGGCGACCCTTGGCCTTCCTGCCTGTTACCCTCTCAAGAGCTGACCTCCACCTGTGCTGAAGGGTGAGAGCCTCTCAGGGATTGAGCGATGCCAGAGGACACATCTCTGTCCTCTAAACTGGAAGATGTGTTCAGGAGCTGGAGTGGAGACCAAGCGAGATTTATCAAGATGCTGGACAGACTTGTGATTTCCTGGACAGGGCTTGTGAGCCCTTCAGAGACCAGAGCTGTTTGAGATGTGATTCCTCATTGAGACATTTCTCCACATTTGCCTTACTTGCCACTCACCTCATCCTGCCCCACCTGATCCACTTTCCAGTGAGTCATTGCTGTTGTGGAACTTGTCATTGACAACTATGAGCCTGGGTAGCAATATCATTCAATGTGAACATGCGTGGTGAGGATTTATAACTAGAGGATACAGTCTATCGTAGGATTATTGAAAGTTCACCATGGCCTGACCCCATTTTTTTGTTTGTTTTCTTTTTCATAGCAGTAATGCATTGTTTCAGAATGATTGAGAAATGTATGCAAAGGGGAGTCTTCCCAAATCCCACTCTCTAGAGGCCACCATTTGTTATACTTTCCATTCTTCTTACTTCTTTCAAGTATTATTAACTTTGACTAGTAGAATTATATTGCTATTTTTAAATTTACCAATATTAACAACTGGATAGTGAGGCTCCCTTTATGAAATGTGAAGAATGTAGCATACATAACACGTCTTTTTTCTTCCTCCAATTCACAATATTTGCTATTTTTTAGACAAGGTAGTCTGTGTATCCAATCTTTTCAGTCTTATGTCCTATGACTTCAATTTATCCTATAGCCGTATTGAACTACTTATCATTTTTTTCAATTTATTTATTTTAATTGGAGGCTAATTACATTATTGTATTGTTTTTGCCATACATTGACATGAATCTGCCCTGGGTGTACATATGTTCCCCATCTTGAACCCCTCTCCCACCTCCCTCCCCATCCCATCCCCCTGGGTCATCCCAGTACACCAGCCCTGAGCATCCTGTATCACGCATTGAACTTGTACTTACCATTTTTAAACATGTGATTTGAATTAGGAACCATTTCAAACATTCAAAAAAGTTCTTCCATGCGTTCATTCAGCAAATATTTAATAAGTACTTGTGTCCCAGGCATTGTTTGAAGCAGTGCATTTTTGGTGTGAAGAGCAATCACAGATAAGATTCTGGTCTTTTGGAGCTTACACTCAAAGGCCTGGCTGAGCTCCCTCAGAAGTGAATTAAGCCTGAAAAGAGAAGAGGTGAAGGTGCAGCAAAGGGTCTTCATCGGTTAGCAGTCTGGAGGAGGAGAAGCCAGCAGAAACACTGAGGAGGAACAGCTTTTGTGGACGGAAGGAAACCAGGAGAGTGTGGCATTCCCGAATCCCAGTGGACACGGTTATTGATCAGCCATGTCAGATGCTGCCAAGTAGTGGAGAGAATCACCTTTGGATTAGCAGAATGGAATCCTTGCCAATCTCACCAAGGTGGCCGCAGTGAAGAGTGGCCCGAAGGACTAAGTGGAGTGGGTTTAAGAGAGAATACAGCTGTGGAATGGGACTCCTGGACACCCCAGACATCGGTTGAAACATTGCCACATTGGGACAGGTGCATGAGTCACAAACATTGTTTAATCAATCAGCTGTGCTTCTGAATACAAAAATAAGTTAAAAAAATTATAGAAAGTAAATCCCAATCACTTCCTCTGAAAAGGAAGAATGATGAAGGCATTTAGCGCATTGAATAAAGCCTCAGTAAATAGAACGAGGTAGTACTGACCCAAACATAGAAAAATTGATTCTTGCAACTCAGAATTAGACATAAGTGTATATGGTAATTTAGCATTAAATGTTGCCTGTCAAACTAATGGGTAAAACAGGGACTAGTCAATGAATGGGATTGAGACAGCTGAGTGGCCATCTTAAAATGAAATTGAAAATATATTTTGCAAATGATGTTAGGTAAAGTTCCAAATGTACTAAATATTTTTAAATAAATAATAAAATATAGAATATATACAGAACACATGGAAAAATTATTTTATAAATTAAAGCAAGGAAAGCCTCTCCAGCTATAGGACAAAATTCAGAAGACACTAAAGAAAAGATTAAAAAAAGACAAGAACACAAAGAAAGAAAATTATGGTAAACATAAGCAACCATAATCAAAGGGTAAATAATAAGCTGGGAAATTGTTTGTAACTCATAAAGTTCTAATTTTTTCTATATAATAAAGTTCTTACAAATTGATAAAAAAAAATCCAACAAACCAATACAAATATTAAAATATACAAGAAATGAATTCACATTTGCTAGAAAATATGAATGGTTCTTACACAGAGGAAAAACTGTGAAACCAAACTCATAACAATAGAAATGCAAATTAAATTACACTGAATTATATTTTATTTACCAAAATTTCAAAGACCAAAAAGTTTGATAGAGGGTTGTTTAGGAGATGCTGTGGGACATTTCTGGTGGGAGTGAAGATTTATAGAGCTTCTGACAGAAGGCAATTTGCAACATATATAAATAAATGTAAAGAGCCACACTTTCCCCCTATAATTCCTTTTTTAGAAATTTATCATATATACATGTATGTATGTATATGCATATACACACACACAGAGTTAAAAATTCATGGTTATTTGCATTAACAGAAGACTAGAAACATCTGAAATGGCCATCAGTATTGTATATATTGTGGTCCATCCATACAATGGAATGCTGTGTAGCTATTCTTTAAAACAAGCAAAGAACCCAGGGAGGACCGCCAATATACATTTAGTTAAAAGAGTACAAAAAAAATGTATATTTGTATGGAAGGGACATATACACACACACACACACAGATTTTTTTGTTTTAATCTGTATCAAAGGTATTGCCTAGAAACCCACTTCATGCTGTTCCTTCTGTTCTCCCAGAATAGTTAATCATTACCTTATATCGTTGCTGGTGGAGTTGACAAATCTTGCTTGTCTTGTGTCCTCATGTACCTTAGACAGAAACCCCAAGAGAGAAGTAAACATTTCCTTTGCTAATCCTATTGATCACCTCTTAACAGCATAATACCGATGTGTAATCTGGTATTACATAATACTGATGTGTAATCTGGTATTACATAATACTGACGTGTAACCCAGGGAGAGGGGAGATCCCTTTTCCAAATAGGGATGAGAAGGGAGTAAAGTGAGAAGGACCCGTGTCCTCCCACACTTGATTTTTCAAATACAACTCTCTTCTGTTCAAATACGACTAAAAAGAGAATAAGTCAATTAGGAAAAACTGCCAGAACACAAATGTCTTCAACGACTAATTCGAAAAAAGCAGCTTGAGAATAAGGAAAATACTATTATTCAACATGCTAATTTGTTTACACAGAAGAATTGAGCAAGACGGACATCACCGATGCACACTGGATTTAAGACCTCTCTTCTCACTAACACCAAAGCCAGGAGAGATACCAACCGCTGAATTTCAGCTGGAGAAAGGGCACAGGTGAGACTCTTTTCTGGGGAGTAATTTTGTTGCTTTTCTCTTTGGAGAGCTTTTTCTCCCATAATTGATAAATTTCAGTTGGGGAGAAGTGTTTTCTACTTGTTATTGGGTCTGTTTGGCAGAGCAGGACCTCAGGAAATTCTATGAATCTACTTTATTCTGCTTTATTGGATGACAGATTGGCCATGAACAAATAAAATTCTGGTAGAACCCTCTTAGTCTTTCTAGAGATCTGTACTGAGAATTAAGGGTTTATGCTTCTTCCTAAAACCTATTTCAAGTTTTCCTACAGTAGTAATTCTAAAAAGAGTAAATGGGAATTGGGAAATAAGCTATCTTTGAAATGCAAAATCGCAAAACATATATCTATCTTGTATATCATAGTTGTGCGTCTCTGACCTTCTCTTTCTTTCACATCAGTCAGCACAATGAAGCTTTTCATAGGCATTCTTTTCTGTACCTTGATCATGGGAGTCACCGGCGAAGGCTGGTATTCATTCTTCAAGGAGGCTGTGCAAGGTAAGAGCCCCAGAGGATGAAGGGACACCCAGTTGACCCCGGGATTCACTCTGAGCAGAGGCCACACACCACACACCTGTCAGATGTGGATGCTCCTTTGAAAAACCACAAATGGGTGAGAGCTGGAGGGTTTCTCCTTCCATGCTGGTCTGACTCAGCACCCACCATGGGCTTCTCCAGACCCCAGGTCAAAGATGCTTTGAATCCAGCCTGTCCTTGCTGGTAGCAGGCAGCAAGTAGGACTTCCAAGGCAGCCAGGACTTCCAAGGGGTGAGCTCCTTGTTGCTGCTGTTTAGTTGCTAAGTCATCTCCAACTCTTTTGCAACCCCATGGACTGCAGCCTGCCAGGTTCCTCTGTCCATGGGATTTCCTGGGCAAGAATACTTGTGGGGACTCACAAATGGCAAATTTTTCAGTCTTGCAGTTTACCTGTGAACTTGGTATGTACCCAAGGGTGGAATGTCCAGAGAAAGGGTGAGCTGAATAAACGTCATGCCCTACTCCAGGGAGAGAGGATGCCTGGGAAAGAGAAGACCTGTGCTTGGAAGGAAGATCCCATTCTGTACCCAAGCAAATTGTCAATGGTTGCAAGGCAGAGCTCATGGAAATCAAGCCCTAATGCCTATCCACACAATAAAAAGAGCAAATTCCCACTGATCTGCCATGCTAGGACTGAGATAGAGCCAGGAAGCAAACCTAATCTGCCATTGTTTTTAATTACTATTAAAGATTTATTGATATACTTATTTTGGTTGTGATGGGTCTTTGTTGCTGTACGGGCTTTCTCTAGCTGTGGTGAGGAGCGGGGGCTCCTCTTCGCTGCAGTGTGCAGGTTTTCTCATTGCAGTGGCTTCTCTTGTTGCAGAGTGCGGGCTGTAGGTGCGTATGCTTCGGTAATTGTGGCACAGGGGCTTAGTTGCTCTGAGGTATGTGGGATCTTCCCGGACCAGGGATACTTGTGGGGACAATGTGTCCCCTGCATTGGCAGGCAGATTCCTCACCACTGGACCACCAGGGAAGCCCCCGACCTGCCATTCTTGCTGGGAAATGAAGCTTATTGGCTACTTGTTAAGACAGGAAAATTATGTGGTCAGTTGTTGCAATACTTTGATCTGCATGTATTGTTCTTAATTTTGTTTTATTTTCAGTATTTCTTCTTCAATGCTCTTCCTTTTTTAATGTACATCTGAGTTTCTGACCTGTACTATTTTCCTTCTCTCTAAAGAACTTCTTTTAGCATTTCTTGCAAGGTAGGTCTATTGCCAACAAATTTCCTTAATTTTTTTGAGAAAGTCTTTCTTTCTCCTTCACTTTTTTTTAAATTAATTTTTTTATTTTATTGGAGGCAAATTACCTTACATTAATATATTGGTTGGTTTTGCCATCCATTGACACGAATCCGCCCCGGGTGTACATGTGTTCCCCCTCTTGAACCCCCTTCCCACCTCCCTCTTCCCCATATCCTCCCTCCAGGTCATCCCCGTGCACCAGCCCCAAGCATCCTGTATCATGCGTCGAACCTGGACTGGTGATTCATTTCACATATGATAATATACACGCTACAATGCCATTCTCCCAAATCATCCCACCTTCACCCTCTCCCACAGAGTCCCAAAGACTGTTCTATATACCTATGTCTCTTTTGCAGTCTCGAATACAGGGTTAAGGTTACCATCTTTCTAAATTCCATATATATGCGTTAGTATACTGTATTGGTGTTTTTCTTTCTGGCTTACTTCACTCTGTATAATAGGCTCCAATTTCATCCACCTCATTAGAACTGATTCAAATGCATTCTTTTTGATGGCTGAAAAATACTCCATTGTGTATATGTACCAAAGCTTTCTTATTCATTCGTCTGCATTTCACACCAGTCAGAATGGCTGCTATCCAAAAGTCTACATGCAATAAATGCTGGAGAGGGTGTGGAGAAAAGGGAACCCTCTTACACTGTTGGTGGGAATGCAAACTAGTACAGCCACTATGGAGAACAGTGTGGAGATTCCTCAAAAAACTGGACATATAACTGCCATATGATCCAGCAATCGCACTCCTGGGCATACACACCGAGGAAACCAGAACTGAAAGAGACACATGTACTCCAATGTTCATCGCAGCACTGTTTATAATAGCCAGGACATGGAAGCAACCTAGATCTCCTTCACTTTTAAAGTGCAACTTCACAGGGTACAGAATTTTAGGTTGGTGGTTTTTCTCTCAGCACTAGATATTTCACTCTATTCTCTTTTGTTTGCATGAGTTCTAAGGAGAAGTCATGTAATTCTTGTCTTTGTTCTTCTATAGGTAACTTTTGTTTTCTTTTGACTTCTTTCAGAATTAAAAAAAAAATCATTGATTTTCTATATATGCCCAAGTGTACATTTTTGGCAGGGGAGGTTTTGAGGGTTTCTTTTTTTCATTCTGCTTGGTGTTTTCTGAGCTTCCTGGGTCTGTGGTTCATGTCTGACATTAATTTGGGGACTTCTTGGTCATTATCATTTCAAATATTTCCTGTCTTCCTTTCTCTGTTTCTTTCCTTCTGGTTATCCCACACATGTATGCTATTCCTTTTGTAGTTGTCCCATGGTGCTTGTGTATTCTGTCCTGATTTTGGCAGTCTTCATTCTCTGCTCTTTTTTTGAGGATTCTATTGAGATATCTTCTGTCATGGAGATTCTTTTCTCAACTGTGTCTATTCTGCTAATAAGCCAACAGAATGCATTCCTTATTTCTGTTTTGGTGTTTTTTTCATCTCTAGCATTAGTTTTTTCTTTCTTAGTAATTCTATCTCTCTGCTTACATTGCCCATCCATTCTTGCATGTTGACTACTTTGTCTTTTGATCTCTTAGAGTATTAATCATAGGTGTTTTAAATTCCCAGTCTGGTAATTCCAACATCCCTACCAGGCCTGGTTCCGATGCCTTCCATGTCTCTTTTAACTGTGTTGTTTGCCTTTTGGTATGCTTTGTAATTTTTTCTTGAGAGCCAGACTTGATGTAGCTGATAGAAGGAACTGCTCTAAATAGATTGGGGAATTGGTGAAGCATTACTGTGTGCTAAGCCGCTTTAGTCCTGTCTGATTCTTTGTGACCCCATGGACTGGAGCCCGCAGGCTCCTCTATCCGTGGGATTCTAATAGGCAAGAAAACTGGAGTGGGTTGCCATGCCCTGCTCTAGAGGATCTTTCCGACCCAGGGATCGAACCCCTGTCTCTTACGTCCCCTGCATTGTCAGGTGGGTTCTTTACCACTGGCGCTAACTGGGAAGCCCAGTCCGATGACTAGGTCTCAGTTTTTTTTGATGCACCAGCGGCTCTAGATTGTGAACTTCACAGGTGTTTCTGGCTTTTTCTACCCTTCAACTGGGGCAGGATAGCAGGAGTGGGCTGGAGCTGGTTATTTCCTTTCCCCAGGTCACTTAGATTCTGATAATACAGAGTTTTCTGAGGAAGGCCTACTGAGAACAGAGAACTCTGGCATGTTTCAAAATGGTTCCTTTTCCTCTCCTCCTGCGAGAAGCCCAAGGGAAATTTTTTTTTGGAAATTTTTTAAAATATAAATTTATTTATTTTAATTGGAGGCTAATTACTTTACAGTATTGTAGTGGTTTTGCCATACATTGACATGGAGTCACCACACGTGTACATGTGTTCCCCGTCCTGAACCCCGCCCCCCCCACCTTCCTCCCCAGCCCATCCCTCTGGGTCATCCCAGTGCACCAGCCCCAAGCACCCTGTCTCACGCATTGAACTTGGACTGGCAATCCATTTCACATATGATAATATACTTGTTTCAATGCCATTCTCCCAAATCATCCCACCTTGCCCTCTCCCACAGAGTCCAAAAGACTGTTCTATACATCTGTGTCTCTTTTGCTGTCTAGCATACAGGGTTATCATTGCCATCTTTCTAGAGTCCATATATATGTTAGAATGCTGTATTGATGTTTTTCTTTCTGGTTTACTTCACTCTGTATAATAGGCTCCAGTTTCATCCACCTCATTAGAACTGATTCACATGTATTCTTTTTAATTGCTGAGTAATACTCCATTGTGTATATGTACCAAAGCTTTCTTATCCATTCGTCTGCACATGGACATCTAGGTTGCTTCCATGTCCTGGCTATTATAAACAGTGCTGCGATGAACATTGGAGTATATGTGTCTCTTTCAATTCTGTTTTCCTCAGTGTGTATGCCCAGCAGTGGGATTCCTGGGTCACATGGCAGTTTTATTTCCAGTTTTTTAAGGAATCTCCACACTGTCCTCCATAGTGGCTGTACTAGTTTGCATTCCCACCAACAGTGTAAGAGGGTTCCCTTTTCTCCATGCCCTCTCCAGCATTTATTGCTTGTAGATTTTTGGATAGCAGTCATTCTGACTGGCGTGAAATGGTTGGAAATTTTTTAACAATATTTTCTGTGAGAATCTGGTTGAGCTCTTGAAGGTAACTCTCACAATATTATGGGGCCTAATAATGGCTGGATAAAACCAATAAACCCCCCAGGAGGTTTTACTCTCAGAGTTGTCTCCACCAAACCTCCTGCAACTTGTCAGTTCTGGTTTAGGTCTTTTTCCCTCTAGCACAGGTTTCTGCACCAGTTTCTACTCCTGAGTTTCTGGTCCAAAAGGCCTCCCCTCTCTATGTCCACCTGTTGGTTTCTCCAGACTTGGAAGCAATGCTGTGCCCTGTGTACTCCCCCTCTTATGGATCCAAGAAGAGTTGCTGCATTTTCAATCTGTTCAGCTTTTTAATAGTTACGATGGAGTGCTGGCATTTAAGATCCTTATGCAGGACTGGAGGTGATGCTATCTATTAATTTTGCAGTTGAATTATTTATAATTTTTATGTTGATATTTGACAAATTCAATCTTCCTGATTTTGAACCCATGTGCTATTCTCTTTTTCATTGTATTCTCTGAATACCAGATTAAAAAAAAAAGATATCCCTTAAAAAAATTTTAATTACTTTTATTGAAGTATAGTTGATTTATAGTGTTTGAGGTATACAGCAAAGTGATTCAGTAGTGTGTGTGTGTATATATATTCCTTTTCAGATTATTTTCCATTATAGGTTTTACAATATATTGAATATAGTCCCCTGTGCTATCTAGTGGGACTTCCCAGGTGGCTCAGTGGTAAAGAATCTGCCTGCCAATGCAGGAGACACAAGAGACTCAAGTTCTATCCCTGGTTCAGGAAGATCCCCTGGAGGAGGAAGTGGCAACTCTCTCCTGTATTCTTGCCTGGGAAATCCCATGGACAGAGGAGCCTGATGGGCTACAGTCCTCAGGGCTACAGTTCATAGGGTCACAAAGAGTCGGACACTACTGAGCACACACGCAGGTACTACACGGTACGTCTTTGTTGTTTACCTTTTTTATTTGACTATCAGTTTTAAAAAATTATTTATTTTGGTTGCGCCAGGCCTTCACTGCTGCACGATGGCTTTCTCTACAGTGAGCGGGGAGCTACTCTTCACTGCAGAGCACAGGCTTCGCATTGCGGTGGCTTCTCTTGTTGCTGAGCACAGGCTCCAGGCACGCAGACTCAGGAGCTGTGGCTTGTGGGCTCTAGAGCGTGGCCTCAGTAGTTCAGGCATGTGGCGTGTGTAGTTTCTCCGTGGCATGGGGAATCCTCCCAGACTAGAGATCAAACCCGTGTCCCCTGTACTGGCAGGTGGACTCCTATCCCTGAACCACCAGGGAAATCCTGAATATCAGTTTTTAAAGAGTTTTGGGCGGCCATTGCAAAGTTTCTCTGCACATAGTAAAGAATATTTCTTTTTTTTTTTTTTTTTTAGTAAAGAATATTTCATCCCTTCAGTTCCTTCAGATCAGATCAGATCAGTCGCTCAGTCGTGTCCGACTCTCCGCGACCCCATGAATCACAGCACGCCAGGCCTCCCTGTCCATCACCAACTCCCGAGTTCACTCAAACTCATGTCCACAGAGTCGGTGATGCCATCCAGCCATCTCATTCTCCGTCGTCCCCTTCTCCTCCCGCCCCCAACCTTTCCCAGCATCAGAGTCTTTTCCAGTGAGTCAACTCGTCGCATGAGGTGGCCAAAGTATTGGAGTTTCAGCTTTAGCATTAGTCCTTCCAATGAAAACCCAGGATCTATCTCTTTTAGAATGGACTGGTTGGATCTCCTTGCAGTCCAAGGGACTCTCAAGAGTCTTCTCCAACACCACAGTTCAAAAGCATCGATTCTTCAGCGATCAGCCTTCTTCACAGTCCAACTCTCACATCCATACATGACCACGGGAAAAACCATTGCCTTGACTAGACGGACCTTGGTTGGCAAAGCAATGTCTCTGCTTTTCAGAGTTTGCGCTTTTCTTATGGACTGTGGTAGCTGTTAAAAAAAAAAAAGAACCCTCTCCTCTCACCTCCTCCCCCACATAGTCCCTGATCATACATCTGAAGCATCATTCTCCATCATCACATGCCTTATATGACCGTCAGCTCTACTTTGTCCACAGCACACACAACCCGGTATCAGACAGCTCAGAGCACCACAGCCCCACCCAATTCAATCTAACTGTAAAGGGCTCTCCTTACAGTTGCGCCGGGATCCGATCCACAGTAAGGAGTATGCATCTCAATCTATGATTTCAAGGGACCACTTTGTCAAGAGTCAAAATCTGAAAAGTAGGGGAGAATTCTCATTCCCCCACTTCTCCAATATGGCCCCATGTTGCGGTTGTTGTTTTGTCTCCCGACAGGGGCTTCAGACTTGTGGAGAGCCTACTGGGACATGAAAGAAGCCAATGTCCAAAACTCAGGCAGATACTTCCGCGCTCGAGGGAACTATGACGCTGCTCAAAGGGGCCCTGGGGGAGTCTGGGCTGCAAAAATCATCAGGTAACAGGGGCTCCTGAGGGCGCTGAGCGGAGCTTGTCTGTTTCCAGAGAGTCAGGGGGCTCTGAGGCCCATCTTCCTTCTGCTCCTGCTCCTGGCATCCGCATGGTCAGCAGAGCCAGGGCAGGATATGGGTGCGGAGGTGTCTCCTCTCACTGCTAAGGAGAAAGAGAGGGGTCACTAAAGAAGCCTGATTCAGGGCATTTGAAGAACCAATAACCAGGGCTTTGCCCCAAAAGGTGCATAATTTAGCCCTCCTTCCTGAGGATGGGCTTTTCTAGCCTCCTCTAGGAGTCAGAGGACAAAGCTGTCTCAAGCCACCCAGCTGAAATTCTCCTGTCTCCCTTCCTTCCAGCAATGTCGGGGAGTACCTTCAAGGGTTCTTACACCAGATTTACCTTGGAAGAGACAGTTATGGGTTGGAGGACCAGGTGTCCAACCGGAGAGCTGAGGAATGGGGCAGGAGTGGCCAAGACCCAGATCGCTTCAGACCTGCAGGCCTGCCGAAGAAATACTGAGCCCTGCTCCCTCTGTTCTTGAGGGACTAGGCTATGAGCCACACAACACTTCTCCAAAAACAGGGAAATAGTGTCACTGAGCTTTGTCACCCCAGGAACTAGACAGGTACCCAGAGTTGCTACAATAAATGTTGGTGGAACTGAACATGTTGATGGAAACTGGAGTCTTTGAGTCAGACTCTGGGGAGAATGGCCTCCTGGCACCTTATGGAAGGTGAAAGCTCTGTGGAGGAGGAGCCTGTGACCGGAGGATCCCAGGAATCCCTGGTGACCTGTACCCCTGCCCTGTGCTCACATGACCCCGTTGAGCCCCGGTACTCTGAGGACCCCAGCTTCTCCTGCTGAGTAAGCCTGAGCTGGGAGAGCACTGGCCATCACGCTGGGCTCCTCAGGGGCTGGGGGCCTGACTCTGGCACAAGCCTGGGCAGCCCCCCTGCCACTTTTTCCTCCCCAGTCACTGTGTTGCTGCTTCAGGCCTCTCTGGGTCCAGACTCTCCACTGCCCAGCCAGTTGCATCCTGATCCCACCTCACCCCAGGCCTTATCCCCAGGGATCTCTTCCCAAATCAAGAAGGCACATTTGCTTTGGGAAGACCAGTCCCACAACACCTGTCCTGGAAACTGCATCTTTGACTCCAATTATTTCTCATCAACACCAGAGCCTACCCCTGACTCAACTGTTAACTGGTTTCAGTTCATTTAACCTAAGAAATCATTCTCAGATGAGTTTCCCTTACCTTTATCCTCACTACCTTTGGATCAAACAAAATACTATTTTCACTTCTAGAGTGAATGTCAGCTATGAAGATACACACTTCCAATGCAGTTTAAGAGGAGCCTCCTCAGAAGCACAGACCAATGGCGATCCAAACTCTGCTGGGGTGTGGGAAGCTGAGGGATAGTAATTATAGAGGTCACCATTTTCTTTCATTGTAAATGTTCTAACTCTACATGCGTTATTTGATTTACCACAAAGGCTTTGCAGGTCTCAGTTGAAGAAATGAGGCTTGGAGGTAAGCGATCTGGACCTTGCTAAAGGTCACAGCTGCAGTAGGTGAGCAGCCAGGACTGCAGGCCGTTGTGTCTGCCTGCAGGAGAACAGGGATGTGCTGTCAAGACCGAGAGGTTCAGAGGTGGGGACTCTCCACAGATCTCCAGCATGAGAGCCCTTGTGCCCAAGAGATGCCTGGCTGGCTACAGTCACACCACAGCTTGTTCTCCTCATGTGAACAGTGCCTCGCAGAGTCCTCACCCTGTGTATCTGCTTCCTTAATAAATTCCCACATTGAAAACCCAGACTTCAGTCCATGTCAGTTCTCACTCTTGAACGTTTTCCTCTTCCTTTTGTCTTCAAACTTGAGAGTCTGCTCACCTGCCACGTTCTGCTTCCTCACTTCTGACTCACACTAGAACCCACACCAGCCTGACCTCTGTCCCCACCGCTCAGCAAAACAGCTCTGGTCACCACTGACCTCCAAGGTGCTAACTGACAAGTTTCTGTTTCGTATCAGGAAGGCTCTGAGACATGCTCAGCACAGTTGTCCTCTCCCTCCTTTCTGGTAGGTTCTCTCTTGGCTTTTGTTTACCCTCCTTTTGTTTCACTTTAATTTCCTTTATCTCCTTAGCTGGGTGTTTACATCTCCCCAAACTCTAAGGGTGCTTCAGACCTGGTTCTGGGTTCTTACTTTTTTTTTTCACTTTTGATGTCTATATTCTCCCCAACAAGAATAGCAAATAGTATCTATATGCTGATGGCTCTGAAAATTATACCTCCCCGCTCAGAAGCTGATTTCCCAGATCTGTGTTTATACATTCGATTGGTCTCTAGACACCTCTGCTTGGATGGCTTCCAGAGATCTCACACTCGGTGTGTCCCAAAGGGAACTCTCATCTGCCTCCAGAACTCTTCACCCTCAGGCCTCTCCATTTCAGCAGATGACATCATTGCTCCCTCTGTTGCTCAGCCCAGAAATTGAGGCATGTCCTTGATGCTTCCCTTCCCTTTACCCCACATCCAGTCTACTAACAAGTCCTGTGATTCAACTTCCAAAATTCATCTCTAGTCCATCAGCCTGCTCTCATACGCATCTCCGTGCTCCTGGCTACACCTTTTCTCACCTGGGTTTCTGCAACAGCTGTCAAACCAGTCTCCCCATTTTCATGGCTCCCCACTCTGCTTAAGTTGACTGTATAATTTTTCATCTAAACCAAGTCACTTTCCACTGAGGAAAAGGGCATTATTTATGATTATACATAGATGGCAGGAATAAACAAACCGTCCTGGGTAAAAGAGAGCATGTATTTATCCTACCTGTCAGTCTAGCATACAAATTATATTCAGATCATTTCTCTTTCATGCTTAAATTATTCCATGGGTTCCCATTTCCCTCAGAATATAATCCAGTGTGAGCTGTCCCTGGCCACCCTCCAGCATCATCTCATGCCACACCCTCCCAGGCTCCCTGTCCCTTCATCTCATCAACAAGCCAAGCTTTTATTGGCACAGGACCTTTGCATATGACATTTTCTCTGTTCAGAACACTCTTCTGCTTGCTCTTCACATGACTGGCTGTTTCTCAGCTGTGGAGGTCTCCTGAGATCATTCTTTCTTGAGAGAGGACTTCCTGGTCATCCCGGCTGATCTACTCTGGTTATTTTGTACTTTTTGCCAATTTCAACATGTGGAATTGTTTTACTAATTTTTTGGTTTATTCTTCTGACTTCTTTTGGACTTTGTTTTGGTCCGTATTCATCCCTTTTATTATAGAATCAGTGAGAGAAGTGACCATTTCTTTCTTGTTTATATCTGAATACCCAGTCCTGGCATATAATAGAATTTTAACAGGTGCTTATTGGAAATTAATAAATGAATACTTGAATCCATGTATTGTTTTTTTTTCTTTCAAAGGAGGTCAGACTGGCTTTAAGAAACAGGAAGGAACGAAGAAAGTGGGAGAAGCTAAATAAGGAACAGTAGAATCAGGGGAAACAGGAGGCAGGGGGATCAAGGCACAAGGGATGATTGACCCCCAGGGGAGCAGAAACCTCTCTTGCTCTGCGGAAGGAAGGAAGGTGAAAAGTAGGGCTGGGGAAGCAGCACATTTGAGATGCAGGATATGGGACCTGCAGGAATTCAATTGTAGCTCCTCTTGATGTAGGTGACTGTCCCCAAGATTTGTCACACTCCAGGGTATTTGCCTGTTTTTTGGTCTGTCTTTAAAGGAAGTACATAGAAAACTCAAGGCTAAAGGCACATTTCTCCTGTTGTGTGCCATCCTTGCATCCACAGTGCCTGTCACAGAGCCTCACAGATAGTAGTTGCTTTATGAATATATGTTGAACGAATGAAGTCTGAGGAAAGGTAGGGTTCAAAAGAGGTCAGAACTGGTAGAGCGGTTTGAGAGTTGTAGAAAGTATGGATGTTGGATACAAATTTGGATGTGCAGAATGTGGCAATGAGTCACTTTGAAGTGACAATTAAATCTGTACTGATAACATACTAAATAGCAGCCAAAATGATATAATTTTATTTCATTATAAAATAGTCATGTATGGATGTAAGAGTTGGACTATAAAGAAAGCTGAGCGCTGAAGAATTGATGCTTTTGAACTGTGGTGTTGGAGAAGACTCTTGAGAGTCCTTTGAACTGCAAGGAGATCCAACCAGTCCATCCTAAAGGAAACCAGTCCTGAATATTCATTGGAAGGACTGATGCTGAAGCTGAAACTCCAATAATTTGGCCACCTGATGTGAAGAACTGACTCATTTGAAAAGACCCTGATGCCTGGAAAGATTGAAGGTGGGAGGAGAAGGGGACGACAGAGGATGAGATGGTTGGATGGCATCACCGACTCAATGGATTTGAGTTTGAATAAGCTCCGGGAGTTGGTGATGGACAAGGAAGCCTGGTGTGCTGCAGTCCATGGGGTTGCAAAGAGTTGGACATGACTGAGCAACTGAACTGAACTGAAAAATGTTTTTCTCTAGTGATACTTTGCACAATCCTTTACAGATATGAAAATTAGGAATCCTATGTGCAAGAAATTATTAGTCATTGCGGTAGCTGATAAGTCTTGAAGAAGGAATAAATATTTTGAATGTCTGAAGTTCTGTGTCGACTCTCTGAGGGGCAAGTTAGCAGAGAACACTGTGAGACTAAAGGAAGGCAAAAGTACACACTGGTTCTCTGACACTGAGACCCTTAGCCTGAAAGATGTGTTACTATTTATATACCACCAAGAAAAGTGTTACCATTTAAACTCAGAGGTAATGTTTTCTTATCACTGTGAATTTTTACACATTTTGAAGAGGTTCTTTTGGACTTAAATTTTAATCTTACTTCACTCTTGTGTATAAGCAAAAAGGAAAGTATACACAAAAACTAATCCTAAAGCAATGACAACCGTTTCATGAGTGCTTCCTGGTAACTGGGGCTTCCCTTGTGGCTCAGCTGGTAAAGAATCTGCCTGCAATGGGGGAGACCTGGGTTCAGTCTCTGGGCTGGGAAGATCCCCTGGAGAAGGGAAAGGCTACCCACTCCAGTACTCTTGCCTGGAGAATTCCATGGACAGAGGACCTTGGCGGGCTACAGTCCATGGGGTCACAAAGAGTCGGACACGACTGAGCGACTAAGCACAACACAGAAATTACCTGTGGGAGTGGGGTGGGGTTGGTGTAATCTCCCTTAGTCCTGAAGGGCTAGACGAGGGAGTGATTACAGATTCTGTGGGTGGGTGGGCAAGTGGGAGAACAGAGAGACAGGGACACAGAGAAGTGTGTGGAGAGGGGCGCTTGACAGGAGTTGTGCCTTTGATTGAGGGGCGCAGCCAGTCTACGGCGATCCTTCCCTGAAGAAGCTGTAGGACTGAATCAAAAAAAGCCCTTTCCCTCCTCTCCCCAGCTCCTGGCCAGGTTCCCTATTGTCCAAATCCAGCCAGGGCCAGAGCAAAGGGCTCAGTTGATATAGTCTGGACAGGCCAGGGTAGAAAGTGGGATGGTGAGTGAGTGGCTAGTGGGGCAAACAAGAAATACCCACACAGCTGGAAAAGCTAATCTCATAACTGGAGGATTTAGGGTAATGAACTTGTGTCCAAGGCTCTCTTGCAGTGTAATAGTGGTGTGAGGACTGCCTGCCTAGCCTCCCCTCCTAGGGCTCAAAGTCCAATGCTGACAAATGTTCCCAGTGTTTCAGTGCAATCAGAGGGCAAGGTGGCAGGACATGGAAAACAGTGGCTGTTGTCTGGACAGCATTGCAGCTGAGGCTAACTCTTACTATGTACTGATTCAAAACACTCTGGTTCTTCACGAGTACATATTATCTTAATATACCCAGTTTGCAGAGGATTCTCAGTTTAGGGGACTTTTAACAACAAGTGGATTTATTTTCTAAACTCTGCTTTCCATTGTGATTTTTCAAACGTTCGTCTTGATCCTTATCATCTGGGTCATTTTTATTATAAGTCTCTGCAGCACTGTTTCAAACTTCAGTATTCTATCTGCTTTAATGTTTTCCACCCCTCCCCTACTACCAACCTCGTTGTTGGCTACATTTGTAGCTGGAGGCACTTGGAGGGTGAGGGTCTAGACATCTCTTTCTCTATTCCTCCTGTTCCAGCAATGTGGAGGTGTGCAGAGAAGGCCAAGTTCTGAGGTGTCTTCCCACCACACCTCCCAGATCTTGCACTGGGAGATTTGCAAGGGTGGAAAGAGCCAATTGGCCTCATTCTGGTTAGGTGTGCTTCTAACTGATGCTGATATTCTCTGTCTAGGTGAGGGTCTCCAGGAGGTGGTGGGCATGTGGGCATGGTGGTGCTCCTGAGGTGAGTCCAGCTTCACACCACCCATCAGCCATGGGGGACCTTCCCAGAGAGGAGCAGGTCATCCACAATGGGTTCTGATGATGGTGCACATTCTAAGGCCCTCCCTAGCTGAGGTGTCACCTCACTTGGCCCAGCACTGCCTTTTCTCTAACCTCACTGGTCTTTCCAGCGGATTCCAGTGGACCCCCAAGAATGACCAGGGTCCTATTCTCTTCCTGCAGAGATGGCAGATGGGAAAAGACTCACCCCATCTCCTTCCTAGTCACACTCCACCACTGCCTTTTCAACTCTACTGGCATGGGCGCTCCATCTTTAGAAACTTCCAGAATATTCACAGCTCCTACACATGGAAACTCTCTCAAGAACTCACCACACTGCCCTCTGCTTGGATAGGGGCATCAGAATGAGCTGGTAGTGCCAGCAGCGAGCATGCACCCGGCTGAGATATGAACAGGCATTTTTGTTTTCTTCTTGGCGCCCTGAATCATTTTCCAGAAATCGCCTGCCTCCACAAATACTGCACTCCCTGGGAGACTGACAACCCTGCCGTCTCCCCGTCCCCTCCTCGGGCATCTCCTACGTGGACCAGAGGTGGGATGGTGGAGGGGGGAGGTTTGACTGTGGAGGCCAGCACTGCTGCCTCTTCGTCAGCTTTGGGAGCTTACGAGGTCTGGTGTTGCTTCCTGGATGCTTTCTCTAGGGGATGGGGCACTCGGAGCCACTGTCCTCAGCTGTGGGTGATGGAAAAGCAGCAGCACTCAACAGCCTGTTTGCACACCCAGGTGCCAAGGGAGTTCTTGCACACTTCTATACTTTCCCAGGTTCACTTTTCCAAATCTGTAATTACGGGAAAGAAGAGCCAGGTCCTCTCTGAGAACAGTGTGTTCGGTTTACACACACATTTATTACCTGTGGAGTCCTGTCAAACCACACTGTGTAAAACATGTTTGCAAAATCTCCTGTGAGTGACTCACTCGTATGTTTCCTGAAAGAACTGGGCAAGTGGACAAGAACTCAGGCTGGCCAGGGTGCCTCGTTCCTGAACCATCTGACCTGGGAGGAGCCAGTGCACTGAGACCTTCCTTTACTCTCTGCAGGGTGGACTTAGGACTGTCCAAAATAGTCTCACGTGGAGTCTGCACAAACCTCACTTCACCCTTCCAGTAAAGATGCCTACAGCACCCCTTCACCCTTCCGTTCACTCTTCAACCCCCCTCCATGCTCCCCCAGCACGCGCAGGAGCTGGGCCAGGCCCTGTGAGTCTGAGACAGACAAGACCAGTGCTCTCACATGAGGAACGTTCCACTGGAGAGTTATGATTAAGCTAATCAGTATTTAAGAGAATTGAATTAAAATGTATCGTACATTTATTTGTTTATGTGGCAAAACACGCAGTGTGAGCTCTATGACCTGAGGCTAAGAATCACAAGGCTCCATCCTCACAGACTAGATCTGAATTTCAGCTTTGCCACTGTGACAGGTAAGGGTAATAACATGCAAACATTATCATGGCAAGCTGTGATATGAAAAAGCAGAATATAAAATGATAGTATTATACCACCCTGTTTCGTTTATGTGTTCATATGTCTGTATCCACTTAGATAGTAGACTGGAAATATAAAGTTTCTACAGAGGTTCTTCCTGCCCCTTCCCCTCTCGTCCAGGCTTGGGAAATTAGTATTGCTTTTATTTTCATCTTTATCCTTATTTTATATTGTTCAAGTTTCCTTGCTGAAGGTGTTCATTCAGTGAGATTCATCAAGCCTGGCTGTGTTGAGGCTTTTCCTAGGCACTGAGTATGGTGGTGAAGAAAACCGACAACTTACTTCCCATCCTCACTGGGATGAGATAAGGAAAAAGAGCAAATGTCCATTTACACTGTAGTTTACATACATGTGCTTCTCTGTCTACACACACTCCCCCTCACAACATCACTAAATGTGCAAACACACACATACACATAAATAATGCACATGAATTAATAAAGATTATGATATGATACAAATTGATAACTGTGTCAGAGTCACAAGTAAAAATTCATAATGGAAAATAATAGGGAAAGGATGTCAGTAATTTCATGTTCCATATTCCATCTGTTAATAATCCTATTGTGACCTTTTGTTTTCCATATGATTTCTTTTTCTCTCAGGACTGTACCTCTTTAGGTGTTTAGGGTTAAACGCTGTGGTTTTTAGCAGTTGGCCTGGGAAACTACAGGCCCTACTAATTTCTGGAGAAAGAATTTTCCCCAAGATAAGAAATAGAAAATGTTCCATCTCTTCTGCAACTGCAAGAATAGCAAATAGAAGGTTATTTCTGTATCGACAAAGGTTATTTCTAACAAAGGAGATTTTTTTAATAACAACAAAAGACACATCAGAGACAGTCATTATGTTCTATGACAGCAACCCTCTAATATTTTATTTATAATTTAGATATTAATTTATGTCCTGAAGCAAAATTCTTTTCTGATGGAAGCTGTTAGACTGGAAAAGCAGATAGCTGGTTCATGCCAAGGCAAGAGCACAGAGCTATAGAAATCCTCACTATTCCTGTAGGGTGTGTAAGCTGGGCTGCCCTCCTGGACAGCAGAGTGACACTTCACTGTGAAACTAAGGGTATGCACACCAGCTCTGTCCCTATTTTGATACACATGGCACAACGCAGATATCATTTGTATTGATCTGACACTTAAAACATGACTGCTTGTCGGTTTATTTTTCTGGTTACTAATTTGTGCATCTCTTTGTGAGTTTATTTCTTATTGCATGTTGTCTGTAAACTATTTTTTTTCTAACACTTCATCCATTTTTCTATTGGGGCTTCCATCTTTTCCTTACTGACTCATAGAAGTTCCTTGTGGTTTTGAAATATTAATACTTTGCCATATTTTAAATATCATCTTTTCCCATTCTCTATCTACAACTATGTTCTTTTGTTGAAGTAATCAAATTCACCACTTCCTGATTTGGGGTTTGTGCCTTTGAAATTTAAGAATTTCTACACCATCTCTAGATCACAAATATATTCTTTGATATTATTTTTTATTAACTTTACAGTTTATCTTACATTTACATATTTTACATACATTATTACATACATTACATACACAACACTTCTGAAGTTGACTTATATATGTGTATTAGGTAAGGGCCTAATTTTCCGGGCAAGAATACTGTAATGGGTTGCCATTCCCTTCTGCAGGGGATCTTCCCAACCCAGGGATCGAACCTGGGTTTCCTGCATTGCAGGCAGATTCTTTACCATCTGAGCCATCAGGGAAGCCCTATTAGGTAAGGGCCCAGCTTCATTTTTCTCTTTCCAAAACTATCAAACCATCCTATCTTCAATGACTTGTGATGTCTTCTTGATCATATATTATACATGTGGCACTAACTCTCACTCTATTCTGTCCCATTGGTCAATGTGTCTTTAGTTGAGCAAATACTATTTTTATTACTGTATTTTGCTGTTTATCTTAACGCCTGGTATGGTAAGTTCCTCTTCTTAATACCTTCCTTTTTTGAGGCTGACTTTTTTATGCATCGACTTTTATTTCTGTATATGAATTTTGGAGTAATCATTTTCTGTTCCTGAAAAATTCAACTGAAATCTTCAGTATTACATGTGTGGATTAATCTGGGGTCAAATTAACATCCTTAATGTTAAGTCATCCCATCAGTGAGCTAGAAACTTCTCTCCATGTTTGAATCCTCTTTTAAGGTGTTTGTTAGTGGTCTGACACCTTCTCCATTGCAGTTCTGTGAATTACTGGTGAAAGTAGTTGCTAGGAATTATATAGTTTTGCTGCTACTATGAATAGTTTATTGTTCTGGTCATGTTTTCTATTTGGGTATTTCTACTATGGAAAAACCTGTTGGTTTTTGGATCAAGTGGGCCATCTTATTAAATTTACCTATTAATTGGAGTAATTTGTTGATTTTGAGGTTCGGGGAGTTGATGATTATAGTAATAGAAATGATGACAGCTTTCATCTCTGCCTTTCCAACCCTTATATCTCTTCCTTCTTTTTATTTTCTGTGCCTTGGCCAGGGCTTCCAGAACTGTGTTAGACAATAGTGGTGATAGTGGGCATTCTTTGCTCATTCCTGATTCTTCAAGTGATGGGCTAAAAGTTTTTCCATTATAAAATCTGTTAATGCTATGAAATTAATTTAATTTTAACTTTATTTCATCTTAATTTTATAAAGTTAAGAAGGTTTCCTTTAAAATGTAATTTTCTAAAAGATTTTTCTCTCTCTTTTAAAAAAATTCTTCTTATTTTTGATTTGTTATGTTAGTTTCTGTATACAGCAAAGTATATCAATTGATATATATCCACTATTTTTTACATTCTTTCCCCATATAGGTCATTGCAGAGTACTAAGAAGAGTTCCCTCTGCTATACGGTAGGTCCTTATTTATCTATTTTATATACAGTATTATGTGTCTGTCAATCCCAGTCTCCCAGTTTATTCCTCCTCACCCCTTGCTTTATCCCCTGGACACTACAAGGTTTTTTCCTTGTAGTTTTTTCCCTACATCTGTGACTCTGTCTTAAAGGATTTTTTAAAAGAAACATAACTTCAGCTTTATCAAGCTCTCCTTTTTTAAAAATTTATTTATTTTAATTGGAGGCTAATTACTTTACATTATTGTATTGGTTTTGCCATACACTGACATGAATCAGCCCCGGGTGTACACATGTTCCCCATCTTAAACCCCCCTCCCACCAAACTCTCCTTTTTTGATCAATCAAGATAATATTATTTTTCTTCTTTAGCTAATAATGGGATGAATTACATTAATTGTAGTCATAATGTTGACCAATTCTTGCATTCCAAGAGGAAACCTCACTCAGTTATGAGGGAGTTTTAATGCTCATATTTGGTTTTGTAACACTATGCTCTGAATTGTTTGCACTTTAGAGGTGAAATGGGACTATTGTTTTCTTGTATTGCACGTCTCTTACTTTAGAATCAAGTTACTCTACTTCTTTAAAATGAGCTGAGCATCTCTACTCTTTTTTTTTTAAATTCATTTATTTGGAGCTTATAATTGCTTTACAATATTGTGTTGTTTTCTTCCATACATCAACATGTATCAGCCATAGGTACACACATGTCCCCTCCTTGAACCTCCCTCCCACCTCCCACCCCATCCCTTCCCACTAGGTTGTCACAGAGCACCCACCAGATTTGAGTTCGATGGGTTAGTTTTCTACACCATCCTGTGTAACATACTATTAACTGTCCCCTGAGATTTTAGCAGACTCTCCTGGAAAACCACCGGCCTTAGTAGGGGATATTGGGGAGAAGAGAGCTGTGATAGCCACTTTTGCTTATTTAATACTTAACTAACTTCCTAAAGACATCTATGCCTCTTTGCAACAACAACAAAAAGGTGCTTACTTACAAAGTTTGACGCTGTTTCTTCATCTAAATGAGCAAATGATGTGCCACCATGAGTTGATGAAATGGAGATCTGAGGTTCCACATTAAGTTTAACTTTGAACCAGGAAAGAGGAATTCAGATTAATCTCACTCACTTGGGTCGGTGTGGAGAGTCTACCTCTGGCTTTAACCAGCTCAGAATAATGCTGCTGAAGAGCTTTTATGCTGAGATACTAGTCATTGCAAAGGGTTTCATGTTGTGCTGTGTTGTAGCTGTTGTTGGCATTGACTATTGTGGCTTCTGCCAGAATTCACTGGGTGTACATGCATGAACTGTGGGTGTTGTCTTACCTGTGAGTTGCCAGCACTTTGCTGAGGGGAGAAATGTGGTGGATCTGGTCTCCTAGATGGTTGTTTCCAGGTCTGGAGTGACTGGCGTCAAAGTCGGTCTTTCCTTATGACACCAGCAGTCAGTGGAGGCTGTTTTCCTACACTCTTGGACCAGGGGCAGAGTGAGGAGCCCCCAGAGCAGAGATGACCCCCCTCATAGCAGGTCATCTCAGAATCAGGGAGCTGCTGCCCTCAACCAGATAAACAGAGATCCTCAGGAAGCTCAGAGCAGCTGTGACATATGTTTCCTTCTTCTGATGTGTCAATTCCAACCCTCAAATGTCTTTTCTTTTTTTGAGAAAAACAAAGCAAAACATGCAGCCATATATTCAACAATGTACACAGGGGTAATAATTCCTTCAGTGCTATTTTCTTTTAATCTCCCTGGTGAACTGAAGGATGAAGAGGAGGGAAGCCAGCCTTTCTGGCCCTAAAGCTGTGTTTCTTTTCCTTTTGGTAAACTGTGAACTTCACAGGCCTGTCTCTCTCTCTTGGTGCTATCTAGTAGAATTCCAGGGTTTGGCTTTAGAGAAGCTACACACTCTCCCAACTGCCAGTGTGAGGAGAGACTATCCTCTCTTCTCCTGCAGCTGCAACAAATACAGGTGTTTTTTCTATACCACAAACTTTGGGACCTAGGCCTCAAGTGTTATTCAAGATAGGGTATCCTGTGGGGTTTTGTTTTTTGTTGCAAAGCTTTGGTGTTCTTCTCTTCCACTTATTATAACAGAAAATGAAGGTCTCTTAAACCTCTCAGTAGTCTTATCACACACGGCTATTAGGGGAGGGGTACTTTGGCCACCTCATGAGACGAGTTGACTCACTGGAAAAGACTCTGATGCTGGGAAAGGTTGGGGGCGGGAGGAGAAGGGGACGACGGAGAATGAGATGGCTGGATGGCATCACCGACTCTGTGGACATGAGTTTGAGCGTACTCCGGGAGTTGGTGATGGACAGGGAGGCCTGGCGTGCTGTGATTCATGGGGTCGCGGAGAGTCGGACACGACTGAGCGACTGAACTGAACTGACCTTCTAATTTATTATATAAACCAGGTCTCTTTCAAAAATAAAACAATTTGCTAATTGTCACTCACTGTTAACTATTAATCAGAGACAACAGACACTAACAGAGACCATCTCTGCAAACCAGGACACAACTTCACACGGAGACTCCTGGGAAATCCCTTTAAGGCCTGAAGATTCTGAAATCGCCATGACAGGATGGTTTTCTTTTGGGGGACAAACAAGTGAAAAGAGCTGACCGCCCCTGTTGTCTATTGTTCTAAGCATGGCCCTGCAAGGAACTGGGTGTTCCTTCTGGTAAGACTGAGTGCCTTAAGCAACAAGGAAGAGAACTTGCAATGCTTGACTTGGTGTCTAGAAATTGTTTGCTTTGTCTCTAATGATTTTATCAAATAAGAAATGACTGGAATGATACCAGAGAGTGGGAAGTGGAACTCCAGTATCGAATGTCTCCAAACAGAGTCAAAGAGTTGCAAAAGAATGTGATCACTGGCCCATGATTTCTGCCCCGAGGAAGGTAAAAGGGATGTGGATATCACAGCTCCCCTCTATGGAGCAGCCCCAGGGCATGTTCAGGGCCGATGACTATAGATGGTTTGACAACATCCCCTCTCCCCACCACGTCTGCTCCTGGGACCAAGTCAGCTAAGCTAGCTCAGGGACCTAGACTACCCCAACCTCAGGGAACCCCAACTTTCCCAAGGAGTATAAGTTCTGTTGAGAATATTTAAATATTGCTTAGCTTTGCTTTGGATAAAAGCCAAACAGAACAATCCTTTAGACAGTTATCTGCCCTACATGTTCACCTCATTATACCTACAGGAAGTAAAATATGTCCTAGACCCAGAAAGAGGCATCATCCTATTTCTGAGAGGTTCTACTCTAAGACAGGGTTTCTCAGGTGGCTCAGTGGTAAAGAATCCGCCTGTAATTCAGGAGACATGGGTTCGATCCCTGGGTCAGGAAGATCCCCTGGAGAAAGCAATGGCAACCCACTCCAGTATTCTTGCCTGGAGAGTCCCATGGACAGAGGAGCCTGGTGGGTTATAGTCCATGGGATCCCAAAGAGTTGGAAAAAACTGAGAACCTAAGCCCACACACCCTTCACAGCAAATGTCAATACACTACTGTGGGGGATGAAAAACACGTTTGCCACTGGAGTGAGACTTGAAATGGAAAGAAAAGGTCCAATATGCTACATTCTGAAAAGTGCAAGATTGCACAATCTAGGAAAATTAGATGTGATTGAGGAATAACTCTGTTGTTTTGGATGCTGTGTTCTGGTCAGGGGGGATTTCCCAAACGTTCTTTCCTTCTTTCTTTGCTGCCATCCCGTTTCTCATTTGTTGCACTGGCCAAGTGTCAGTATATAAAGCATTGGCCCTTTCTCCCAGGCAGGCAGCACAGGCAGCTCAGCAGGAGGTGAGAGGCCAAAGGTGAGGAGGTAGAACTCGCCAACACTTTTCCTCTTTGGAGACTTTCTTTTTAGCAGCATTCTTGTGCGCAGCCCAACTTTGCTTCCTTCCTTTATCTACTGTTCTGACCATTAGAATCCACCAGATGTGAGCACTTCAGGGAGGAGGGCTGTCCTTGTCTGCTTCTCCTGTGCAGGCAGTGATGGGGCCAGCAGGTGGTCCACAAACACCTGTGCCTTGTTCACCTCGTCTCATATCACAGAGAGGCCGCATGAACAGACGCCTCATGCCTTTGGGAAACTTGAAGTGCAGCTGGGTTTCAGGCCTGATAGAGGATGACTGGACTGGAAAGTGGTTTATGCTAAAAGCCTGTTGCAATCCTTCACACAGGAAATCATTGGGATTCCAAGATTTCATATGGAAATGAGAGCTGGATCCTCTGTGTTACAACCTATGGTCTATCTATCTATCAAGAAAAATTCAGAGGGATTTATGTTTGGAATGTAACAGTGTATCCACATTACAACCTAGCCCCAAGACCTGTCATTCTTGGTTGAGTCCGTTCATCTCTCTGTTGCAGGATGAACCTTTCCACGGGCATCATTTTCTGCTTCCTGATCCTGGGCGTCAGCAGCCAGGGATGGGGGACATTCCTCAAGGAAGCTGGTCAAGGTAAGGACCAAAGGATGGGCTAGGGGAGGCTGTGTCTGCTTCCCCAGGATTCACCTGAGCAGAGGCCACATCCCCAAAGGGCAAAGGCCACAGGTGGGCAGAAATGGAGCTTGGTTTGCATGGTAGCACTTCCGGAGGCTTTTCTGGCCATCTTTGCACTCTTTTGGGGGATCCTCAAGCCCGAGGTCATATAAAGTTTGAGCCCGGACTTTCAGCAGGAGTGAGGAAGACATCTGTGGGTGGAGAGGGAGGGCGCATGTTCCCAAAATACCAGTAAGGCTCTGTTGCCGCCTCGTGGGCAACTAGAGATGGCTCATTTCCAAGTCTCTTGTAGCAAATAAGTGGGTGCAACCACTGAATACTTATAACTAAAGTACCTGATTTTTTAGTACCTGATAGGGACTGTCTAAGAGCTTTATGTATAGGAATCGACTCGTTTTCCTCCTCAGGGTTTAATTCTAGAGTCCTGCAAGGTAGGGACCATTACCCTTTATCAGAAACCTGCTGCTCCAACAGATTAAGATAGGTTCCAACATCCTCCAGCAGAGCAGGATGGAACTCAGCATCCTGAGGCCTTGCTGTTAACTTCGGCCCTTCTACTGCCTCCCAGACAAGAGTACACGTGGAGGGTGAGGGGTCTGTGAACACACGTCCTGCTCTTTATCTGAGCAGATGGCAGAGAGTGGGGGTTGCTGCCTTTGGAAGGAAACCCGATAGAGTTCCCCTCCCCACAGTAAATGGCAGCATGAGTTTCCGCGATGACGGTTCTGCTGAGGCTGAGACCTGGAGAGAATCCCATAGCAGGAGACACAGACCTCACTAGCCAGAGCAAACTGGCCATCATTTACTTCCCAGAACTATTTGGTGTTATTATTTTTCTGTATAATTACTGAATAATTGTTTTACGAGTTTGCTCTTAATTCCATCTAAATTCACACAGCCCAGATAAAAGTATCTTTTCGTCTCTTAGGTCAGTGTTGTTCAAGGGGCACTCTAGGATGACTTGCATGAGCATCACCCGTGGTCTGGGTGCTTTGTGGAAAGCAGGTGGCTGGATCCACACACGGTCCCTTCCCTGAACCACAGTCCCTGGGGCCCCCTGCAAATCTGTCCATTTAAGCTCCCCACTTGATTCTGTGCACAGTCGATATTGAGAACCACTAGCTGGCTTTGCACCCAAGGGGCAAATGTCGTGCATTTGGAAGTGCTTATCAAGCAAGTCTAGACTCCAGGGAACTCTTTAAATCTGTAACTCAGGGTGAATAGCTATAGTAAGAATATCATAGCCCTCAACAAAACTACAAACTTCCCTGGTGGCTCAGACGGTAAAGTGTCTGCCTACAATCCGGGAGACCCAGGTTTGATCCCTGGGTCAGGAAGATCCCTTGGAGAAGGAAATGGCAACCCACTCCAGTACTCTTACCTGGAAAATCCTGTGGATGGAGGAGCCTGGTGAGCTACAGTCCATGGGTCGCAAAAAATTGGACACGACTGAGCGACTTCACTTTCTTTCTTTTAACCAAACTATTTTTCTGAACACTGGAAATAGCTAATACCTAAAATAAAGATAAGTTATCTCACAGAGATATTACATAAATTATGATTATAATCCACGTTATATATTCCTCTTTTCCCTAATGAGCAATCTTTTAAACCTCTGCCATTTTATTCTATCTGGGTTGGGTTTTTGTCCATGCCTGCCTGATCTTCATCCTACTTTATTTTTTTGCCCTGTTCTTCTAAGGACCAGAGAGGTGATAGTATAGTGAGCATCTACAATGTTCTATAAACTCAATCTGTATTTCCTCAGTTCTTCTGCATAACCACCCTGAGGGAGGCAATACTCCTCCATTTTACTGGAGAGGACACTGAACTTTAGAGCTGGTGGGTCAGTTGCCTTTTTTCTGCATCTGATTATCCTGTTTCTCAAAGCCCTCTTAGGGAACTCACCTTTATCACCTGCTGATTTAATTCTGACGGTTGCCCATGTGCAAACATGCGTTGAGTATTCAGATGTACTCAAACCTGAGTTAGTCCCCAGGGCTGGATTTCGACCAGGCTGGGAGTATCCTGTATCCACAGCCTTTCTCAGTATTGTCTTTCTTCTCAAGCTCTGGTCAGAGCCTTTCCTGCTCATTTCCAGGTGGAGGTTCATTGTATAAGCAAACATCCCTTAAAGAAAGAGCATTAACCTCTTCTTCACACACATCACACACCTCCAGAAACAAAGTTCCAACAGACTTAGAATGAAATCAAACAGAATAAAGCTCGCACCAAGTGTGATACTCACAACTTCAGGGAACTAAGTGAGAAGCAAAGAAGTATTCATTTCAAGCCAGTATAATAATCTCCAAGGGCTTAGTCGAAGGCTGAAACCTGGATTCAGTGGGAAGAAATGTTTTATTTTTCTTTCACCAAAACACGATCACATTCATCTTATCATTTTCTTTTCCTCCCAGGGGCTAAAGACATGTGGAGAGCCTACTCTGACATGAAAGAAGCCGACTACAGAGGTGCAGACAAATATTTCCACGCCCGCGGAAACTATGACGCTGCCCAAAGGGGACCGGGGGGTGTCTGGGCTGCTAAAGTGATCAGGTACCAGGGTCCCTGGGGATGCAGGGATGGGTGAGCAGAGCTTGGCTGCCTTGGACAACCTGGAGGGGCCAAGCCCTGGAGAACTTTCCTGTAGGCTGTTAGCCCTCCTCCTCTTACCCACCGTCCTGCTCTGTGCCCAGTGTGAGGTCTGAGTGGCTGAAGAGCAGAGCAAGCTTGGTGGGACAGGCAACCCTCCACCCTCCCCCTATGGGTGCTGTTCCCCCAGCACAGGGCTGAGGTGGGCTGAGCCCAGGGAGCCTCAAGGTTGTAGCCCCTCTTTCCTTGGCTCCTCTCAGAGTCATTGATCCCTTGCAAACAGGAGAGATGGGGAGGGTGGGGCTGTGGCTCATAGTCCTGGATTGATCCCCTCCCCACCCTCCTCGTTTCCAGTAACGCCAGAGAGACGATTCAGGGAATCACAGACCCTTTGTTTAAGGGTATGACCAGGGACCAGGTACGGGAGGACTCGAAGGCCGACCAGTTTGCCAACGAATGGGGCCGGAGTGGCAAAGACCCCAACCACTTCAGACCTGCTGGCCTGCCTGACAAGTACTGAGCTGCCTCTCTCTCTGCTCAGGAGACGGGACTGTGAGTCCCCAAGGGCAGGGACACTGACTTAGAGAGTTCTCTGTCCTCAGAAAGCAGCAGATCTAATAAATGCTTAAGGGATGGAACACTGCGACTGTGTGTCATTCTTGGCTGTAAGGACAGCCTGTTAGTTCCAAGGGGTGATGGCCAGATACCCACGTGAAGGCTGAGCCTGTGCCTGTGTGTTTGGTTCTGGGACACAACCTCAGCATCATTCAGGACAGACCCCTCTCCAGCCTTCCCCTAATGAGACCTGCTCCCTCTCCAGGCCCCTCTGGTTACACTGGGGCCATTTCCAGGCCCTTCCCGGTCCAGGCCTTCTCACTCCCTGCAGCTGTGTCCTGTCCCCTTTGCTGTCCCCAGATCTAGTCCCCTCGCTCGTCCTCGGTGCTCTCTGTCGGGGGCACGGACACGGTCACAGGAGGACTGGATGGTGGAATCCTGCTTCAGAAACTGCCTCCTTGATCTAGTAGCAGCACCTGCAAGTCCAACTATGAACCAATTTCCATCTGTGCATCCAGAACCGCCTCCAGTGCTGCTTCCCTTCCCTCTATTTTCCTTGCCTTATACAAGTTCCCAGGAATAAACATGTCAAGAAGAGGAGGAATAGTGACAACATCAAAATTTAGAGCCAGGCGGCTTTGTTTGCATTGGATCTGATTCATGTCCTTGAGAGGAAGTCGTTTTCCCCTGCTGGTCCTTTCGCAACCCAGGGAAGCCAGCAGCGGTTACTTCTTATTGAGGAAAACAGTGTCTCTTATGGAAGTGAGTTGGGTCTGTTAGAGCACAGGAATTATGAGTGACTCTGTAAATCGTAACCGTGCTAAATATGTAAACACATACATACACATAAATAATGCACATGAATTATAGAGTTTACGATCAAATAAAAGTTGATAAATGTATCAGAATCACAAGCAGAAATTCATAATGCAGAATAAAAGGGTGTATTATGAATCAACTCATAATGGATGTCAGTAATCTTCATGTTCCGTATTCCATCTGTTGTTCAAGTTGCTCAGTCACTCAGTCATGTCGACTCTTAGGGACCCCATGGACTGCAGCACGCCACGTTTCCCTGTCCTTCACTATCACTTGGCGTTTGCTCAAACTCGTGTCCATTGAGTCTGTGATGCCATCCAACCATCTCATCCTCCGTGGCCCCCTTGTCCTTCTGTCCTCAGTCTTTCCCAGCATCAGGGTCTTTTCCAGTGAGTCAGCTGTTCGCAGCAGGTGGCCAAAGAATGGAGCTTCAGCATCAGTCTTTCCAATGGGTTGATTTCCTTTAGGATTGACTGGTTTGATCTCCTTTGATCAAAGGATTGACTAAAAGAGTTTGATTTGCTGTCCAAAGGACATTCCATTTTCCGTCTGTAAGTATTCCATATTCCATCGGTTAATAATCCTATTCTCACCTTTTCTGTTCCATCTGATTTCTTTTTCTCTCAGGACTGCACCTCTTTCAGGGTTGAACAGTGTGTTTCTAGCACTTAGCCTTAAAGACTATAGGCCCTACTTATCTCTGGAGAAAGAAGTTTCCTCAAGATAAGAAATAGAAATGTCCTGTCTCTCCTGCAGCTGCAAGAATAGCAGATAGAACAAAAACTGTATCTACAAAAGTTATTTCTAACTAGGGAGGTTTTCTTTTTTTATAACAACAACAACAAAAGAGATATCAGAGATTGTTACTATGTCCTGTGAGAGCAACCCTGCCATAAAATATTTAGTTTTCTTAAGACATTAATCTGTGTACTTGAAGCAAAATTATTTTTTGATGCAAGTTATTAGACTGGAAAGGCTTCCTAAGTAACTCAGTGGTAAAGAACCCGCCTGCCAGTGCAGAAGACATGGGTTCGATCCCTGGGTCAGGAAGATCCCCTTGAGAAGGAAATCCGCTCTAGGATTCTTACCTGGGAAATCCGGTGGACAGAGGAGCCTGGTGGGCTACAGTCCATGGGATTGTGAAAGAGTCAGGCACGACTGAGCGACTAAATGGCAACAATAACAACGACATTAGACTGGAAAAACAGAGCTGGCTCATGCCAAGGCAAGGGCACGGAAGTGGGCTGGGCTGCACTCCTGGGCAGCAGAGTGACACTTGACTGTGAAGTTAAGATAGGGCATACCAGCACTGTCCCTCCTGTGATACACATGGCATGATGCAAGTATCATTTTTTTCTGGTCTAATGCATAAAATGCAACCGCTTATTTGCATTTTCTGGTTGCTAGTGATTTGTGCATCTCTTTATAAGCTTGTTACTTATTGTATGTTGTCTGTAAACTATTTTTTCTATCCATTCACCCATTTTTCTATTGCGGTTGTCTTTTCCTGAATGACTCATATACTCCTTGTATATCTGAGATATTAATTCCTTGCCATATTTTAGACATTGTCTTTTCCTGTTCTCTATCTGAAAATAAATTCTTAATTTTCACAACATTTGCCATTTTCTGCCTTATGTTTTGTGCTTTTGAAGTTTTATTTAAGAATTTCCCCCATCTCTGGATCACAAATATATAAGTAGATACTCTTTTCTATGAACTTTATAGTTTTACCCTCACATTTACATATTTAACATTTCTATAATAGAGTTGATATTTATATGTAAATTAGGTAAAGATCCAGTTTTTTTCTCTTTCCAAAGATAATAAGCAAACCATCCTGTCTTCAATGGTTTGTGATGTCTCCTTAATCACATACTAACATCCTACACATGTGGCCCTAACTCCATGCTCTCTGTTAAGTTCCACTGGTCAGAATGGGAATATCCTTCACCTTTTCATCATTATATCAAGTATGACAGCACAATGTACCAACATTCACAGTCCCAGCAAATCTTCTTCACCAGGCTATTTCACTGGGGCTGGTGCAAACTGACTCCAGTCTTCTGCTGGGTTTTGTGCCAAGAGACCTTGGTTCTCCTGTCGCTCAGATTTGTATCATCTCCTTTGCCTCATACTGTGTTAATCAGCACTAGTACTGAAAGTATTATACATTTCCTCCTAAGATTTAAAATCTTATCGACATTAATATAAATTGAGTGAATCCATCGTGGTTCTTTTACAGGTTAGAGGAATAGGTAGAACATCGTGGTTACCTAACATCTTACAGTGATAAAGTAAATAGTAGCTATTCCATCTATTGTCACCCTTTTCATGCCATTTAAAAAGTTTATTTATTTATTTTTGACTGTGCTGGGTCTCCAAGGCTGCTCTCAGGCTTTCTCTAGTTACATCAAGTGGGGGTTCCTCTTCTTTGCCATGCTTAGGCTTCTCGTTGCAGTGGCTTCTCTTGTGGCAGAGCACGGGATTTAGGTGCTCAGATTTCAGTAATTGTGGTGCAAGGGCTTAGTTGCCCCAAGGCATGTGGAATCTTTCTGGACAAGGGATCAACCTGGGTTGCCTGCTTTGGCAGGTGGACTTCCAACCATTATACCACCAGGGTGGTACATTTTAAATTAACCAAGACCTAGACAGTCTTCTCTTGATGGATGTCTAATTCCAACCTTTCATTTGTGAGGCTAACTTCTTCCCAATGGTGATACTTTGCAGGCTGTATTATTGGAAATATTATTGGAAATAATACAGTCCTAGATTACTGTAAATGGAGAAGGCAATGGCAAGGCACTCCAGCACTCTTGCCTAGAAAATCCCATGGATGGAGGAGCCTGGTAGGCTGCAGTCCGTGGGGTCGCTAAGGGTCGGACACGACTGAGTGACTTCACTTTCACTTTTCACTTTCACACATTGGAGAAGGAAATGGCAACCCACTCCAGTGTTCTTGCCTGGAGAATCCCAGGGACAGGGGAGCCTGGTGGGCTTCTGTCTATGGGGTCACACAGAGTCGGACACGACTGAAGTGACTTAGCAGCAGCAGCAGCAGCATCAACACAATAACTGTCACATATTTTCTGCAATGCAAGAAAGGGGAAATGGCCACTAAAGAATATTGCATTTAGGTTTTTTCAGAACACCTTCCTCAAGTTCTGTTTTCTAATTCATAATTTCAAGAATAAAAACATTCAATTCCTTGAACATTTAATCACATTAATAATTTAAAAATAACCGAGCTCTTAAGATGCAGAAATTTTCAACGATTTGTAATCAGTCATTATGAAGGGGTCTCAATAATAATTTTTTTTCAGAATTTTTTCTCTTGAACTGTAAATAAAATTTATTAAATGTAACTCCTGCTCCAGGGAATATCTGAATTTGATTATCCTTCTAATATATATTTTATGTTGTGTAAAAATTTTGTTTATTGTTTTTTCTATATTATAAATTAACACAAGATTCCAAAATTTTAAAAGCTCCAAAAATTAAAAGCTCTAAAAAAAGGAAAATTACTGTATTAGACAATGTTCTTCAGAGTAACAGAACCAATGGGGTGTGCATGTGTGTGTATGTATATATTTATTATATGATGATTTGTTTTATATATATACAGATTTGTTACACACACACACATATATATTTGTTATGAAGAATTGGCTCATATGATTATGGAGGTTAAGTTTCAGTTTTGCCATTTGCAAGCTGGAGACCCTGGAAAGTTGGTGCTGTAATTCTAGACCAAATCCGAAGACCTGAGGATCTGAGAGCCAATAGCACAAATCCCACTCCAAGGGGAAGAGAAGACTGATGGAGAATACTGTGTTACTCTTGACAAACCCCAAAGTAAATTATTTGGCACCTTTTGCTATAGTCCTTGAGAATCCTTGTGATCGTATGGGACAGATGATCATGTTTTTTACAACTGAGTTGGGAGGAAGGAATATGTGAGAATTAGCTGGTAAGTGGAAGGATCAATGAATTCATTACATAACACAGTGGTTCTTGTTGGGTGCTCTTCACCCATAGTTGGAGGGATATAATTTATCTAGCAAGTGGATACTGTTTAAAATCTCTACAGGTCAGGTTATTTTGGTATATTTTCCCCTTCCATCTCTGATACTGAAAAACAATAGTTTGAAACATCTATCTACAGGCGAGTATAAGAAGAGTGAAGAATTTTCTAGCTGTCCCCAAATTTGGGACAAGTAGTTCCCATTTTCCAAGTAACTTAACATTAGAATCAATGTATCTTCACACTGATTAAACAAATCATTACCTGCGATTATAACAATGTTGGTAATAATAATAATCAACATAAAAGTGCAACAGTATATTTACACTATTTTTAAGAGTTTATGATGTCTTTGTACTTGCAATTTCAAGGCTGGTCCAACCCCAGGCCAGCCCCACTGAATTAGGTTTAAATTACCTTATTTGTTGAAGACTTTCTTTACTATGTTAATAATCTCAGTATGGGACTTTTGAGTAACATGGGAATTCATTAAAAAGTTAAAACAGCGAAAAGTGCCAACTATATTTATTGTCACCTAACAATGATTTTTTTTTTGTTGCAAAATTATTGCATTTTAATGACAATTCAGGTTAAATAATGGCAATGGATTTACTAGTGCATTAGGATATAAGCAGAGTTACAAGAATCGGTCTCCAACCTTCATTCAGCTATCTTCTACCTGTATTTACCTTTGGTTTTTCTGATTTAACACTTCAGTTAAAATAGCGTTATATAAAATTAATTTTCATTTTGCATATAAGTTAATTTTTTCAAAAGCATAAATATAGGAAATGGAAATATAGGAAATTGGAAATGATGAATCAAGTAGAAGGTGATCAAAAATTTACAGATAAAGTTTCTCTCAAATATTGGTCAATATGAATTTATAAAATTTTACCTAACCATGATATAAGTATAAACAAACATAACTGTTACAATAAGAATTTTCCAGATATTTTGCTGCTTTTCACTAATCTTTCATATCCTGGGGCTTGTAAATTCTTCTGGTTTCAAGTGATGAAAGACAGAGAGTTTAGAAGTTAGTACTGGCTTTAAAAACACATCCTGTTCTTTACTTTTACATCCTTGCATTATTAGCACTAGCAATTTAACACTGGTGGAGTGGGTAGCCATTCCCTTCTCCAGGGAATCTTCCCAATCAAGGGATTGAATCTGGGTCTACTGCATTGCAGGCAGATTCTTTACCACCTGAGCCACCAGGGAAGCCCTGGTAAATAGAATAATGGCACC
This sequence comes from Moschus berezovskii, assembly GCF_049115385.1. Classification (NCBI taxonomy): domain Eukaryota; kingdom Metazoa; phylum Chordata; class Mammalia; order Artiodactyla; family Moschidae; genus Moschus; species Moschus berezovskii. Next base: position 22,455,205 of record NC_142484.1, on the reverse strand, counting down.
TAAAGGTAATCCTTGTTCAATCTCCAGAATCTGTAAGTACACTTGTCCCTTGGTATTCGAAGGGGGTCTGGTCCAGGACCCTCATATAAAATAGCATAGTTGTTTTTATTGTCATCTGATTCTTTTGTGACCCCCATTGACTGTAGCCCACCAGGCTCTCTGTCCATGGGGTTTCTCAGTCAAGAATACTGGAGTGGGTTGCCATTTTCTTCTCCAGGGGATCTTCCCCACCCAGGAATTGAACCTGTGTCTCTTTTGTCTCCTGCATTGGCAGGCAGATTCGCTACTGCTTAGTCTGTAGGGAAGAAACCAAAAATAAAATGGCTTCAGTTCAGTTCAGTCGCTCAGTTGTGTCTGACTCTTTGCGACCCCACGAATAGCAGCATGCCAGGCCTCCCTGTCCATCACCAACTCCCGGAGTTCACCCAAATTCAAGTGCATCGAGTCGGTGATGATATCCAGCCATCTCATCCTCTGTCATCCCCTTCTCCTCCTGCCCCCAATCCCTCCCAGCATCAGAGTCTTTTCCAATGAGTCAACTCTTCGCATGAGGTGGCCAAAGTATTGGAGTTTCAGTTTCAACATCAGTCCTTCCAATGAACACCCAGGACTGATCTCCTTTAGAATGGACTGGTTGAACCTCCTTGGGACTCTCAAGAGTTCTCCAGCACCACAGTTCAAAAGCATCAATTCTTTGGCACTCAGCTTTCTTCACAGTCCAACTCTCACATCCATACATGACCATTGGAAAAACCATAGCCTTGACTAGATGGATCTTTGTTAGCAAAGTAATGTCTCTGCTTTCCCACTCCAGTGTTCTTGCCTGGAGAATCCCAGGGACAGGGGAGCCTGGCAGGCTGCCGTCTATGGGATCGCACAGAGTCGGACATGACTGAAGTGACTTAGCAGCAGCAGGTTGGTCATAACTTTCTTTCCAAGGAGTAAGCGTCTTTTAATTTCATGGCTGCAATCACCATCTGCAGTGATTTTGGAGCCCAGAAAAATAAAGTCTGACACTGTTTCCACTGTTTCCCCATCTATTTCCCATGAAGTGATGGGACCAGATGCCATGATCTTAGTTTTCTGAATGTTGAGCTTTAAACCAAGTTTTTTCACTTTCCTCCTTCACTTTCATCAAGAGACTTTTTAGTTCCTCTTCACTTTCTGCCATAAGGGTGGTGTCATCTGCATATCTGAGGTTATTGATATTTCTCCTGGCAATCTTGATTCCAGCTTGTGCTTCTTCCAGCGCAGCGTTCCTCATGATGTACTCTGCATATAAGTTAAATAAGCAGGGTGACAATATACAGCCTTGACGCACTCCTTTTCCTATTTGGAACCAGTCTGTTGTTCCATGTCCAGTTCTAACTGTTGCTTAGTGACCTGCATATAGGTTTCTCAAGAGGCAGGTCAGATGGTCTGGTATTCCCATCTCTTTCAGAATTTTCCAGTTTATTGTGATCCACACAGTCAAAGGCTTTGGCATAGTCAATAAAGCAGAAATAGATGCTTTTCTGGAACTCTCTTGCTTTCTCAATGATCCAGTGGATGTTGGCAATTTGATCTCTGGTGCCTCTGCCTTTCCTAAAACCAGCTTGAACATCTGGAAGTTCATGGTTCACATATTGCTGAAGCCTGGCTTGGAGAATTTTGAGTGTGACTTTACTAGCGTGTGAGATGAGTGCAATGGTGTGGTAATTTGAGCATTCTTTGGCATTGCCTTTCTTTGGGATTGGAATGAAAATTGACCTTTTCCAGTCCTGTGGCCACTGCTGAGTTTTCCAAATTTGTTGGCATATTGAGTGCAGCACTTTCACAGCATCATCTTTCAGAATTTGAAATTGCTCCACTGGAATTCCATCATCTCCATTAGCTTTGTTAGTAGTGATGCTTTCTAAGGCCCACTTGATTTCACATTCCAGGATGTCTGTCTCTAGGTGAGTGATCACACCATTGTGATTATCTGGGTCTTGAAGCTTAGTATTTGCCTAAAAACCCATGCACATCCTCCTGAAGGTTTACATCGTCTCTAGATTACCTATAAAAGGTGATAATGTAAATGGTATTTAAATAGTTGTCAGCACGTGGTAAGTTTAAATTTTGCTTTCTGGTAATTTCTGGAATTTAATTTTTTTAGAATACTTTTGACTGATGGTGGGTTGAATCAGTAGATGCGGAACCCATGAATGTGGAGGGTCACCTGTATGCTACTTTAGTTGCAAAAGGGACTTTACAGAAGTAACTCAGGATGTGGACTTTGTGTTGGTGACATTATTGTGGATTATTTGTTTGGGCTCAGTCCAGTCAAATGAGTCCTTAAAAAGGAAGAACCTCTTCCAGCTGAGTCAGAGAAGAGATGGAAGAAGAAGGAGCAGAGATATGACACATCAGAGAGAGGCTTGCCCCCCTGTTTTTAGCTTTGAAGGTGGAGGAAGAGGGGGCCATGGGTCAAGGACTGCAGTACCTTCTAGAAACTGGGACTGGTTCTTGGCTGATAGCTGGCAGCAGCAGCATACTAGGACCTTGGTCCCAAACTTCAAGAATGACCCAAAATAAGAAGGAAATGGATTTTCCTCTAGGGCCCCTAGATAGGAATGCAGTCTGCAGATGTTAGTTTGGTGAGACCTGTATTGGACTTTTGAGCTGCAGAACTCTAAGATAGTCAATTTGTATTTTTTTAGCTGCTAATTTTGTTATGGCATCAATAGGACACAAATGTAGTAACTTTCAAAACCCCATTTTAATTAATTTCTGAGTATGAATATAGAGCAGAAAATTATGTGAATGATGATTCTGTTCTACTTTTGCGGGACTGAACCCAGACTCTTGGCAGTGAAAGTGCAGAGTCCTAACCACTGGACCACCAGGGAAATCTGTAAACATTTGTCCACTGCTCTACCTTTTGACAGACAATATTCTTTTTTTTTGGATATTGTTCTTTTATAATATTCTGAATCTATTTTGAAGACAGTACTTTCTCTTTCTGCTCTCCCATGACAGATTCTCTGCTGATTCTTAAGGTTTTCATCTTTGTTTGTGTAGCTGGAAGATTCATGACCACACTGATAATGACTTAATTTTGATCTCTGAGATGCCTCTTGTCTTCTCCCTCTTCCTAAACTCTCTCTCTTTTTAAATTTATTTTTTATCTTTTTGGCCATCTCATGCAGGATGCAGGATCTTAGTTCCCTGACCAGGGATTGAACCCTTGTCCCCTGCTTTGGGATCACAGAGTTTTAACCACTGGACTGCTCAGAAAATCCCTTAAGCTCTTTTTTTAGATGCTTGTCCCCATTGTACCTGTATATATACATATAAATATATATATATATTTTCAAAACTAGTGATATAGTTGGGGAAAGACACTTAATCTCAGTGAACCTCAGTTTTCTCCCCTGTAAAATGGAGACAAAAACACCAGCTTCTTAGGAATTCCCTGGCAGTCTAGTAGTTAGGACTCCATGCTTTCACTGTCAAGAGTTCAATCCCTGGTTATAGAACCAAGAGCCCACAAGCTGAGGTGGTGTGTGGCCAAAAAAAAAAAAAAAACAAAAAACAAAACTGCTTCTCAAGGTTGTTAAGAGGGTTAAATGTACATACTTAATTACATGTACAAACACAAGATTATGTTACTCCTCTTTCCTGTTTTTGTATTATTATTTACAGAATTTGGCTGTTAGGCATGATTCCCATCATCTTGTAAATTCTTAAAACACTCAGAAGATTCACTTTTAGTTACATGTAGTTGCATGACTTAGATTATCTCTGTTAACCCTACGTTAACTGAAAAAAAGAAAAAGGAAAAGCACAAACTGTATTCCCCATTCCACAGATGAGAAACTAAGATCAGAGAGGTTACTTGTTACCTGATAAAAAAGTGATAGAGCCAAGCTTAAAATTCAGGTTTTCTGACTCTAGTTCAGTATTTATATTTAATTCATTCAGTTCTGTGTGTGAGACGGTCCAATTAAGGTTCAGAACATGTTATTTTCTTGATGTCTGACTTGTCTGCTCTGGACTTAGACTATGATACTTTGTATCAGATGAGGAGAAAAACTTTTTCACTTCTTCTTACATATTTTTGAATTTATGGTCTTCAAGCATGCCTTACTCCATATTGCATCCAACAGTTGGAAAAACCATTCTTAGCAAGCAACCTTTCAAGGTTTCCTGTGCAATAAGGACACAATTTTGTTGATTGCATCTCTCAAAACTTCCTTTACCTTTTCATTCCTTAGGCTATAAATGAAGGGGTTCAGGAGAGGGGTCCCCATTATGGTGAGGACAGCAGTCACTTTGTCAAATTCCAGGGAATGACTCTGGCTGGGTCTCATGTACATGAAGATGTTGCTCCCGTAGGCAATGGAGACAACAGTGATGTGAGAAGCGCAGGTGGAGAAGGCTTTCTGACGCCCTTGGGCCGAGGGGATGCGCAGGATGGTAGAGATGATGTAGGCGTAGGACACGGTGGTGAGCACCAGTGAGGTCAGGAGGATGAGAGAAGACAAGAGGAAGCTTATCATCTCAAGCAGACGAGTGTCTATGCAGGCCACCTGCAGCAGAGGGGCGATGTCACAGAAGAAGTGATGAATCTCCTTATGGCAGAAGGGCAGCCTGGACAGCAGAATAACCGGGCAGAGCACGGACAGGAAGGCCCCCACCCAGCAGCCCAGGACCAGCAGGAGACACACCCTGCTGTTCATGATGATGGTGTAGCGCAGGGGGTTACAGATGGCCACATAGCGGTCAAAGGACATCACCACCAGCAGGATGAACTCCACTGTCCCCAGGAAGAAAAAGAAGTATGTTTGGCTGATGCAGCCTGCAAGAGATATGGTCTTCCTGTCCTTGAGGAGAAAGGATAACAGTTTTGGGGTAACTGAGCTAGTGAATAAAATGTCCAAAAATGACAAATTACTGAGGAAGAAGTACATTGGGGTTTGGAGGCGATTATCAGCCCATATTAGGGAAATGATGACACCGTTTCCGGTTAGAGTGAGCAAGTAAGTAAACAAGAGGACCATGAAGAGGAAAATCTGAAGCTTCTGGAGAGCAGGGAAGGCAGTCAGGATAAATTCGGTCACTGTGGTCTGATTCTGCACATCCATTGATTGCTTCTCGGCCTTTTGGCTCAGATCAAGTGTAGTGTCTGCACATACATTGAGTGCAGTGCAAGGTGGGCAGCATGCCTCTGAAAAAAAAAATAACTGAATATAAAGATGAAAGTCAGATTAAATAGGCTTTAAACTCCCAATAGCATCGAGAAGATGCAGTAGAAAGAGCTCTGAATGGAGAGTCGAGTGATTTGTTTCCATCCTGTCTCTGACCCTACTAAATGTAGGATCTTGGATAAATGACACGACTTCTCCAAACAGTCTTCCCATATTTAAAATTTTTGGTTGATGGAAATTATCTTCATAGTTCCGTAAAGCTTGGTGACTTTTTTATTCTTTTTTATACAATGCTTCTTTTCTACTTCCCTCTTCCTGACCTACTGTTTTCCAAGCTAAGTTCTGAGCATAAGAGGAGAAACCTACCTGAGAATCCAGTCAATCAATTTGGAAAACAGAGAAAACGGAAAGCTAATAAAGCTGAATTCGTTTTCTTGAGGTTTTTTCAAGTTTTCAGGTATTGCTTAAATCAAAGAGCAGAGAAATGAAAATTGTACAGTCAAATGAGAGGAAACTTATATTTGTTTCCATTGATACTTACATTTGTTAGTGGTATTATGTGTTGTTAATATAATATCAGGTTGGACATATATTATTTTAATTTAGTAGTAATTGAATTCTCCATGAAGTTCTGTGGTATTTATTTAAATTTTTTTGGCCTTGCTTTGAGCCTTGCAATATCTTAGTTCCCCAACCATGGACTGAACCCTGGCAGTGAGAGCACTGAGTCCTAACCACTGGACTACCATGGAATTCCCCATGGTTTTTATTTTTTTAAAATACGCTATAATCATATATGTTTTAAAATATCTACACTGTTATGGAATTAATAATATATGTATCATATATATGTATGTATAATATACAAGGTCAATAATATATGTATCATAATTTGTGAAACCAATTTTATACATTTTGAAAAACATCTTTGGGAAAATTGTCAATGTTCTTCTCTTTTGTTCTTTGCAATGTTATGTCTATGGCTACATGGAGAATAGACTTTACCCTCCCATTCTCCAAATGACTCTTAACAGGTTTCTACAAATAAGACTTCTATACCGTATATTCTTTTCAGCCACTGGACGATCACATTATTAATAGTAGTTCAAAAATCGGCACAGAGAACCTTCCCTGATGGTCCAGTGGTCTGGGAACTAAGATCCCACATGGCTTCACTTTGCATCCAAAAAATAAAAAATAAATAAAAAGGATGCAGATAGTGTTTGAAGAATTCAGCTTAATCTCTGGATACTGCTCAAATTTGCAGTATCTATTGCATGGCTATAGAATGCAGTTGACCCACTGTCCTTTGTTGTAATATTTTGTGAATAATCTTTTAGTTTCAAGTTAAAAGAAGAAAATTATGAACCCTGAGCTGGGTTCTTTCTAAGCTTAGAGCCCACCTGTTTCCTTTTTAAAGGAAAGCATTTTCCTCAGGCTCTAGCTGGGATGCATAACTCCTAGGTGCTGTCTTTGCTTTAAAGACATGCTTTTCTGAGCAAATTTCTATCTGAAAATTTGGCTGTGACTTTTTCTGCTCCTTCATTTGCTTTCTTCATTTCTGTTCAATACTTATTTATTGTACAAATCAAACAATCTGTATTATTTTAATAGTAAGAGTTTAGTACTCACCTTCCCTGTTTTAAATTAGGAAATATTGGTTTCGTAGAGTTATTTGACATTTCTGGATAAGTAAATTCCTTTACAAAATGCATAATAACTTCCATCCATTTAAGAGTAAATTTTGAATGTAATTGGATCTGAACAACTTGACTTGCTGGTGAATTTGTAGGAGAGCTCTTTTTATGTTCTTTTTAATCCTAGACCTACATCTATAAATGAGTACTGATCGTCTACATATTCCTTTCCAGGCTAAATGCATCTTTTACTTCCAGTGAGGGTCAGCATCCTTTCTACTCAAGTGACTATTCTTTGGGCACAAACAGCACTCATATTTTATTAAATAAATATATCAGAATTGATGCGTTCCCCCCATGCAAAAAGTTGCAGCTGCTCAGCAAAGGTAAACTCAGGAGCCTGCATTTTCATGAATCAAATACAGATTGTATTATAACTGTACCCTCCTGGTGAGTGTAATCTTTTCTTTTGCTGTTAACGTGGCATCCATTCAGTTCCATTAATAAATAACTGATTGCTAAAACGTTAAAGCTAGGCATGAGAAAGGAACCCAAACACCAAGGTGCCTAACAGATCTGATCTCTCAGGGTTTAGAGACAGGGTCTCAGGAAGGAAAAAGTCTAATATGAAAGAGAACGGTTTACAATTGCAAGATGCATTATTCCATTTCTCTCATAATCTTCCAAATTGTTTCAAGGCAATTTATTTCATTTTCATGTTACCAAAGTTCTCCGAAGAGTCTCACCTACTGAAATAAGTACTTGATAGCAAAAGGAACTATTTCCATCACAAATATTCTAATATTCACTCTTCCCCTACTGCTCCTGCACCCAGATAATAAACCTCTCAGTGTTTACTGCTGCAGGAAAGGCATACTGTATCTGGGTGAAAAAGTATTAATTTTCCTGAGGTTTGTGTGTGTATGTTAGTCGCTCAGGTGTGTCTGACTCTTTGCGACCCCACGGACTGTAGCCCGCCAGGCTTCTCTGACCATGGGATTCTCCAGGAAGATTCAGTTCAGTTCAGTTGCTCAGTTGTGTCCGACTCTTTGCGACCCCATGAATCACAGCACGCCAGGCCTCCCTGTCCATCACCAACTCCTGGAGTTCATTCAAATTCATGTCCATTGAGTCGGTGATGCCATCCAGCCATCTCATTCTCTGTCGTCCCCTTCTCCTCCTGCCCCCAATCCCTCCCAGCATCAGAGTCTTTTCCAGTGAGTCAACTCGTCGCATGAGGTGGCCAAAGTATTGCAGTTTCAGCTTCAGCATCAGTCCTTCCAAAGAATACCCAGGATTGATCTCCTTTAGAATGGACTGGTTGGATCTCCTTGTAGTCCAAGGGACTCTCAAGAGTCTTCTCCAGCACCACAGTTCAAAAGCATCAATTCTTTGGCGATCAGCTTTCTTCATAGTCCAACTCTCACTTCCATACATGACCACTGGAAAAACCATAGCCTTGACTAGACGGACCTTGGCTGGCAAAGTAATGTCTCCGCTTTTTAATATGCTGTCTAGGTTGGTCGTAACTTTCCTTCCAAGGAGTAAGCGTCTTTTAATTTCATGACTGCAATCAGCATCTGTAGTCATCTTGGAGCCCGGAAAAATAAAGTCTGACACTGTTTCCACTGTTTTCCCATCTATTTCCCATGAAGTGATGGGACCAGATGCCATGATCTTCGTTTTCTGAATGTTGAGCTTCAAGCCAACCTTTTCACTCTCCTCTTTCACTTTCACCAAGAGGCTTTTTAGTTCCTCTTCACTTTCTGCCATAAGGGTGGTGTCATCTGCATATCTGAGGTTATTGATATTTCTCCCAGCAATCTTGATTCCTGCTTGTGCTTCTTCCAGCCCAGCGTTCCTCATGATGTACTCTGCATATAAGTTAAATAAGCAAGGTGACAATATACAGCCTTGACGCACTCCTTTTCCTATTTGGAACCAGTCTGTTGTTCCATGTCCAGTTCTAACTGTTGCTTCCTGACCTGCATACAGGTTTCTCAAGAGGCAGGTCAGGTGGTCTGGGATTCCCATCTCTTTCAGAATGTTCCACAGTTTATTGTGATCCACACAGTCAAAGACTTTGGCATAGTCAATGAAGCAGAAATAGATGTTTTTCTGGAACTCTCTTGCTTTCTCCATGATCCAGCGGATGTTGGCAATTTGATCTCTGGTGCCTCTGCCTTTCCTAAAACCTGCTTGAACATCTGGAAGTTCAAGGTTCACATATTGCTGAAGCCTGGCTTGGAGAATTTTGAGCATGACTTTACTAGCGTGTGCGATGAGTGCAATGGTGTGGTAGTTTGAGCATTCTTTGGCATTGCCTTTCTTTGGGATTGGAATGAAAACTGACCTTTTCCAGTCCTGTGGCCACTGCTGAGTTTTCCAAATTTGCCGGCATATTGAGTGAAGCATTTTCACAGCATCATCTTTCAGAATTTGAAATAGCTCAACTGGAATTCCATCACCTCCACTAGCTTTTTTCGTAGTGATGCTTTCTAAGGCCCACTTGACTTCTCATTCCAAGATGTCTGGCTCTAGGTCAGTGATCACGCCATCGTGATTATCTTGGTTGTGAAGATCTTTTTTGTACAGTTCTTCTGTGTATTCTTGCCACCTCTTCTTAATATCTTCTGCTTCTGTTAGGTCCATACCATTTCTGTCCTTTATCGAGCCCATCTTTGCATGAAATGTTCTCTTGGTATCTCTAATTTTCTGCAGTGGATTGCTGTTCCCTTCTCCAGAGGATCTTGCTGATCCAGGGATCGAACCCTTGTCTCCATTGCAGGTAGATTCTTTACCATTTGAGTTCTAAGGAAGTCCTTCATATTGAGGTTTAGTATAATATTAACATAGAGCACACTTTATAGAGAAGTAGAAACGTTTTAACCTTCCCTTTCTTTAGCCCTCCACACCTTCATTGCTGAACTGGAGACTGACAGTATCTTAACAGAATACTGTAGATATTCATGAAGCTACATCTCATGTATTTATTCTTCCATTTATCTAGTAAACTGTCCCATCTCCTATATAATATCCTCTATTTTTCTTCTAGCCTATATAGTCTTTGATTGCCCTGATAGGAACCTGATTTCCCTCTGATATTGTAAAATTTGAATAATTTGATATCTTCAAAGCATTATGCCATTTTTAACAATAAAAATATGGGACGTTTGAACTCAGAGTTGCTCTTTGCCATGGTTGTCACAGGCTCATATACCTTTGGAAGAAAATGGCATTGGGAACTTTCTATTTAGCCTTCAGTTCAGTTTAGTTCAGTTCGGTCCAGTCGCTCAGTCGTGTCCGACTCTTTGCGACCCCATGAATCACAGCACGCCAGGCCTCCCTGTCCATCACCAACTCCCGGAGTTCACTCAAACTCATGTCCATCGAGTTGGTTCTGCCATCCAGCCATCTCCTTCTCTGTCCTCCCCTTCTCCTCCTGCCCCCAATCCCTCCCAGCATCAGAGTCTTTTCCAGTGAGTCAACTCTTTGCATGAGGTGGCCAAAGTATTGGAGTTTCAGCTTTAGCATCAGTCCTTCCAATGAACACCCAGGACTGATCTCCTTTAGAATGGACTGGTTGGATCTCCTTGCAGTCCAAGGGACTCTCAAGAGTCTTCTCCAATGCCACTTCTCTGAGAAAAATTAAAAATGCTCTCCTCTGTAGAGTCTCTCAAATTCATGATAGTGAAAAAAAAAAACCAAGTTTGTGTTAGCCTTTTCTATTACAAATGGTTTGTATTAGATCTCAGGATCCCATCACGTCCAGGAGGAAAGGTTATGGACCATGGCAATCTGTGTATCGCAATTTAATTATAACCTTGACAAATGTAGGTTTTCTTTTTCTGGTCATTTTCCTCACTACCATTTTTTCTGTGGATCCTGAAAATTTGCATAAAATTCCACATTTCAAGAATTTGACCATAGGAAAAAGATGGAGAGTATAGTGGGTCTTGGAATCAGAGAACCTGTGTTGTACTTCTTGTTTGGCCACTTGGAAGTTCATGATGTTTAATAAGACTGTAAAGCATCCTGGATCTTTTCTTCCTCATCTCTAAAATGAGGATGGCTGTGATGTCAGATTGATGGTCCTAACCTTGATGCTCAATATGTCTTAGGGCTGAGGAAGGATGAAGAGAGAAGGACTAAGATGTGGAGATGGGTAGATCTGAGATGCTATCAGGAAAATGTGAAAAAGTTCAACTGTAACTGAGGTACATTAAGCATATTAATTTACATAGTTGTAGTAAAGGTATTACATTTGACTTTGCCATCACTAATTTTTTTGTCAGGGCAGTAATTGGACTTTAACTTATAAAATACACATGCAAATCCATGTATTAAGACTCAAACTGTGTAAAATATAAATATGGATACATGCAAAATAAAATGTACTTACATCATACTGATTGTAGAACAGCTGATATTTTCTTCATTCAAATATGTTAAGAACCTCAAAATTGCGGTATTTTTTTCTCAAGCCTTCCATCCATTAATCTTTATATTCTTTTTTTGCTTCAACTTTGAATTCCATATAAATTTCTCTCAGTTTTACTCTGAAACTCTTCTCCATATAATACACATCTCTTTCTTCCAAATCACACCCAATGGTTATCCAGTTTTTGCTGAAGTACTTCATCCACCTCCATCGAATGAAACTCTGTCCTTCCATAACCTCTGATGATTTTTCTCAGTTTTTTCTTATTTCCCAGGAAAAAAGTCTAAGTTTTGAGTAATACTAAATTCCAAGTATTATTTTATCATTTAATCATCTATTTTACACATTTGGTGAATCTTAATCCAGAATATTTTCCTGAGTTTCAAGCAGTCTGTTGTCTGGATCACATTTTTGCCAACAAAGCAGAATGGTGAGTTTATTGATAAAGTCAGACCCAGTGCTTTGAAAGTAGGTTCTCTGACTTCCAGTTTCTATCTCTGACAAAAAGACTGCAAGACTTTCTGACTGAAATCTTCCTAATCTTAGATTTTTTTTTCTCGCTTGTAGGGGTGTAATTTCCCGTTATTCAGTTAATTTTTATATCTTCTGTGGCTCCATCCAGAAACTTGGAACTCTTCAAAACCACAGACTCTTAGGTTAGAAGAGAACTAAAGGGCATACGAGACAGACTGGTACTAAAATATTCTGTACTGTCTCTGTTGTCTAGTGATGTGAAACTATTTTTAAAGGAACATCATTTCACTTCAATGATCTTGATTGTCAAAAAACTCATATTTGCATTTGAACTGTCTAAAAACTTCCTTCATTTTGTTTTGTCACTCCTGTTCATTCATCAGGCATATTGTAACTTGATTTTAGACATATCTACTTTATTTTCTTTCCCCTGGAAATAATATTAGTTTCTGGATATTGAAGTGATTCCAGTATTAAAGATTTTACAGTCATATTTAGAGATTTGGTCTAGAATGGCTCTTGGGATTCTGGGATTAAAAAAAGGTTAATTATTATTATTGCAATCCTGGGATGTTAGAACTGAAGTTACTAATCACAGTTAGAAAGTTAAGGTCTCCTGAGTGACTCTCATGGGTGTTTATTTAAAGTAAAACTTAGAGATATGCTTAAAGCCTTAATGAACTAAAAACTTGGAACACTTACATAAGAAATGTTCACAATGTGTTGAAAACATATTAAGATGCATTTCAAACTGAGATTATTTATATGCTATATGTCTGTATACATATTTTTAGAAAGTATTTTATTGAGATGTGATTTATACACAATAGGCATTTTTAAGGATATAATTTGTTGATTTTTGACAAATTTATAGGCACATAGCCACCACCACCATTATGTGAATGGTTTAAAATATTTATTTTACCTCAAATATTTCATGTGACCTTTTGCAGGTCAATGTGGTCACATCCCTACTTCAGCACCTGACAACCAGTGATGTGTTTTCCGTACGTGTAATTTTGATTTTTACAGCTTTTTGAACATAAATTAAACCTGCAGAATATACGTTTCATTTAATCTGGGGCTTCGGGATTCATCTGAGCGTTTTAGGCATCAGTAGTTTCTTCATCACACAGTTTCCTTATTTGTTCACCAGAAAATGGGCACCTGAGTTATTTTCATTTTTTCTTTATTGTGAATTAAGCTTCTATGAACATTTGAGTTCTTGCTTCTATATGAATACTTGTTTTCCTTTCTTTTGGACTCGTTCCTAGGAGTTTAATTACCAGGTCACATGGTAAATATGTTTAACGCTGTAAGAAACTGTCAAGGTGTTTCCCAGAGTTGTTCTGTTATTTTTCTTTGTATCAGCCATTGAGTGAGTCCCATAGTTCCACACCATTGCAAATACTTGGACTTTCAGTTATTTCTTTTTTAAGTGCATAGGTGGTGGGATCACCTAATTTATCTTCATTTTTCATCTTTGTTGAGGTATATTTGACAGTAAATTGTACATGTTTATAGTGTACAATGTGATGATTTAGCATACACATCTGTGAAATGAATATGACAGTTGGGTTATTGAACAGATCCTTCCCCTCACATAGTTATGATTTTTGTGTGTGAGATCTTAAAGTCTACCATCTTACCATGTATCAAGCGCACAGTCCAGTATTATTAACCACTGTCACTATGATCTATGAATGCCCAGAGGTTATTCATCTTATAATGGAAAGTTTATGCTTTTTGACCAGCATCTTCTTATCTCCCCATCTCCCAGACACTAGTAACCACCATTCTACTCTCTTGTTTTTATGAACTTGATTTATTTTTATTCCATGTAGTAAGTGAGATCATATAGTTTTTCTCTTTCTTTTTCTGGCTAATTTCACTTAGCATAATGTCCTCTAGTTTCATCCTTGCTATGGCAAAAGTCAGGATTTTCTTCTTTGAAATTTTGAATAAATAATAAACAATTTTGTCTATCTATATGTCATCTATCTCATCTTCTTTATCCATTCATCCATAAGTGGACACTTATGTTGTTTGCATATCTTGGCTAGTGAATATGAAATTACAGCTATCTCTTTGAAATAATGATTTTGTCCTCTGAATATATACTCAGGAATTGAATTACTGGATCTCATGATTACTCTATTAAAAAATTTGAGGAACCGCCATATTATTTTCTATAGTACCTATATCAATTTACATTCCCACCAACAATACACAAGGGTTCCCTTTTTTCCTCATGCTTGTCAGCATTTGTTATCTGTTGTCTTTCTTGATGATAGACATCCTAAGAGGTGTTAGGTGTTATTTCATTGTGGCTTTGACTTGGCTTTCCCTGTTGGTTAGTGATGTCAAGCAACTTCTAATGTACTTGTTGGTTATTTGTATGCCTTCCTTGGCTATTTAAGTAAAGCTAGAAGTGTCACTTGTCATCCAGTTCTACAAGGATTAAATCACTAGCCACCTTCTACTAAAATATATGCTGGATTGTACATAGCCAAAATCATGTATATACTGGACTCTACCCCTACCTCTTTGGAGCAGTTTCAATTCTTGGCCATTATCACTTTAAAGTATTGCACTTACCTTTTTTTCCCCTTCTATCACCTCTCTTTATGAATTTCTAATTACATGTCTGCCAGTTATCTATTTATACTTCTCAACTATTTTCTTAGGCTCCAAAATCACTGAAGGTGGTGACTGCAGCCATGAAATTGAAGACACTTGCTCCTTGGAAGAAAAGCTATGACCAACCTAGACAGCATATTAAAAAGCAGAGACATTACTTTGTCAACAATGTCCGTCTAGTCAAGGCTATTATTTTCCCAGTAGTCATGTATGGATGTGAGACTGAGCACCGAAGAATTGATGCTTTTGAACTGTGGTGTTGGAGAAGACTCTTGAGAGTCCCTTGGACTACAAGGAGATCCAACCAGTCCATTCTAAAGGAAATCAATCCTGAATATTCATTGGAAGGACTGATGGTGAAGCTGAAACTCCAATACTTTGGATACCTGATGCAAAGAACTGACTCAATGGAAAAGACCTTGATGTTGGAAAGATTGAAGGTGGGAGGAGAAGGGGATGACAGAGGATAAGATGGTTGGATGGCATCACTGACTCGATGGACATGAGTTTGAGTAAACTCCGGGAGTTGGTTGTGGACAGGGAAGCCTGGTGTGCTGCAGTCCATGGCGTCACAAGAGTTGGACACAACTGAGCAGCTGAACTGAACTGGGCTCCATCTCTACCTGTTATCATCTGATCTGTGATAATGGATCAGGATCATAAAGAATTTTTCCTTTATGGCAACTTGATGTGGAGACATCTGGTGTATCTAGATGAAACTGACAATCTTGAACCCGCTAGGTCACTCTCAGCCTCCTTTATGAGTGAACAGCTTTCACTGTGATGTTTGAGGAAACCTCATGCACCCCCTGTTCACAGTTCATAGTAGCATTGTTTATAATTGCCAAGATATGGAATCACCCTAAGTGTCCATCAACAGATGGAAGATATGATACACAGACATGCACACACACACAAACATTGGAATACTACTCAGCCTTAAAAAAGAAAGAAGTTTTACCATTTGCAACACCGTGGAGGAAGCTGGAGGACATTATGCTAAGTGAAATAAGTCAGACAAAGACTAATATTGTATGATTTCAGCTATGTGTGAAATCTAAAAGATACAACAAAGTGAATTTAAGAAAAAAGCAATATACTCATAGATACAGAAATCAATCTAGTAGTTACCAGTGAGGAGAGGGATTGGGAGAGAAGGAATATTGGCGTAGAGAATTCAGAAAAAAATGAATAAGCTATGAGAATATATTGTACAACATAAGAAATATAGCCAATATTTTATAAAAAACATGTTTGTGAATCACTATGTTGTATATGTGGAACTCATATTGTACTTCAATAAAAAATTTAAAGTCAAAGAATACTTAATTTTGTTATGAATTTGAAAATGGAACCTGAGAGAGGTGTTCAGAGAAAAACTAAATTAAGTATATTGTGTATATAATCTGTAGATTTAATGTATTAAACTCACACACACAAAAAATCAAAGCCCACCAGAAAATATATACTGAGTTCCTTCCAGAGTGAAAGTGAAAAGTGAAAGCCGCTCAGTTGTGTCCGACTCTCTGTGATCTCGTGGACTGTAGCCTGTCAGGCTCCTCTGTCCATGGAGATTCTCCAGGCAAGAATACTGAAGTGGGTAGCCATTCCCTTCCCCAGGGGCTCTTTCCAACCCAGGGATCAAACCCAGGTCTCCTGCATAGAAGGCAGATTCTTTATGGTCTTCCTTGAAGAGCACCAGGCACTTACAGGCCATTTCTGTTCTCAACTTGGGAACTCACATTGACCATGCACAACTTGCAATGGGTCTGTTCCCAGGTTCCAGTTGCTTCCACCCCCAAGGACTCACTCCAAACCACCAGGATTCATGGTGCTAGGATAAAATGATTCAGCCAAGTGACCCAAAGGGCTTCCCTGGTGGCTCAAATGGTAAAGCGTCTACCTGCAATGTGGGAGACCTGGGTTCAATCCCTGGGTCGGGAGGATTCCCCTGGGGAAGGAAATGGCAACCTACTCCAGTAATCTTGCCTGGAAAATTCCATGGACAGAGGAGCCTGGTAGGCTATAGTCCACGGGGTTGCAAAGAGGCGGACATGACTGAGCAACTTCACTTTCTATGTGATAAAAAAGCTTGAATTGTGCTCCAAAGGCCAAGTTTTGGGGATCTGTTCTATTTCATCAGCTCAGGTCAGACCAAAGCATGGAGCAGTTAATGCCACAGCTTCAGTTAACTTTTATTTCTTGCCATATTGCATGGCATGTAGGATCTTAGTTCCTAGAGCAGGGATGGAATCCATAGGCCCTGCAGTAGAAGCACATAGTGTTAACCATTGGACCACCAGGGAAGTCCTCCAGGCAGTCTAGTTTATTTAGGAAAATGACATTAAACAGATATTACAGCCCTTTGCAGCAACTGACCTTCTCCCTCCACCAAAGAAAAGTTAGAAATTGCCTTCTAAGTTAACCCACCACCATCCTGGCATCCAAGGCACAGATAAACTTGGGCCAGGTGATCATAGGTGGTGCCTGACAAGGGTGGTGACAGTGTCCAAGAAGAGTGTCCAGAAATGGGGTCCTGGGAAAGCAGCCTGGTAGGTCTGTTACTGAGTCCAAGCTCACTCTGTCAGCTGGTGGCACAAGAGTCCAGTAAGTCAGAAGATGAGGTGTTGAGGAAAGGAATACGACTTTGTTTGGAAAGCCAGCTGACCAAGAAGATAGTTGACTAGTGTCTCAAATTAGCCACCTTACTGGTGTCTGGATGCCAGTTTCTTTTATTGAACACAGAGCAGGAGGAGGTGAGGAAGTAAAGTAAAAAGACTATTAATCTTGCAAATATCTCCTGGAATGGCCAGCTTTGAAGCAAGGGTGGCGGGGGGTGAGCTGTTAATTTCTCTCTTGCAGCCACCCACAGGTGGACAGGGTCCTGAACAAAGGCACTTTGATTTAACCTTCAGGCAGAGAGGTAGGGTTTCTCAGGGCAGGCCATTATGTATGGACAGCATCCTTTTCATAAACAAAACCAACGGGAAGCAAAGGTTAAAGTAAAACAAACAAAAAAACTCTTACCTGCAGTCAGATTTTGTTCTTGGCTATAACAGGTCCAGTGAGGTCCAGTGATTCTGAGAGCCCTTTCCATAGGTGGTGGGTTAGCTCAAGTGGTTGCAGTCTGTGATGGAGTGCAGGAGACCTGAATGAGGATCCCAGTAAGGTGACTTAAATCACCTGCATACGACAGTCCTTCTGGGTCTTCGTTTACATTTGACCAATTATCTTGTTTCCTTCTTCACACCTGACTGGTTCGAGAACCCTCCTAAATATATATAAGCAATTTTTCTCTAATATGGATCCCACTGCAGAGGACTGTGGGTTCCTGTCCACACTTATTATGGGGTGGGGCCCCTTCCCGTTTTGACCTGCCAGAAGGCTTCCTTCTCATGTGCAGACAGGGAAGTCTTCCTTGATCTCTGGGGGCAGACATCTTATCTCTTTACCTTAACTGAGCTCAGCTTTTGCCACTAGCTTGTCCTTGGACTGTCTTGATGAGAACAAAGTTTGAATTTAACTCCACTTGACAAACATCAGGTGTCTGGACCAGAGGCACACCTGTCTCCTACCTCATTCCCATTGTTGGAGCTGAGATTCTATCTTCTTCATGTCCTCTTTGACAACACAAAGTTTGCTTTCCAGTCAGTTTACCTTTAGGGTACAAATGAAGACCTGGGAGCCCACTGGTGGTGGGGCATGAAGGCACCGTGGACAGGACACCTGAACCCACAGGTGCTTCAGTTTGCAGTTCTCTGCAGAAAAGTGGCTTCCAAGCATGGTTGTCTCTTGCCTGTGCCCTTGTTGTGGGTGAGGTCGCCAGCCTGGTGCAGGAAGGACAGAATTGCTCTTGGAAAGGCTGAGCATTTGTAACTGAAGCTCTTCTGCCCAGTAAACATGGCTCTGAAGTCCTCTATCTCTGGGAGGATGGTTGCCTTCAGCTCCAGCATCATGCGGCCCAGTGACTGCTTGTCCAGGTACAGGAGCAGGTCTCTGAGGAAGAGGGTGGGTGGCCAGTACGGAGAAGCCCGGTTGCTCCAGTGGGGCAGGTGGAGCAGGGGGCCCCCCTGCGCAGCGCATCTTACGGGGCACGGGTCTGGGTGGGACAGCAGGGCAGGGAGTGGAGACCATAGAAGTCAGAGTCATGCGTGCTCAGAGGGCCTACTGCTTAGCTAAACTTTGGACACACCCCAAATAAATGTCTTGGTATAGTTCACTGACTCCTTTGAGAATTTTTGTGATTTGATTGGGATGTATGTTCACCGTTCTTCTTACTGAGAAATCTGTTACAGCTGAGTCTGGAGGAAGGAATGTGTGAGAATTAGCTGATAAATGGATAGATGAGTTCCTTACATAACACAGTGGTTCTCTGGTTAAGATGGCCTTTATCTATAGTTGCCTGTGTTTGCATACTCAGTCCTGTCGGACACTTTGAGACCCCATGGACTAGCCTTCCAGGCTCCTCTGATGTCTGGTCCATGGAATTCTCCAGGCAAGAATACTGGAGTGGGTTGTCACTTCCTTCTCCAGGGGATCTTCCCGATCCAGGGATGGAACAAGCCTCTCTTGCATCTCCTGCGTTGGCAGGCGGGTTCTTTACCACTAATGCCACCTGGGAAGCCCCTCTCCATAGTTAAAGCGATATACATTTTCTAGCAGGTAGATACTGTCTAAAATGTCTACAAATTAGTTGGTATATTTTCTGCCTCCGTTTCCCATATTGAAAAACAATAGTCTGAAGCATTTAGCCACAGGTGAGTACAGGAAGAGGGAAGAATTTTCTAGTTGTCTTAAAATTTGGGACAAGCAGTTCCCATTTTCCAAGTTAATCTAATTAGAATCACTGTAGAAATAAATATCATTACCTGGTATTATAAGTATTAATCTTAAGCATAATATCAAACAACATAAAAAAACAGTATATTTATATGACTGGTCCAACTGGAGACTTGCTCTATTTGGGTACTACATCATATTTAAACGACCTCATTTCTTCAGGATTTTCTTTTTTGTTTAAACAATACCAGAATGGGTTTTTGGAATTAATTGAATTAACGAAAAGTTAAAATAGCACAAAGGGCCAACTATAGTTATATTTCAGTTCAGTTCAGTTCAGTTCAGTCGCTCAGTCGTGTCCGACTCTTTGTGACCCCATGAATCACAGCACGCCAGGCCTCCCTGTCCATCACCAACTCCCGGAGTTCACTCAAACTCATGTCCATTGAGTCGGTGATGCCATCCAGCCATCTCATTCTCTGTCGTCCCGTTCTCCTCCTCCCGCCCCCAATCCCTCCCAGCATCAGAGTCTTTTCCAGTGAGTCAAATCTTTGCATGAGGTGGCCAAAGTATTGGAGTTTCAGCTTTAGCATAAGTCCTTCCAATGAACACCCAGGATTGATCTCCTCTAGAATGGACTGGTTGGATCTCCTTGCAATCCAAGGGACTCTCAAGAGTCTTCTCCAGCACCAAATTCAAAAGCATCAATTCTTCGGCAATCAGCTTTCTTCACAGTCCAACTCTCACATCCATACATGACCACGGGAAAAACCATAACTTTGACTAGATGGACCTTGGTTGGCAAAGTAATGTCTCTGCTTTTTAATATGCTATCTAGGTTGGTCATAACTTTCCTTCCAAGCAGTAAGCATCTTTTAATTTCATGGCTGCAATCAGCATCTGCAGTGATTTTGGAGCCCAAAAAAATAAAGTCTGCCAGTGTTTCCACTGTTTCTCCATCTATTTCCCATGAAGTGATGGGACCAGATGCCATGATCTTTGTTTTCTGAATGTTGAGCTTCAAGCCAACTTTTTTCACTCTCCTCTTTCACTTTCATCAAGAGGCTTTTGAGTTCCTCTTCACTTTCTGCCATAAGGGTAGTGTCATCTGCATATCTGAGGTTATTGATATTTCTCCCAGCAATCTTGATTCCAGCTTGTGCTTCTTCCAGCCCAGCGTTCCTTGTGATGTACTCTGCATATAAGTTAAATAAGCAGGGTGACAATATACAGCCTTGATGCACTCCTTTTCCTATTTGGAACCAGTCTGTTGTTCCATGTCCAGTTCTAACTGTTGCTTCCTGACCTGCACTTCTCAAGAGGCAGGTCAGGTGGTCTGGTATTCCCATCTCTTTCAGAATTTTCCACAGTTTATTGTGATCCACATAGTTATCTTTACTTGACAATAATTTAAATAAAAGGAAACACTTCATTAAAATAGGAACTTACCAATAATTTTGCTGTTTTCAGTCTTTCTTAATCCTCTGGGGCTTGTAAATTCTTCTGGTTGAAAGTGATGAAAGACAGTTTAAGTTTCAGTATTTGCTTTTAAAAAAAATACTGTGTCCTCTTGTTTACTCTTACATTCTGCATCACTAGCAATTTAACGTTGGTAAGCAGAATAATGGTACCTAAAGGTACCCTTGTCCTGGGAATATAATATACCCATGAACTGTGAATACACTCATCCATTTGGTATCTGAAGGGGGATTAGGCCCAGGATTCCCTTACTAAGATTTCTTGATTCTTCAGACCTTTATATAAAATGGCATACTAAGGGCTTTCCTGATAGCTCAGTTGGTAAAGAATCTGCCTGCAATGCAGGAGGCCCTGGTTTGATTCCTGGGTTGGGAAGATCTGCTGGAGAAGGGATAGGCTACCCACTCCAGTATTCTTGGGCTTCCCTTGTGGCTCAGCTGGTAAAGAAATCCACCCACAAAGCAGAAGACCTGGGTTTGATACCTGGGTTGGAAAGATCCCCTAGAGAAGGGAACAGCTACCCACTTCAGTATTCTGGCCTGGAAAATTCCATGAACTGTATAGTCCATGGGGCTCACAAAGAGTTGGACACAGCTGAGCAACTTTCAGTTTTTTTTTTTATTTGCTTCTAAACCTATGCACAATACTCTTGAAATTTTGCATCATTTCTAAATTACCTATAAAACCTAATAATGTAAATGTTGTGCAAATAGTTGTCAGCATGAGGCAAATTTAAATTTTGCCTTCTGGGAATTTCTGGAATTTAAATTTTCCAATGCTTTTGGTTGACAGTTGATTGAATCAGTTCCTGTGGAACTCAGGGATGTGGAGGGTCAGCTCTATACTACTTTAGTTGCAAAAGGGACTTTACAGAAGTAACTCAGGATGTGGACCTTGAGTTGGTGATGTTATTGTGGATTATTTGTGTGGGTTCAGTCCAATCAAATAAATCCTTAAAAAGGAAGAACTTTTTCCAGCTGAGTCAGAGAAGAGATGGAAGAAGAAGGAGCAGAGATCTGACACATCAGAGGGAGCCTTGCCACCCTGTTGTTGGCTTTGAAGGTGGAGGAAGTGGGAGCATGAGCCAAGGACTGCAGCACCTTCTAGAACTGGGTCTGGTACTTGGCTGATAGCCAGCAACATAATAGGGCCTTGGTCCTAACCTTCAAGGAAATGAATTCTGTCAACAACCCAAATGAGAAGCAAATGGATTTTCCCCTAAAGCCCCTAGAAAGGAATACAGCCTGAGGATGTTAGTTGGGTGAGATCTGCATTAGACTCTTGACCTACAGAATACAAGATAATGAATCTGTATTGCTTTAAGCTACTAATTTTGTTATGGTAGTTTAGGACACTAAGATAGTATTGTTCAAAATTCCATCTTAATTAGTGTTTGATTATGAGTATGGATCAGAAAATTATATGAATGCTTCATTCCTGGTGATCCTTTTTACCTTCTTTTGATCTTTACACATTTGTCCACTGCTCCATCTTCGGATGGACAATGTTCTTTTATAATATTCTGAATCCATTCTGAAGACAGCACTTTCTCTACCTGCTCTCCCGTGATGGATTTCCTGCTAACTCTTAAGGTCTTCATCTTTGCCTATGAGGCTAGATGACCCAGGAACACACTAGTAGTGACCTATTTTGTCTTCTGATGCCTCTCTTTTTCTCTCTGTTTCTAAGCTCTCTTTTGGATGCTTGTACCCATTGCATCTGCTCAGTGACTGTGTGGACAGAGGGCAGTTTACCTCTTGCCAACCCCTTCCTCTTACAAATAAGTGAATCAGGCAAGGACCTCATGAACCCCAATTAGACCAATCTGATCCTCTTTTCAGAAATTTTGACTTAGAACTCAGATAATTTAAAGTAAATGTTGTCATAAATAATGTATGGGGCTTCCCAGGTGGCTCAATGGTAAAGAATCACCTGCATTAATGAGGTGGATGAAATTGGAGCCAATTATACAGAGTGAAGTAAGCCAGAAAGAAGAACATCAATACCGTATATTAACGCATATATATGGAATTTAGAAAAATGGTAACCTAAACCCTGTAATAAGAGACTGCAAAAGAGACATAGGCATTTAGAACAGTCTTTGGGACTCTGTGGGAGAGGGTGAAGGTGGAATGATTGGAGAGAATGGAATTGTAGCATGTATATTATCATAAGTGACCAGTCCAGGTTCGACGCATAAATTTTCCTCTGTTCATTTCTTTGCATTTGTGCTTTTTTAATAAAATTCTTTTTTAGAAAAAAAAAAAAAAAAAAGAATCACCTGCAAATGTAGGAGATGCAGGTTCGATTCCTGGGTGGGGAAAATCCCCTGAAGAAGGAAATGGCAACCCACTATAGTATTCTGGCCTAGAAAATCCCATAGACAGAGGAACCTGTGGGCTAAAGTCTATGGGGTTGCACAGAGTTGGACACGACTTAGTGAGTAAAAAACAACAAACAACAAATAAATAATGTATATCTCAAATGATTGACTGTATCCTATATATATATGTACATCTGAGTCCCTTGGACTGCCAGAAGATCCAACCAGTCCATCCTAAAGAAGACCAATCTTGGGTGTTCATTGGAAGGACTGATGCTGAGGCTGAAACTCCAATACTTTGGCCACCTCATGCGAAGAGTTGACTCATTGGAAAAGACTCTGATGCTGGGAGGGATTGGGGGCAGGATGAGAAGGGGACGACAGAGGATGAGATGGCTGGATGGCATCACTGACTCAATGGACGTGAGTTTGGGTGAACTCCGGGAGTTGGTGATGGACAGGGAGGCCTGGTGTGCTGTGATTCATGGGGTCGCAAAGAGTCGGACACTACTGAGCGACTGAACTGAACTGAAGGTTTTATTCAGTATTCTTATTATTATAATAAATACCCATTTTACTTAAGCTTGCTTGGTTACTTTTCCCCATTTGTTTATCCCCAACCAGGTGAATTCTAGGATATTAATTCTTCTATAGATGATGACCACATTGGCCAGTTGTCGCAGACGATCAGTCTAGACTGTCAGTTACTGCTCCTGAATAATTGGTTTTCCTTTCAGTCCGTTGTTTCTTAAAGTCTGTTCTCACTTATCCTGATACATCTTGGCCTGCAGGTTTTCTAGATATTGAGGACTGGCAGGGAATGCTCTTATCTCAGAAAAAGTGGATAACTTCCCTGTTAACTTGTTTCCTGTCTTAACTTTCTTCCCATTTAATATTTCATGATATAAGGAAGTCCTGAAGTAAGCTGGAGTTCACATATATCTGCACATACATAGTCAAAACATGTGATGTAGTTTGGGGTAAGATGCTCAGTGAACTCCAGTCTTCTCATCTGTAAAATGGAGATAAAAATATCGGATTCTCAAGGTTGTTAAGAGGATTAAATTATATATATGTATATATATATATATACATTTAAGTACACTGTACAACACTGAGATATGTTACTCTTCTTCCTCGTTTTGTTGTTATTTTTCACAGTTATTATTATCTACAGTATTTGGCTGAGAGGGATGAAGCCAATAGTCTTGCAAATGATGAAATGCCCAGTAATAAGAGTTCACTTTTAATTACATGTGGTTGCATGTCTTAGACTATTACAGTTAAGCTTATATTAACAAAAAAGGAAAAGCACAAGCTGTATTCCCCACTTTACAGAAGGAAATGAAGGTCAGAGAGGATGTGTCACCTGCTTAAAAATCATGTTAGTGTTAGGCTTAAAATTCAGGTTTTCTGACCCTGGTTAGTATTTTTCTTTAATCAATGATATTCTGTGTGTGAGACAGTCCAGTAATAGAGTTCAGAGCATTTTTTTTTTTCCCTGTGGCTGAATTACTTCCTTTAAACCTTGACTTTGCATCCGATGTGGCATGAAGTTTTTCATTTCTTCTTACACATCTTTGATTTTATGGTCTTCAAGCAAACTTTACTCCACATTGTGTCCAAGATTTGAAAGTGTCATTTTGCTTTTTAAAAAATATTTATTTATTTTTTAGGTGTTAGGCGTGTAGGATCTTTAGTTACAGCATGTGGGACATAGTTCTCTGACCAGGGATTCAACTTGGGCCCCCTGCATCGGGAGCGCAGAGTCTTAGCCACTGGACCAACAGGCAAGTCATTTTTAGGAAACAAACTTTCAAGGTTTCCTGTGCAATGAGGATATAATTTTGTTGACTGCATCTCTCAAAACTTCTTTTACAGTTTCATTCCTTAGACTATAAATGAAGGGGTTCAGGAGAGGGGTCACCATTATAGTGAAGACAGCAGTCACTTTGTCAAATACCAGGGAATGACTCTGGCTGGGTCTCACATACATGAAGATGTTGCTCCCGTAGGCAATGGAAACAACAGTGATGTGAGAAGCGCAGGTGGAGAAGGCTTTCTGACGCCCTTGGGCCGAGGGGATGCGCAGGATGGTAGAGATGATGTAGGTGTAGGACACGGTGGTGAGCACCAGTGAGGTCAGGAGGATGAGAGAAGACAAGAGGAAGCTTATCATCTCAAGCAGACGAGTGTCTATGCAGGCCACCTGCAGCAGAGGGGCGATGTCACAGAAGAAGTGATGAATCTCCTTATGGCAGAAGGGCAGCCTGGACAGCAGAATAACCGGGCAGAGCACGGACAGGAAGGCCCCCACCCAGCAGCCCAGGACCAGCAGGAGACACACCCTGCTGTTCATGATGATGGTGTAGCGCAGGGGGTTACAGATGGCCACATAGCGGTCAAAGGACATCACCACCAGCAGGATGAACTCCACTGTCCCCAGGAAGAAGAAGAAGTATGTTTGGCTGATGCAGCCTGCAAGAGATATGGTCTTCCTGTCCTTGAGGAGAAAGGCTAACAGTTTTGGGGTAACTGAGGTAGTGTATGAAATGTCCAGCAATGACAAATTACTGAGGAAGAAGTACATTGGGGTTTGGAGGCGATTATCAGCCCATATTAGGGAAATGATGACACCATTTCCTGTTAGAGTGAGCAAGTAAGTAAACAAGAGGACCATGAAGAGGAAAATCTGAAGCTTCTGGAGAGCAGGGAAGGCAGTCAGGATAAATTCAGTCACTGTGGTCTGATTCTGCACATCCATTGAGTGCAGAGCAAGGTGGGCAATATGTCTCTGAAAAAATTATAAAATATAAAGATGAAATTCAACTTAAACTTTCAACTCTCAATATCATTGCAAAGATGCAGTAGAAGAAGATCTGAATGAAGAATCGAGGGTGATTTGTTTTTCTTCTCTCTGTAACCCCATTAAAGGGAGGACCTTGGATCCATGCTGTGAGTTCTCTAAACTCAGAGGACCTTGGATCAATGCCTTGAGTTCCCTAAACTCACTATTCTCATAGTAAAAATTTTGGTTGAATAGAATTATCTTTGTGATTTCATAAAAATCTGGTCTTCATGACTTTATTCTTTTTTTATACAAATCTTCCATTTTTCATTTTCATTTTTCCTAACACTATTTTCCCAGCTAAATTCTGTGCCTCCTTAACTGAGAATCCAACCAATCAACTTGAAAAATGAAAAAAGGAAATGATAATAAAACTGAGTTGCTTTTTTCAAAGTTATTTCAATGTTTCAGGCATTGTTTAAATCAAAGAGCAGAGACAATGAAAACTAAACAGTCAAATGAAAGGGGCTTGTTTCTGTCTCTCCTTGCTTTCATTATCAATATTTTGTTGGGTATCAAGTTGTACCCAAGTTACTTTGCTGTAATAGTAGTTGATCTCTCCATCAGGCAGCATAGGTTTTCTTTGCTTTTATTTTCTATAATGACATAAATTTTTATGTTTACACTGTTTTACAACAAGTAGGTCAATGGTCTGTGTTTCATCATTTGCAAGTGATTTCATATATTTTGAAAAAAATTGTTTTTGGGAAAATGGTCAATGTGGTTCTTTTTTGTTCCCTGCAATGTTATATCCATGGCAGCATCCAGAAGAACAGCAAAATTTCCCCTCCCATTTCCCAACTGATTCTTTTTTTTTTAAGTTAAAATTTATTTGTTGTTTGGCTGTGCTGGGTCCTCGTTGCTGTGTGGGTTTTTCCCTACTTGCAGCGAGTGGGGGCTGCTCTTTAGTGCAGTGTGTGGTGACTTCTGTTGTTGTGGAGCACAGGCTCTGGGGTGTATGGGCTTCAGCCATTGTGGTGCAGGGGCTCATTGCTCTGCAGCGAGATCTGTGTTGATCTGCAGTTCGATCACTGTCAGGGATTGAACCCACGTCTCCTGCATTGGCAGATGGATTCTTTACCACTGAGCCACCAGGGAAGCCCCCTTGCCCCCAGTTGATTCTTATAGGTTCTCTCACTCATCTCTTATATTCTTTTCAGCCATTTGAAGATCATGTTTGTTATTAATAGTAGTTCAAGTACAGATACAGATAGTATTTGGATCACTCACTTTTATCTCTGGAGACTGCTCAACTTTGTTGAATATCTACTGTATAGAATGCAGTTGCCTACTGTCATTTGTTGCATTATTTTGTGATTATTCCTTAAGTATCAAGTTAAAACAAGATACTCATGAAACTTGGGCTGGATTCTTTCTGGGTTTGGAGCCCTCCTGGTTCCTCTTTAAAGGAGGTCAGTTTCCTCGGACTCTATCTGGGGTAAGTAACTTCTAGTAACTGTCTTTTGACTTAAAGACAGGTTTTTTTTTTTTTTTTTTTTGTGAGCAAATTACCATTTGAAAAGTTGGCTGTGACTTTTGTGGTCCTGTGGGAACCTCTTTATTTCTGTTCAACTCTCATTTATCCCACACATCAATGTATCCTTCTTATTTTAACAATAAGTGTTTTGTCTTCACCTTCTCTGTTCTAGCCAGGAAATATTGGTTTCTTAGAATTTTAAACTTTTCTAGGTTGGTGAATAAACTCCTTTACAGATGCATACTTATTTCTGTTCATCTCAGAATAATTTTTGAATGTAATAGGATTTGAACAACCTGACTTGCTGTTGAACTAATAGGAGAGTTCATTTACTTTCTCTTAAATCCTGGGCTCCAATTTCCACATCTATAAAAAAGAGTATTGATCCTCAACATTTTCCTTCCAGTCTAAATAACATCTTTTGTTTTCCATAAAGGCAGTCACAGTCTCTATTTAAGCCCCCATTCTTTGGGTAAAAGCCCCATTCATTTATTTATTAAATAAATAAAACAGCATGGTGGAGTTCCCTGCTTAAGCATGAGGGTGCAGCTGTTGGAGATTAAACTCAGGAGGCTGCATTTTCATGTACCAAATACAGATTTTACCATAATCTATACCTTCCTGATGTGTGTCACGTTTTCTCTAGTTCTAAGTGTGGGATCCATGTAGTTCTAGAAAACTGATTGCTGCCACATTAATGCTGGATGTGGGGAAGGGACCCAAACACCAATGAGTCTGATGGATCTGATCTTTCAGGGTTTAGAGGCAGGGAGCATTGAAAGAAGGTAACAGCCTAGGATAAAAGAGAGCAGTTTACAATTGCAAAGTCCATTATTCCATTTCTTCGAATAACCTTCCGAATTGTTACAAGGCAGTTTGTTTCACCTTATTTTAGGCTATCAGAAGTCTTCAAAGGATCTCACCCATTGACATAGGGTCTTCATACCAGAAGGAACTCTTTCTACCACAAAATATTCTAATATTCACTCCTCCCCTACTGCTCCTGCACCCAGATAATAAAATTCCAAACTGTTTACTAAAGCGAGAAATAGTTTCTGGGTGAACCAGTGTTAATGTTGTTGATGTTTAGTTACAGCAGCAGGATTGAGCACACTTTGTAGAGAAGTAGACATGCTTTGATAGTACCTTTCATTTCCAGGTCACCATCTTCATCACAAATAACACTGGATATTGATAAGTATCATAACGGAATACTGTGGGTTCTCATGAAGTTGACTCTCATCTATTCTACTGTTTCTTCCATTTGTCTATTTCACCACCACCATAATGTTTTCCAATTGCCTATATAGTCTTTGTTGACCCTGATATGAGCTTGAATTCCCCTTTATTGTAAAATGTGAATAACTTGGTATCTTTAAAGCATTATGCCATTCTTCAACAATAAAAATATGAGTTGCTCAAACACAGAGTTGATATTTGCCATGATTGCCATAGGATTACATAACTATGAAAGAACAGCATTGGGATCTTTATATTCTGTTGTATTTTGGTCAAATAAACTTCTATGAGAAGAACTAAAGACATAGCATTGCTCTCATTTTTGGAGTCTCTCAAGTTCACGATAGTGAAGAAAACCTGGGTTTGTGCTAGCTTTGTCTCGATGATCTCTCTGCCCTCAGGATCCCATCATGTCCAGGAGGAAATGTTCTGGACCATGACAACCTGTGTATAACAACTTAGTTACAACCTTGCCAAATGAGGATTTTCTTTTGGGGACCATTTTTCTCATTACCATTTCTGTGGATCATTGCAAAACTGCATAAAATTGCACATTTCAAGAATCCAATTCAGTCAGGAACTTGTGGAATGATGGAAAGAGCCTAGTAGGTATCGAAATTGGAGAACATGTGTTTTATATTTTTTCTTTGGCCATGGAGAGCTTTGAGATCTTTCATAAGACTCTTTCATAAGCAACCCGAGTCTTATTTTCCTCCTCTCTAGAATGAGTTATAGTCCTAATGGTAGATTGATAGTCCTAACACAGGAGATACCGCAGCGATTTACACGTACTTTGTGTTCAACAGATATTTAAGAAGACAGTGTTGGGGAAGGATGAACAGAAAAAGACTAAGATGTCGGGGGGTGGGATGGGGAGATCTGTGCTGCTATCAGGAAAATATGAAAAAGTTTAATTGTAGCTGAGGGACATTAAACACATGAATTTACATAATTATGGGAAAGCTATCACCTTTGACTTCTGTCATAAGTAATTTTTTTGGCAAAGCAGTAATTGGAATTTAACTCATAAAATATACATATAAACAAATTTACTAAGACCTATGATTCATGGGGTCGCAAAGAGTCGGACACGACTGAGTGACTGAACTGAACTGAACTGATATGCTTAAAATACAAATATGGATAAATGCATAATAAAATATACTTACACCTTCCTGAATGTAGAACTTGTGGCATTTTCTTCATTCAATTACCAAAAATTTTGTCTTTCTTCTTATGCTTTCCATCCATTATTCTTCAAATTTTTATTGCTTTGATTTTGAAATCCATATAAATCTCTGTCTTTCTCTGAAATTCTTCCTCATGTAATACACATCCCTTTTCTCGAAAACACACCAAATGGTTATTCAGTTTTTGCTAAAGTACATCATCTGCTTCATTTGAATGAAAAAGTGTCCTTTGATAAGCTCTGATTACTTTCTCTAGTTTTTTTTATTCTTACAGAAAAGTCTAAGTTTTGACTTGTACTAAGTCCAAGCATTACGTTATCACTTAATCTCTTCTTAATACACATATTCGGTATCACATTTTTGCCAAAATGGCAAAACAATGACTTTGATGATGACTCGGAAAGTTAGACCCAGCAAATTAAGAGCAGGTCTTCTGACTTCTGGTTTATACTTCTGACAAAAAGACTGAAAGACTTTCTTCCCAAATTTCCCACATTTCAGATCTTGTTTTTCAATATAGAAAGGTAATAACCTGACAATTGGGTTAATTTCTGTATCTTCTGTGGATCTGTTCAGAAACTTGGAACTATTCAGAACCACAGACTGTCAGGTTAGAAGAGAACTAAAGGGCCTATGAGATAGTCTGGTGCTAAAACATCCCGCACTGCCTCTGTCATTTAGTGATATGAAGCTCTCTGTTTCCTGAGGCATCTCATTCTGCTTTACTGCTGTTGGTTGTTAGAAAAAACTTATATTTGCATTCACTGAACTACCTTTCTAAATTTTCATCACTTTGTTTAGTCACTCCTGTTCATTCAGCTGGCATATTGTGACTTGATTTTAGACATATCCACCTTATTTGCCTTCTTTAGGAAATGATGTTGTCTTGTGATTTGTAAAGTGATTATAACCAGAAGAACTGTGATATTTAAAGATTTTTTAAAAATTTACCATTAGAAGTTTGGTTTAGAATGGCTCTTGGGATTCTGGCATTAAAAAAGGTTAATTATTATTATTGTAATCTTGGGATATTAGAACTGAAGTTGCTAATCACAGAAAGTTAAAGTCTCTTGAGAGACTCTCTTGGGTGCTTATTTTATTTATCTCAAGAAAAACTTAGACATCTGACTTAAAGTTTCAGTGAACTAGATACTTGGAAAACTTAAAAAATATTTATAATGTGTTTAATAAGTTTTTAAGATGCTTGTCAAAATGAGATTACTTATATAGATAAAGGTGTATGTACATATTTAAAAAGATATTGAGATAAGATTTATAGACAGTAAACATGTTTAATGGAGAAGGCAATGGCAAGCCACTCCAGTACTCTTGCCTGGAAAATCCCATAGATGGAGGAGCCTGGTAGGCTGCAGTCCATGGGGTCGCTAAGGGTCGGACACGACTGAGCGACTTCACTTTCACTTTTCACTTTCACACATTGGAGAAGGAAATGGCAACCCACTCCAGTGCCTAGAGAATCCCAGGGACGGGGGAGCCTGGTGGGCTTCCGTCTATGGGGTCACACAGAGTCGGATACGACTGAAGTGACTTAGCAGCAGCAGCAGCAAACACGTTTAAGCATATAATTTGTTGAACTTTGACAAATGTACACAGTTACGTAGCCACCATTGCCAGTACAACATTGATTTAACATTCAGTTCAGTTCAGTCGCTCAGTCGTGTCCGACTCTCCGCGACCCCATGAATCACAGCATGCCAGGCCTCCCTGTCCATCACCAACTCCCGGAGTACACTCAAACTCATGTCCACAGAGTCGGTGATGCCATCCAGCCATCTCATTCTCCGTCGTCCCCTTCTCCTCCCGCCCCCAACCTTTCCCAGCATCAGAGTCTTTTCCAGTGAGTCAACTCGTCGCATGAGGTGGCCAAAGTATTGCAGTTTCAGCATTTCATGACCTTTTGCAAATAAATGCTTTTCCCTCCATACCTCAGCACTTGACAACCACTGATGTTTTCTGTCAGAGTAGTTTGAATTTTCTAGAATATTATATAAATGCAATCTTATATTGTTTATGAACCATGTATCTTGATAAGATGTTAATATCCAGAACACATGAGGAACTTATATATTGCAATAACAAATATATATATTTGCTAAATAAATAATATATTATTTATATATATTTATCATTTGCTAAATAAATAATATAACTGTATATAGATTTGCTATCGCAATATATAAGTTCCTCATGAGTTTTGAATATTAACATCTTATCAAGATACATGGTTCATAAATATTTCTCCTGTTGCGTAGATTGCCTTTCACTTTGTTGATTGTTGGTCCTCCCATGGGCTTTTCAGGTTGTTATCTTAGCAATTGTTAACTGTCATTGTGTTGGGGGAGTGTCATTTAGCATGCTAATGAATTATAATGACCATATGATGATGCTCAATATCAAAACTTCCACCAGCTTGGGCCTAGTTAGTTCTAACCGTTGTCTTCTTCTTTGCAACTTCCTCCTGAAATTTAGATAAGAATAGTTGGTTTCCACTTGAGGGAGGGACCAGGTGTATAATTCTGGGATGATAGCCTTGGTAACGACTTGTGTTGGGCTTCTGACTTCAGAACTATAAGATAATAAATTTGTATTCTTTTGAACTGCTAATTTTGTTATGGAAGTATTTGGACACGAAGTAACTTTCAAAATTCTTCTTGATGAATGTCTGATTATGAGTACAGAGTAGAAAATTATATGGATGCTTCATTCCTGGTGATATTATTTTACTTTCTTTTGATCTTTAAACATTTGTCCACTGTTTTATTTTTTGATGGCCTATGTTATTTTATAATATATTATAGTATTTGAATCCATTCTGAAGATATCACTTTTTCTGCTTGCTCTCCCATGAGGGTTTCTTGCCAATTCTTAACGTCTTCATCTTTGTCTATGAAGCTGAATGACCCATGACCAAACTGCTGCTGCTGCTGCTAAGTCACTTCTGTCATGTCCGACTCTGTGCGATCCCATAGACGGCAGCCCACCAGGCTCCCCCATCCCTGGGATTCTCCAGGCAAGATAGTGACCTATTTTGATCTTCGAGATGCCTCTTGTTTTCTCCCTGTTCCCAAGCTCCCTTTTTAGATGCTTGTCCCCATTGCACCTGCTCAGTGGCTGTGTGGACAGAGGGCAATTTACCTCTTGCCATACCCTTCCTCTTGTAAAAAGAGAATTGGGGAAGACTTCATCTCACTTCAGTGAGACCAACCAGACCATTCACTTCAGTGAACCTTTCAAGGAATTTGGATTTAGAATACAGGTAATTTTTACATATCCTAAAATAAAATAGAGAATTCCTTGGCAGTCCAGTGGTTAAGATTTGGCACTTTCATTGTAGTGGGTCCAGGTTCAATCCCTGGTCCAGAAAGTAAGATCCTGCAAGTTGTGCAGCACAGTCAAAAAAATCCATGTAAATTGTATATATATCTCAATATATTTAAATGTATTCAGTATACATGCTTATATGTTGAATATACCTATGATGGATTTTTTTTTTTTTTTGGCCATGCCATACAGCATGTGGGATCTTAGTTCCCTGACCAGGGATCAAACCCGTGCCCACTGCAGTGCAAGTATGGAGTCCTAACCACTGGACTACTAGGGAATTCCCTGAAATATATATTTGCAAATGACTGAGGCAGCCATTATCTTCCATATGCACAGAGAAATGGAAATAAATAGTCTGCAGAGAGAGAAACATGAAACTGGAATGTACTAGTTTGCTGTGATGCTATAGCCAGTTACTACACGGTGGCTTCAACAGTAATGTGTTCTGTTACAGCTCTGGAGACAGAAATCCAAAGTCAGTTTCACTAGGCCTAAACTTGGGTGTTGTCTGGATCATGCCAAGGGCTCTAGGGGAGAAAGAATCCTTTGCTTTGCTTTTTCAGCTTTGAGATGTACATTCCTTGGCCTGTGGCTCCTTCCTCCATCTTCAAAGCTAGCAGCACAGCAACTTCAAATCTCTGCTTCTATGATCACATTACCTCCTTTTGTGTGGTAAAATCTCCCCTCTCCTCTCTCATAAAATGACACTTGTGATGACAGTTAGTACCCACCTGTGTGATTCAAGATCATCGCCCTATCTCAAGATCTTTAATTTGAATCCCTCCTGCAGAATCCCTTTGCCATACACATTTTATATGTTACTTAGATTCACAGGATCAGCAATTAGGTCTGGATATCTTTCAGGGCCATCATTCAGCCTGCTACAAGATATTTGGAAAAAAACAGTAACATAGAGACCAAATGACTCCTGAGAAAGCTAGAGAGAGGTCAGAGATTCTGAGGGAAGTGGGTGTATGCCTTGGATTTTTAAGGAGTTCTAGCTACTAATATTTGTCCTTAGCAGGTCTTGCAGTTTCTTACCTTCTGAGGTTTTATGTGGTATTCTTGATTATTATTATAATAAATACCAATGTTACTTAAGCTAGCTTGATTACTTTTCTGCTTTCATTTTCCCCAACCAAATGCATCCTAGGACACTTATTCTTCTGTAGATGATGACCACTTTGGCCAGTTGCCACAGACGATCAGTCTGGACTCATTGTCAGTTACTGCCTCTGAATAACTGGTTTTCCTTTCAACACATTGCCTCTCACAGTCTGTTTTCACTCATCTGATACTCCTTGGTCTGCAGGTTTTCTAGATAATTAGAACTGGCAGGGAATGCTCTTATCTCAGAAAACATGGATAACTTTTCCTGTTAACTCTGTTTCCCTTAAGTTTCTTTCCATTCTACACTTCATGACACAGTGACGTGCTTGAGTAGGCTAGAGTTCACATATATCTGCATATATATATATATATATATTCAAAACTAGAGATGTAAGATGCTTAATCTCAATGAATCCGAGTTTTCTCAGCTGGGAAAAATATCACATTCTCAAGGTTAAGAGGACTAAATGAGATATATATATATATATATATATATATACATATTGGAATATACTGTACAAATGCTGGGATATGTTATTCCTTTCCTTAGTTTGTTATTATTATTATCTACAGTATCTGGCTGTCAAGGATGGAGCTAATCATCTTGAATAGTCTGCAAAGACCCATAAAAAGTACTTACGTTTAATTACATGTGGTTTCATTACTTGGACCATCGTGGTTGAGACTACATTAACAGAAAGAAAAAGAAGACCCACAGACTATATTCCCCACTTTACAGATAATATGTTAGGTTCAGATAGGTTAAATGTCACCTGATAAAGTGATAGAGAGGGCTTAAAATTTCTGACTCCAGTGTTTTTCATTAATCCATGAAATTCTGTGTGTGAGAAGGTCCAGTAATAGAGTTCAGAGCGTGTTATTTCCTCTGTGGCTGAACTGCCTCCTCTGGACTCTGACCGTAATACTTTGCACCTGGTGTGGCACATGGTTCTTCCGTCTCTGCACACATCTTCGATTTTATGGTCTTCAAGCATGCTTTACTCCACATTGTGTCTAAGGCGTGAAAATGCCATTCTTAGCAAACAAACTTTCAAGGATTCCTGTGGAATTATGTTTCAAGCTTTCCTGGGCAATAAGGATATAATTTTGTTGACTGCATCTCTCAAAACTTCTTTTACCTTTTCATTCCGTAGACTATAAATAAAGGGGTTCAGAAGAGGGATCATCACTGTGGTGAGGACAGCAGTCACTTTGTCAAATTCCAGGGAATGACTCTGGCTGGGTCTCACATACATGAAGATGTTGCTCCCATAGGCAATGGAGACAACAGTGATGTGAGAAGCGCAGGTGGAGAAGGCTTTCTGACGCCCTTGGGCCGAGGGGATGCGCAGGATGGTAGAGATGATGTAGGCATAGGACACGGTGGTGAGCACCAGCGAGGTCAGGAGGATGAGAGAAGACAAGAGGAAGTTTATCATCTCAATAAAATGAGTGTCTATGCAGGCCACCTGCAGCAGAGGGGCGATATCACAGAAGAAGTGATGAATCTCCTTATGGCAGAAGGGCAGCCTGGACACCACAACAGTTGGGCAGAGTACAGACAGGAAGGCCCCCACCCAGCAGCCCAGGACCAGCAGGAGACACACCCTGCTGTTCATGATGATGGTGTAGCGCAGGGGGTTACAGATGGCCACGTAGCGGTCAAAGGACATCACCACCAGCAGGATGAACTCCACTGTCCCCAGGAAGAAAAAGAAGTATGTTTGGCTGATGCAGCCTGCAAAAGATATGATTTTCCTGTTTTCTAGGAGACAGGCTAACAGTTTTGGGGTAACTGATGTAGTGTATAAAATGTCCAAAAAGGCTAAGTTACTGAGGAAGAAGTACATTGGGGTTTGGAGGCGATTATCAGCCCATATTAGGGAAATGATGACACCGTTTCCGGTTAGAGTGAGCATGTAAGTAAACAAGAGGACCATGAAGAGGAAAATCTGAAGCTTCTGGAGAGCAGGGAAGGCAGTCAGGATAAATTCAGTCACTGTGGTCTGATTCTGCACATCCATTGAGTGCAGAGCAAGGTGGGCAGCATGTCCCTGAGAAAATAATAAAGTAAAAAGATCAAGTTCAACTTAAACTTTCAACTGTCAATATCATTGATAATACTTCCCTGGTGGTCCAGTGGTATAGGAGCCACAGGAGACTCGGTTTGATCCCTGGGTTGGGAAGATCCCCCGCAGAAGGGCATGGCAACACACTCTGGTATTTTTGCCTGGAGAATCCCATGAACAGAAGAGCCTGGTGGGCTACAGTCCATGGGGTCACAAAGAGTTAGACACAACTGAAGTGACTTAGCACGCACGAAATATCATTCATAAAATGCAGTAGAAAAACATATGAATAGAATTAAGTGATTTATTTTCACTCTGCCTCTTACCCTTATAAGTGCAGCATCTTAGATAAATTACATGACTTCTTCTAAGCTCAGTATTCTCACATGTAAAATTTTTCTTTGTGTGAAATTGTCTTCATGGTTCCATAAAACTCTAGTCTTAATGATTTTGTTGTTTTTTATACAACAGTCCTTCCCTTTTCTATTTCACTCCTGCTAAACTTCTATTTTCTTAGCTGAGTTCTGTCCCTGTGAAGAGAAATCTACTTCACTGAGATTTCAGTCAGTTTGGAAAATGGAGAGAATGTTAATAAAAGTGGGGTTACTTTTGTCAAAGTTAAGTCAAATTTTCAGGTGTTGTCTAAATCAAAGAGCAGAAAAATAGAAACTAACCAGTACAGTCAAATGAAAGGGAATCTGTAACATCTGTCTTCACTTTTGTTGTTGATATTGAGTACCTGATGGTACCCAAGATTTTTTGATATAATAGGAGTTGAGTTCTCCATCAAGGTGTATAATTTTTCTTTGTTTTTTTCTGTAATGATAGAAAGTTTTATGTCTATACTTTATGTCTATACTCTTAAAGAACAAGGAAGTCAGTTACACATATTCCAAAACATTTTATATATTTTGAAACACATTTTCTTGAAAATGATCAATGTGTGTCTTTTTATTCTTTGCAATTCTATATCTATGGCAGCATCCAGTAGAGTAACTTTCACCTCCCATTTCCCAACTGATTCTTGTAGGTTCTCTCAGAGAGGACTCTGATACCTTATATTCTTCTCAGCCATTTGAAGATAAGGTTATTAATAGTAGCGGAAAAAGTGGGTGCAGATAGACAGTGTTTGAAGCCCTCAACTTAATCTCTCAATACTGTTCAGCTTTGCTGAGCATTTATAGCATGTCTATAAAATACAGTTGACCCACTCCTTTGGTGTATAATTTAGTGGCTAATTCTTTAGTTTTAAGTGAAAGCAAAGCAAATATAAACCAGTGCTGGGTACTTTATAGTGGCTCAGTGGTAAAAGAATTGGCCTGCCAGTGAAGGAGACACCAGAGACACAGATTCGATCTCTGGGTCGGGAAGATCCCTTGGAGGAGGAAATGGCAACCCACTCCAGTATTCTTGCCTGGGAAATCTATGGACAGAGGAGCCTGATGGGCTACAGTCCAGGAGGTTGCAATGAGTCCGACATGACTGAAGTTACGGAGCATGCACTCACACATAGATGACTGTGCAATAGATATACTTACATCATATTGGTTGCAGCACAGTTGGGATTTTCTTCACTCAAATATGTTAAGAACCATGAACTTTGGCTATTCCTACTGCTTTCTGTCCATTTTCTTTAAATTCTCTTACTGCTTCTATTTGAATTCCATGTAACTCCAGACACGACTGAACAACTTCACTTTCACGCATTGGAGAAGGAAATGGCAACCCACTCCAGCGTTCTTGCCTGGAGAATCCCAGGGACGGGGGAGCCTGGTGGGCTGCCGTCTATGGGGTCGCACAGAGTTGGACAAGACTGAAGCGACTTAGCAGAAGCAGCGGCAGCAGCAGCAGCTTTTCTGTATGATAACACATCCCCTTTTATGAAACCACATCAAATGGTTTTTCAGTTTTTGCTGAAGTACTTCATCTTCTTCACAGAAACAAACCGATAAAACATAACCTGTCTTTTTATAAACTCTGATTACTTTTCCCAATTCTTTTTCTTATTCCTGCAGAAAAAAATCTGTCTTGACTTACACTAAGATTAATTCCAAGTGTTATATTATCATTTAATCTTATATTTTATACATTCAGTGAATCTTAATCTTAGAATGTTTCTCTAGGTTTTAAATAGTATGTATTTTGAATCACATTTCCCCCTCTCCCCCCAAAAAAAGCCAGAATGGTGAGTTTTGGTGATGACTCAAGAAATCAAACCCAATGAATTAAGAGCAGGTCCTCCGACTTCTAGCTTAGATCTCTGGCAAGAAGACTGAAAGATTTTCTGACTGAAATCTTTTCAAGTTTCAGGTCTTTTTTTTTCACTTATAGACATGTAAGTTTATGTTTGTTCTAATAATTTCTGTGTCTTCTGTGCATCCGTTCAGAAACTTGGAGCTATTCAGAATTATAGACTATCAGATTAGAGGAGAACTAAAGGGCATATGAGATAGTCTGGTGCTAAAATAATCTGTAATGTCTCTGTTGCCTAATCATGTGAAACTCACTGTTTCTTAAAGGACCTCATTCTACTTTACTGGTCCTGATTGTTAGAAAATTTCATATTTGTTTTGACTGAACTATCTCTCTGAAGTTTCATCTTTTATTTTTGTCACTCCTGTTCATTCATCACTCATATTGTAACTTGATTTCAGATATATCCACCTAATTTACTTTCTCCTGGAAGTAATACTACTTTGTGCATATTAATGTGGTTATGACTGGATGAATGTGATATTTAATGATTCTTTAATTTACTTTTGAAAGTTTGCTTTAGAATGGCTCTTGGGATTCTAGCATAAAATAAGTTTAATTATAACTAGTGCAGTCCCAGGATGTTAGAAGTGAAGTAACTAGTCACAGAAAGTTAAGGTCCCCTAGGAGACTCTCCTGGGTGTTTATTTTATTTATTTAAAGAAAAACTTATAGCTCTGCTTCAAGCCTCTGGAAACTAAAAATTTGGATAATTTAAATTAAAAAAATGTTCATCATATATTACGATAAACTGCTTTTCAAACTGAAACTATTTACATAGATATATGCCTATGTACATATTTTAAAAAACCTATAAATTGACTATACTTCAATAAAAAGCAATTTTTATTGGGGAAAATATTTTATTGAGCTATTATTTATAGACAATAGGTAAACTTAAACATATAACTTTTTGAGTTTTGACAAATGTATGCATTCATGTAGCCACCACCACCAGTAGATCAGTGGTGTGAGGTATTTAACATTACCTTAAACATTTATGTATTTTTGAAGTAAATTGCTGTCCTTTCACCTTCTTATCCCTTGACAACCATGGATTTGCTTTCTGTCAGTGTAAGTTTGAATTTCTAGGCTAATGTGTGAATTCTATATTACAACATATAATTTTGATTTGTTCCACTTAATCTGATGCTTTGAAATCAATTTGAGTGTTTCGGGCATGAGTAGTTTCCTCCTTTGCGGTATTTGAAGATTTATGTACGCTACAGATTGTGTAGCTATATGAGCTTATATATTCACCACATGATAGACACTTGAATTGTCTTCAATTATTAGTTATTATGAATTAAGTTTCTCTGAACATTTGAGTTTATGCTTTTGGTGAATTTATGTTTTCATTTCTCTTGGACATGTTCCGAGGAATAGAATTGCTCTATTGTTTGGTAAGTATATGTTTAACTGTACCAGAAGCTGACAAAATGTTTTCCAGAGTTGATGTATTGTTTTCCTTTCTGCTAGCCATGTGTGTGAGTACTGTAGTTCCACATCCTTGCTAATACTTGATGTTGTAAATCTTTATTTTTACCCATTAGATCATATATAGTGGAATCATCTACTTAATTTTTGCTTTAGCTTTATTGAGGAATACTTGACAAAATTGCATATAAAGTGTGCTATGTGATGATATGACACATGTGCATTTGTGAAAAGACCATCAGAGAGGTTAAGTATTAACACATCCTTCACCTTGCATGCCTGCTTTATTGCTTCAGTCGTGTCTGACTCTGTGTGATGGACCATAGTCCAGGCTCCTCTGCCCATGGGATTCTCCAGGCAAGAATACTGGAGTGGGTTGCCATGCCCTCCTTCAGGGGATCTTCTGACCCAGGGATCGAACCCATGTCTCTTAAGTCTCCTGTGTTGGCAGGCAGGTTCTTTACCACTAGTGCCACCTGGGAAGATACCTCCTTCACCTTACATAGTTACAGTTATTTATTTATTATTTTTTTTTGGCGAGAGTGCTTAAGATCTCCCTTCTTAGTAAATTTCAAGCATGCAGTACAGTGTTATTAACTATAGTCACCTTGCTGTACATTAGATAACTGGAGCTTATTTGTCTTGTAACTGAAGGTTTCTGGCCTTTGACCAGCTTCTCTCCATCTCCCTTTTCCCCTCAGGTCCTGTTCACCACCATTCTACTCTTTGCTTCTGTGAGCTAGATTTTTAAAATTCTGTATAAAACTGAGATCATGCAGTTTTTTATTTTTCTCTTTCTGGCAAATTTCACTTAGCATTTAGCATGTCCTCTAGTTTCATCTATGTAGTGGCAAATGTCAGGATTTTCTTTTCTAAGGGTGAATAAATAATATACCATTGCATCCACATATGTTTCATCTTTTCTCTCTGTTCATTCATCATTGGACTCTTAGCTGTTTCCATATCTTTACTATTTTGAATATTGATACCATGGATATGGGAGTCCAGGTATCTCTTCGAGATGCTGATTTCATTTCCATAGGGTATATACCCAGAAGTGATTGGGTATCATAATTGGTAATCATACTCATCTTATGATTGTTCTATTTTTAATTTTTTTCAGGAAACTTCACATCGTTTTCTATAGTACGTGTATCCATTTACATTCCCACCACCAATGCACAAAGCTTCCCTTTTTTCCACATCCTTGTCAAGGCACTGTATGCTCTGATTCTCAAATGATATTAGTGACTTCAGCAGGGCACACTTAGGCAGACTAAATCTTTATAAAGTCCTGTGACGTCACATAGAGGTAATTTGGACCATGAAATCACCGGAGGCTATCTTCAGGTGTATTCTTTAATTTATTTTTATTTTTGACTGTGCCAGGTCTTTGCTGCTGTGCTTGGGTTTTCTCGATTGCAGCAAGCAGGGGCTGCTTTTGAGTTGCTGTGTGCCAGACTTCTGGCTGCAGTGGCTTGTCTTGTTGCAGAGCACGTGCTCTAGGGTGCACGGGCTCAGTAGTTGTGGTGCATGGGCTTAGTTACTCCGTCTTCCCAGACAAGGGATTGAACTCAAGTCTCCTGCATTGGCAGGTGGATTCTTAACCACTGATCCACCAGGGAAGTCCCTTTAGATTCTCTCTTGGTGTGCTGCTTTGCACATTGAACTCCAGTATATCAGATTGTACTTCATAAATAATCACAAAAAATATCATACTTTCAAAAGTTTACAGAATTGTCACTTGAGGTAGAACTCTGCATATCATGATAATCATTCTTTGTTGATGACTTTTATATTAGTTTCAATTCTACTTTGTAGCTACGATTTATTAACATTGGTTGGATATGGGGTCTAGAGTCCTGGATTAATTACTGTATTCTTTAGTAGCTCAGCTGGTAAGGAATCCGTCTGCAATGCAGGAGGCCCTGGTTTGATTCCTGGGTCAGAAAGATATGCTGGAGAAGGGATAGGCTACCCACTCCAGTATTCTTGGACTTCCCTGGTGGCTCAGCTGGTAAAGAATCTGCCTGCAATGTGTGACATCTGGGTTCGATCCCTGGGTTGGGAAGATCTCTTGGAGAAGGGAACAGCTACCCACTCCAGTATTCTGGCTTGGAGAATTCCACGGACTGTATAGTCCATGGGTTCGCAAAGGATTGGACACAACTGAGCAAGCTTCACTTTTAGTTACAATGGTTATTTCAGAACTTCATTGCTAACGTCAGTTGGAGATAGTCTGAAAATAGTAAATGTTGCAGTCAGTTTGGTTTGTTTTAATACATTTCCCTCAGGATTAATTTTAAAACTTATGGGGAAAAAAAGGAATTCCTTAGAGTGTTTAACTATAATAATAAGGCAGAAAATAATTGGGATTTTAAAAGAAAGTTTTAGGTATTTTTGTTCCTTCTTCTAAAATGGACATCAACTTTAAGAATATGACCTGAGTTTAACAGATTGAATAAAATAATTTCCTATTTATGTACCAAATACCAAATATGGGATTCACTTCTTAGGTTCCAGTGCATTAGTATAGAGATAACTTTAGTCTCTTCAGAAAAATTCCCATTCCAATATTTTAAAATTAAAACATATACATTCCAGGCATAGAAAATGCAGAACATAGAGTGTTAAAAAATGTCACCTAAAGCATCACTCAAATTAATCAGCATTGATTATTTGGAATATCTTCTTTCAGCCTTTAAGAAATTTTCATGTGTGTGATAACTATGAATGAATAAAAGAATTTTGAAACTTCCTATTCTATTTAGTCTCATATTTACTCATAGGCTTTCTCTAGTGAAAGTGTAAGTGCCTTTCTCTTTCCATTTGAACATAGCCCCTCCTCCAGGCTTCCACTGTATAAACTAAATGGGATATAAGTCTTCTTAAGTCAGGAAGACCATCCTGGACATTTTTAAATGCATGAGTGAAATTAGATACTGCTACATGAATCCAATTATTACTAGGATGTCAAAACCATAAATGGGAAAAAAAAACTGTCACCATAAATAAAAAGCCTCTTGATGAGGGTGAAAGAGGAGAGTGAAAAAGCTGGCTTAAAACTCAACATTCAAAGAGCAAAGATCATGACATCTGGTCCTATCATTTTATGGCAAATAGATGGGGAAAAAGTGGAAACAGTGGCAGTACTTTATTTTCTTGGGCTCCAAAATCATTGTGGATGGTGTCTGCAGCCACAAAATTAAAAGATGTTAGCTCCTTGGAAGAAAAGCTATGACAGACCTAGACAGTGTATTACAAAGCAGAGACATTACTTTGCCGACAAAGGTCCATATAGTCAAAGCTATTGTTTTTTTCAGTAGTCATATATGGATGTGAGAGTTGGACCATAAAGAGGGCTGAGAGCCAAAAAATTGATGCTTTTGAACTGTGGTGCTTGGGAAGACTCTTGAGAGTCCCTTGGACTGCAAGGAGATCAAATCAGTCAATCCTAAAGGAAATCTACCTTGAATATTCATTGGAAGGACTGATGCTGAAGCTGAAGCTCCAATATTTTGGCAACCTGATGTGAAGAGCTGACTCATTGGAAAGGACCCTGATGCTGGGAAAGATTGAGGGCAGGAGGAGAAGAGGTGACAGAGGATGAGATGGTTGGATGGTGTCACTGACTCAATGGACATGAGTTTGAGCAAACTCTGGGAGATGGTGAAGGACAGGGAAGCCTGGTATGCTGCAGTCCATGGGGTCACAAACAGTTGGACATGACTTAGCGACTGAACAACAGCAACAACAAGTAAATAATTTCAACACAGGCTTTTAGTGTACAGGATAGAAGCTTGTGTTTAGAAAACTGATCTCTAAGAAATTTGGGGTAATTGTCTAACAGCTCTCTTAGAACAATGATGAAATGTTGAAAATATGGTGGGAAACATAGAGAGAAAAGACATTTAAAAATGATTGATTTTATAACTGGCAAGGCCTTAGATAACTTAATATTTCCAATTATCACAAAATTGCATGAGAAAATCTAGTAAATGGGAGCCGTTTAGTAAATTTGTAATGAATTTCACCAGATCTCTTTGGGTGTAGAGTGCAAGCAAAATATAATAGGATTTAAAAGGTGGGCAGCTCCAAAGCAGAAATAAAAATCTAAATAGGATTTGAGGAAGAAGTAATAAAAATAGGGCTTTTCTGATGACAGAGTATTCAGTATAGCACAAATTTATCTGCAGTTCCTTATTAGATCTATTATCTTTTCATACCAGATGGATTAAAAGTGTTCTGGTAACTGGTGCTGTCATGGACCTTTGGCATCAAACTCATAAGTAGATAATGACTCTGCTCACTTCTGTTTGCATGCTCTGCATGAACAGTACCTAAATGGATTCTTTAAGCCAGGGATTTAATAACATAGGTATTATTGATACCGGAGAGAATAAAGCTAATTTTATGTGTGAACAAAAATGCAGTTTTATATTCCTTTTATTGAGATATGCAAAGACATAATTAATACAATCTGCATATTATGATGCATTAATAGCCTATAGCCAATACTCTGTGATGGCCTATATGGAAAAAGAATCT
Organism: Moschus berezovskii; assembly: GCF_049115385.1. Lineage (NCBI taxonomy): Eukaryota > Metazoa > Chordata > Mammalia > Artiodactyla > Moschidae > Moschus > Moschus berezovskii. Next base: position 22,410,745 of record NC_142484.1, on the reverse strand, counting down.
AAAAAAGAGTGGCTATCTATATGTGTGACTTCCCTCATGGCTCAGTGGTAAAGAATCCTCCTGCCAATGCAGGAGAGGAGGGTTTGATTCCTGGGTCTGGTAGATCCCCTGGAGGAGGGCATGGCAACCCACTCCAGTATTCTTGCCTGGAAAATACCATGGACAAGGGATCCTGGGGGGCTATAGTCTGTGGGGCTGCAAAGAGCTGGACACGACTGAGCAACGAAGTAACAATATACGTATAACGAAGTCATTTTGCTGTACACCTGAAACTAACACATTGTAAACCAACTCTACTCCAATAAAAATTAAAAAAAGACTGCCAGGCACACATCTTTAGTTGAAAATTTTGGGTTTATTATTCACTGCCTATGAGAAAGAGCTCACACTTCGGAGAATGTGGACTGTCTCAGTGAAACAATGAACCTAAGGAAGTGGGGGCTTGTTCTGGATTGGGTATTATCAGAAAGATGTGGCAATTCTAGCATTGGGTAGCTCAGTCAATCTTTTCTGCAATGAGGGTAGACAGAGTGAGATGTGATTGGTATGTGAAAGATGTAATTGGTAAAGAGGTAGCAGTCATTCCATTTGGCAACAAAGGAGGATGTCTAGTATTTTGTGTTGCATAGTGACCTGATGTGAAATAGATGTTTTGTCAACTTTTGTCCAGCAAGTGAAAAGCATGATGATATGAAAGCGTTGTATCAGTTTGCAGTAACACTGAGACCTATTTGTGAATGTCAGATGAGTTCTGGGTCAGGGATTGATTTTTTTCTTAAATATTATTATTCATATAATCCTCCTTACTATGGCAGTGTGAGGCTCCCTTCTCTAGGACAAATCTGCTTCGATTCATAAGATTACATTTATTTGTTGAGCCCCTTGGGCTTCTTATCTTCTAAGATACTCAGCAACAGGGTCAGAACTTCCAGCATCTCAGGGCTGATGAAAGCTTCCTTTTCTATCTCAACAATCTCTCCATGTGAAAACAATGTTACTTTTACGAAAATCATCTCATTTTGTAGCCACAAGTGCCTTGTAAGATAAACAGAGCAGAAGTTCTTGCCTCCATTTTACAGATGATCAAGTGTCAGCTTAAAGAAGTAACTTACCGAAGTCCATTGAAATTAGTGCCTGAACAAATGTTAGACATCAGCTCTTAGAACTCAGAGTCTGGAATGTTTCTGCCTTTCTACATTAATTTATGCAAAGGACTAAGGAGCCAAAGAGTCCTTATTTATTGCTGGTTTTCCATAGCAAGATCATAATGCTTGACTCTTGGTGATGTGTGAAGCTTTCTCATCCTGCCTCTGGATTTCGAGACTTCAGTCACGATTCTGTCATTCTTCACACAGAGCAAAGTGACATATAGAGGAAGCACGTCTTAGGTGTCCTGAAACTGTTGAGTGTTATGTTCCTTTGGAATGTGGTAGAACTGTCCTGCTAACTGACTCTCTCAAGACTTCCTTTACCTTTTCGTTCCCCAAGCTGTAAATGAAGGGGTTCAGAAGAGGAGTCACTACGGTAATGAGGACAGTGGCTATCTTGTCAAATTCCAGGGAGAGGTTCTGATTGGGTCTCACGTACACAAAGATGTTGCTCCCATAGGCAATGGAGACAACAGTGATGTGAGAAGCGCAGGTGGAGAAGGCTTTCTGACGCCCTTGGGCTGAGGGGATGTGCAGGATGGTAGAGATGATGTAGGTGTAGGACACGGTGGTGATCACCAGCGAGGTCAGGAGGATGAGAGAAGACAAGAGGAAGCTTATCATCTCAATGAAATAGGTTTCTATGCAGGCTGCCTGCAGTAAAGGGGCGATGTCGCAGAAGAAGTGACTAATTTCTGCAGTGCAGTATGGCAGCCTGGACACCACAATAGTTGGGCAGAGCACGGACAAGAAGGCCCCCACCCAGCAGCCCAGGACCAGCAGGAGACATACCCTGCCATTCATGATGATGGTGTAGCGCAGGGGGTTACAGATGGCCACATAGCGGTCAAAGGACATCACCACCAGCAAGATGAACTCCACTGTCCCCAGGAAGAAAAAGAAGTATGTTTGGCTGATGCAGCCTGCAAAAGATATGGTTTTCTCCTCCTCTAAGAGGCAAGCTAGCAACTTTGGAGCAATAGTAGTTGTGAATAAAATGTCCAAAAATGACAGATTACTAAGGAAGAAGTACATTGGTGTTTAGAGACGATTATCGGTCCATATTAAGGAAATGATGACAATGTTTCCTGTTATGGTGAGCATATAAATTAGCAGGAGAATGACAAAAAGCAATGTCTGAAGCCCCTGGACAGCAGGAAAAGGGATAAGCGTGAATTCAGTGATGGTGGTCTGGTTTCTTGTGGCCATTTCTGTGTGGTAGGAGAAGAAACAAAGGCGGTTAGAACAGTTTAAGAACTCTGTGAATTCCTTAAACTTTAACTCTTTGATTTTTATTTGATGTATTTCTTTTCTCTTTATTTCATTCCTTTTATTCAAACTAGCTGAAATATATAATTAACTGAAAATTACTCAACTTATTTGATCATACAATTCAAGAATAAAAAAATAGGGACTTCCTTGGTGGTCCAGTGGCTGAGACTCCCTTGCTCCTATTGGAGGGGGTCCAGGTTCATTCCTGTTCAGGGAACTAGATCCCACATGTTACAGCTAAAACCCAGCACAACCAAATATATTGTTGCTGCTTAGTTGCTAAGTCGTGTCCAGCTCTTTTGTGACCCCCATAAACTGTAGCCTGGAAGGCTCCTCTGTTCATGTTCATGGGATTTCCCAGGCAAGAATACTAGAGTGGGTTGCCATTTCCTTCTCCAGGGGATCTTCCTGACCCAGGGATCGAACCCACATCTCCTGCATTGACAGGCGGATTTTTTTTTTTTTTTACACTGACTGAGCCACCAGGGAAGCCCTTCCATGAGTAATAAAAATGTGAAAATATTAATATGAAGTGGAGATGTGAAAACTCAGATTTGTCCTGCATCTGCCTGACTTCTGTCTACAATAAAACTTTTGATAGTGTAAAGACCGTAAAGCTATTTGACCTTGTAAGTCATGAGTCTTCTAGCATATGCTACTACCACATAATAAAATGGAAGATAAACACACACATTCGTATACCCTGTGTGCAATTCAAAACTGACCCCATAATTCTCGGCACGTGTTTTGTATATTTAGACATAGAAAGAACCTTAACTTTTCAGAATTGTATTCGTTTGATTCCTTCTCAATGCTGCATGATGCACTATTTTCTTGAAAAGCTTTACAGTTCAAGGGCTACTTGTCCAAACTTGTCATATCTTCCTCTCCAAAAAGTCAAACTATCTATGCTTAGAATCCTTCCTTTGTGGAAAACATGCAAGTTGCTTATTCATGTATCTTGTTTCATATTTGATCATCTCTAACTCTTATGACCAACCTAGATAGTATATTAAAAAGCAGAGACATTACTTTGCCAACCAAGGTCCATCTAGTCAAGGCTATGGTTTTTCCTGTGGTCATGTATGGATGTGAGAGCTGGACTATGAAGAAGGCTGATCACCAAAGAATTGATGCTTTTGAACTGTGGTGTTGGAGAAGACTCTTGTGAGTCCCTTATACTGCAAGGAGATCCAACCAGTCCACTCTAAAGGAGATCAATCCTGGGTGTTCATTGGAAGGACTGATGCTAAAGCTGAAACTCCAATACTTTGGCCACCTCATGCGACGAGTTGACTCACTGGAAAAGACTCCGATGCTGGGAAAGTTTGGGGGCGGGAGGAGAAGAGGACGACAGAGAATGAGATGGCTGGATGGCATCACCGACTCTGTGGACATGAGTTTGGGTGAACTCTGGGAGTTGGTGATGGACAGGGAGGCCTGGCGTGCTGTGATTCATGGGGTTGCAGAGTCGGACATGACGGAGTGACTGAACTGAACTCTTAGAAATTTTTTATTAACTTGAGGTAAAACCTTTTTCCCCAGGAACTTTCACCAGTTGGTCTCAGTACTGTATAATCAGTGTTATACAGATGAAGTCACTCTTCTCAAAAGGCCTTTATTTCTATTTTTAGGTTTTAGGTAATAGCCATGATTTTTGCTGTTGTTTAGTCGCTAGGTTGTGTCTGACACTTTGCGACCCCATAGACTGTAGCCCACCAGACTCCTCTGTCCATGGGAGTTCTCAGGCAAGAATACTGGAGTGGGTTGCAATTTCCTTCTCCAGGGGATCTTCCTGACCCAGGGATCAAACCTTCATCTCCTGCAGTGTAGGTGGATTCTTGCCACTGAGCCACGAGGGGTAGCTGTGTACTTAATGTGCACTGAGTTCCTGGTCATTATATGCCAAGTGCTTTAAAAATTTAGATACTATTAAAAAAGAATGTAAGAAGGGAGTGGCTGGGGATGAGATGGTTAGATAGCAACACCTGAGTCAACAGGCATGAATTTGAGCAAACTCTGGGAGACAGTGGAGGACAGAGGAGCCTGTGTGCTGCAACCCTTGGGTTTGCAAGGAGTTGGACCTGACAGAACAACAACAACAGCAACAAAACAAAAAGTGTATTACCTATTTAGATGCAAAATTTTCTTGCTGATTTTTAGGTTTGCAATGTTTGTTTCCACATCATCTTTTGTTTTGATCTATTTCTGATAGGTAACTATTAAATCATCCCTATAATTGATGTTGAATGTGTCATATTTTTCTTGCATTTTGTCAGTAGCTATTTTAATCTGTTTCAAGGTTTTGCTATTTTATACATGTATGTTTGGCAACCTTTTGAAGTAGGGAGTAGATATTGCTATTTACATTTTGCACATGAAAAACTTGAAATTTATGGAATTTAAATAATTTTCCTAATGTCACATAGCTAGTGTGTGACAAAACCAGATTCAGTTCCAGTTCTGTCTGATCCAAAGATACATTCTTTAGTAAAAGTCACAATCTGGATTCTTATTCCCACTTTTGTAGAGAGGGAAAAGAGGTCAGAGAGGCCCTAGTTATGGTCTAAATGATATGTTACATAAGACTGGATCAAGACACACTTCTCTAGTTTAGTTAATGCAGAAATGTTACTCTCATTGCTATGTTCCGTATTTGGGAATGTTATTCTTACTGTTGTAGCCACGTGTTCCAGGAAACAAACTCACTCAGAAGGACAATGCTGATAGTGGAGTGCAGCTTATTACACCAGCGGCCCAATGCAGAGTCTTCTCTTAGCCAAGGACCACGACTAATTTTTGTGAAAACCTTATATATCCTAAGTGTACGTGCCCAAACCCACCTCCCCAAATTTCCTGAAACTAGTCTGAACAAAGGAAAAGAAAGATACAATCAAAGTTAACCCGTGATTCATATGCCTTAAGCCTAGGTAGTTAACAGTGGACAGTTATCAATAGGCCTGTGGTCATACCCCAATGAGCATAATAGAATGCATGATTCTATTCAGTTACACAGATAATCAGGATATTCTTTTAGGCAATGGAGAGTTTAGGTACAAGCTGTGGGGCTCTTCCTTCCTGGCGCCTGGTTTTCCAGTTGCTATGTCATTTCCATAGATACTGGACATATAGCTCAAAGTCCACAGTCCAGCCCAAGATGGAGTCCTGCTTTCAAGATAGAGCCTGTTTTGTCTGTTTCCGCTTTCATTACTACTTTGAATAATTGAGTAACTGGAACATTTTAGATTCAGAAAAGTCTTAGCATTGGAAGGCATATTTAGGATGAGGTAGTTCTACCAGAGCAACCTCTGGTGGCTCAGATGAATCTGCCTGCAATGCAGGAGACCTGGGTTCGATTGCTGTATCAAGAAGATGCCCTGGAGAAGGGAATGGCTACCCACCTCAGCTCTTGACTGGAGAATTCCATGGACAGGGGAGTCTAGTGGGCTGTAGTCCATGGGGTTACAAAAAGTTACACATGACTGAGCACACACACACAGTTCTGCTGCTGCTGCTGCTAAGTCGCGTCAGTTGTGTCCGAATCTGTGCGACCCCATAGATGGCAGCCTACCAGGCTCCCCTGTCCCTGGGATTCCCCAGGCAAGAACACTGGAGTGGGTTGCCATTTTCTTCTCCAATGCATGAAAGCGAAAAGTGAAAGTGAAGTCGCTCAGTTGTGGCCAACTCGTAGCTACCCCATGGACTGCAGCCTACCAGGTTCCTCCGTCCTTGGGATTTTCTAGGCAAGAGTACTGGAGTGGCTTGCCATTGTCTTCTCCAACACACAGTTCTATCAAGGGCTAAATATAAACATTCTTTTCAACTATTTTTCTAGCCTGAGACCTACTGTGGATTGCCTATTACATCTTTGTTAAGCTCTGTCACAAAATCCATCATTACTTTGACTTGAAATCTGCTTACCAGTTGTTTCCATGTGTTTATTCTGAAACTCCAAATCCTTTATAAGATAAACGGAACTTTGAACTTTTTTTTCCCTTGCATCTAAGATGTGATGTGTCCTTTTCTCTGTGAAAATAGGCCATGGATAAGCTGTGATATTTGAAGCTCTTGCTTGCTCTTAAGAATTTAATTAAGAATGACTCGGGAATATGAGGTAAAAGAGGTTAATTACTATTATGATAATCAAAGAATTTTAACCCTGAAAAACAATCACAGTTACAAATTTAGTTGGAGATGCCAAATACACATGTTGAGGCCTCAAGGGGAATCACACCATGTTTTTGCTTTATTCAGTTAATAAAAGTTTGGTGGCCTGCTTTAGAGTTTCAGAGAAACTGAAACACAGGAAACTTTTGAGGGAGTCCCCTAGGGGCTTAGACTTCCCTGGTGGCTCAGACAGTAAAACATCTGCCTACAGTGCGGGGGACCTGGGTTTGATCCCTGTGTTGGGAAGATCCCCTGGAGAAGGAAGTGGCAACGCACTCCAGTATTCTTGCCTGAGAACTATGGACAGAGGAGTCTGGTGGGCTACAGTCCATGGGGCCGCAAAGAGTTGGACATGACTGAGCGACTTCACTTTCTTTCTTTGTTAGTGGCTTAGTGGTTAGGATTCCAAGTTTTTACTGCCATGGCCTGGATTCAATCCCTTGTCGGGGAACTGAGATCCCACAAGCCACACGGAGATGTTAAAAAAAAATTTTTTTTAAACTTTCCATTTTGTATTGTTCAGTTCAGTCGCTCAGTTGTGTCTGACTCTTTGCGACCCCATGAACTGCAGCATGCCAGGCCTCCCTGTCCATCACCAACTCCAGGAGTCCACACAAACCCATGTCCATTGAGTCGGTGATGCCATCCAACTATAGCATCCTCTGTCGTCCCCTTCTCCTGCCTTCAATCTTTCCCAGCATCATGGTCTTTTCAAATGAGTCAACTCTTTGCATCAGGTGGCCAAAGTATTGGAGTTTCAGCTTCAACATCAGTCCTTCCAATGAACACCCAGGACTGATCTCCTTTAGGATGGACTGGTTGGATCTCCTTGCAGTCTAAGGGACTCTCGAGAGTCTTCTCCAACACCACAGTTCAAAAGCATCAATTCTTCAGTGCTCAGCTTTCTTTATAGCCCAACTCTCACATTCATACATGACTACTGGAAAAGTCATAGCCTTGACTAGACGGACCTTTGCTGGCAAAGTAATGTCTCTGCTTTTTAATATGCTGTCTAGGTTGGTCGTAACTTTCCTTCCAAGGAGTGTGTTTTAATTTCATGACTGCAATCACCATCTGCAGTGATTTTTGGAGCCCCCCAAAATAAAGTCAGCCACTGTTTCCCCATCTATCTGACATGAAGTGATGGGACCGGATGCCATGATCTTAGTTTTCTGAATGTTGAGCTTTAAGCCAACTTTTTCACTCTCCTCTTTGTATATACCTCATCCTTAAATTAGCCTAAAAATCCTTAGGTTGTGATTTAGAGTAAGTTTAGGTGCCAGTAAGTGAGCACAGGCATTTTCTAGATTGATCAAATGTAATCTCTAAAAAGATAGTGGGGAGAAACCCTCCAAAGAGGCCAGAGATGGAATAGAGAGGCGTCCATGTGGCATGACTCTCAGCCAGTGGGCTCTTGCATGTGTTTTTTCATATTGTACTTCTTGTCCACTCCATTTAGCTCACATCACAAGCTTAGTTTCCGGGGCTCATCCATTTCCTTCCGTCAAAGCCTAGACACTTTGACATTTCTGCCTATTAAAAGTCAGAAATTGTTGTATTAGTTAAAAAAATCCAACGACATTTTAATTACTAGAGATGCATCTAAAATAGAAACTGTGATTGAAAGATAAAGGAAAAGAGAAGGGATACACAGGCAACATGAACCAACTTTGGTAGATTGCATTACTGTTCCGAATCATTTTGCACCCCTTTTCTTTATAAGATGATTACATGTCTCCACTTCCACATCCCATTCTCACACTGGCCTTGTGACATGCTTTAGAAAATGGCAGATGAACGGACCTGCAGTGCTCAAGGCTTGAGCTAAAGTTTGAGCTATTGTTCTGTTTCCTCTGTCACAGACTGGCATGTTCTAGGCAGAGGCTGCTGCTTTCTCCTGAATCCAGAATAAGGACATATGTGGGGCAGAGACAAAGCACATAGGGAGCCAGTAACATGCAATGTGGTCTAGAAACACATCTTCTTTCTTTCTTTATCTATCTTTTGGCTGCCTTGTGTGGCATGTGGGATCTTATTGTCCAGTTGAAAATGGAACCCGTGCCCCCGAATTTGGAAGCTTGGAGCCTTAACCACTGGACCACCAGGGAAGTCTCTAAATCTTCTTATTTTTTGTTAGCCAATGAAATCTGGGGGGTTGTTTATTAATGTATCATAACATAATCAAATTGACTCCTGTGCTATTGAAAAGCAACTGCCAACCTAAAGGCCAAGTCCAAAAAAAATTCATCAAAAAAATGAAATAGAGATATTAATATTTTGAAATAAAAAGTAACCTGAACATATTTATTGCCAGCACATCTGCATAAAAAAACTAAAGATTATTATTAACAATGAAGAAGAGAAATTTAGATGTGCAGAAAGAAATTAGTAACAACATAGATGTTAAATATATGGGCAATGTGAATTAATTTAGACTTTACAAAATAATTATAGTGGTTTCATAAAGTTTTAAATATATTTGTAATATCAACGTAATACACCACATTAACAAACAGAAAAATAAAAATCATATGATTATCTCAATAGATGCAGAGAAATTCTTTGACAAAATACAACATCCATTTATGATAAAAACCCTCCAAAAAGTGGGAATAGAAGGGACATATTTCAACATAATAAAAGCTATATATGACAAACCCACAGCAAACATTATCCTCAATGGTGAAAAACTGAAAGCATTTCCACTAAAGTCAGGAACAAGACGAGGGTGCCCAGTCTCACCACTACTATTCAACATAGTTCTGGAAGTTTTGGCCACAGCAATCAGAGCAGAAAAAGACATAAAAGGAATACAAATTGGAAAAGAAGAAGTAAAACATTCACTATTCGCTGATGACATGATCCTCTACACAGAAAACCCTAGAGACTCTACCAGAAAACTACTAGAGCTAATCAATGAATACAGTAAAGTTGCAGGATATAAAATCAACACACAGAAATCCCTTGCATTCCTATACACTAATAATGAGAAAATAGAAAGAGAAATTAAGGAAACTATTCCATTCACTGTTGCAATGAAAAGAATTAAATACTTAGGAATATATCTACCTAAGGAAACAAAAGACTTGTACATAGAAAACTATAAAACACTAGTGAAAGTAATCAAAGAGGACACTAATAGATGGAGAAATATACCGTGTTCGTGGATTGGAAGAATAAATATTGTGAAAATGAGTATACTACCCAAAGTAATTTATGCATTCAATGCAATCCCTATCAAGCTACCAACAATATTTTTCACCGAACTAGAACAAATAATCTCACAATTTGTATGGAAATACAGAAAACCTTGAATAGCCAAAGCAATCTTGAAGAAGAAGAATGAAACTGGAGGAATTAACCTGCCAGACTTCAGGCTCTACTACAAAGCCACAGTCTCAAGACAGTATGGTACTGGCATAAAGACAGAAATATAGATCAATGGAACAAAATAGAAAACCCAGAGATAAATCCACTCACCTATGGACACCTTATCTTCGACAAAGGAGGCAAGAATATAAAATGGAGAAAAGACAGTCTCTTTAACAAGTGGTGCTGGGAAAACTGGTCAGCCACTTGTAAAAGAATGAAACTAGAACACTTCCTGACACCATACACCAAAATAAACTCAAAACGGATTAGAGAGCTAAATGTAAGACCAGATTCTATAAAACTCCTAGAGGAGAACATAGGCAAAACACTCTCTGACATAAATCACAGCAGGATCCTCCAAGACCCACCTCCCAGAATATTGGAAATAAAAGCAAAAATAAACAAATGGGACCTAATTAAAATCAAAAGCTTCTGCATAGCAAAGGAAACTATAAACAAGGTGAAAAGACAGCCTTCAGAATGGGAGAAAATAATAGCAAATGAAGCAACTGATAAAGGATTAATCTCCAAAATATACAAGCAGCTCCTGCAGCTCAATTCCAGAAAAATAAGTGACCCAATCAAAAATTGGGCCAAAGAACTAAACAGACATTTCTCCAAAGAAGACATAAAGATGGCTAACAAACACATGAAAAAATGCTCAACATCCCTCATAATCAGAGAAATGCAAATCAAAACCACAAAGAGACGCCATTTCACACCAGTCAGAATGGCTGCTATCCAAACGTCTACATGCAATAAATGCTGGAGAGGGTGTGGAGAGAAGGGAACCCTCTTACACTGTTGGTGGGAATGCAAACTAGTACAGCCACTATGGAGAACAGTGTGGAGATTCCTCAAAAAACTGGAAATAGAACTGCCATATGACCCAGCAATCGTACTCCTGGGCATACACACCGAGGAAACCAGAATTGAAAGAGACACATGTACTCCAATGTTCATTGCAGAGCTGTTTATGATATTTACATGTAATATCAGGACATGGAAGCAACCTAGATGTCCATCTGCAGATGAATGGATAAGAAAGCTTTGGTACATATACACAGTGGAGTATTACTTAGCCATCAAAAAGAATGCATTTGAATCAGTTTTAATGAGGTGGATGAAATTGGAGCCTATTATACAGAGTGAAGTAAGCCAGAAAGAGAAACATCAATACAGTATACTAACGCATATATATGGAATTTAGAAAGATGGTAACCTGAACCCTGTATACGAGACTGCAAAAGAGACATAGGTATATAGAACAGTCTTTGGGACTCTGTGGGAGAGGGTGAAGGTGGGATGATTGGGGAGAACGGCATTGTATATTATCATATGTGAAATGAATCACCAGTCCAGGTTTGATGCATGATACAGGATGCTTGGGGCTGGTGCACGGGGATGACCTGGAGGGAGGATATGGGGAAGAGGGAGGTGGGAGGGGGGTTCAAGAAAGGGAACACATGTACACCCGGGGTGGATTCGTGTCAATGTATGGCAAAACCAACCAATATTATAATGTAAGGTAATTTGTCTCCAATAAAATAAATTAAAAAACTCATCATAATAATAATGTGAAGTGGAATTAAGGACATACATATGCCAATATGTGATGATATTACATGTAAATATGTTTGATTTTCTAATTAAAAATCTAAATTTTCAGATTGGATACAAATCCCAAAGATGCACAGCTACAAGCTACAAGAGACCTTAAATACAAGGTACAGGCTTGTTGAAAGTGAAAAAATTGAAAAAGATATATAATGCAAACTCTAAGAAAAAAAGTAAGTGTAGCTGTATTAATGTTAAACTAGACTTTATGACAAGAAGTTACTAGAGCTATACTGGAATATTCTGAAATATAGCAGTTCTAAATCTGTACCTACCAAAACTATGACATCAGAATATACAAAGCAAATGCTGACAGTGCTTTCAGGAGAAATAGACAAATTCATATTTATAGAAGGAAGTTTAATAATACTTAAGAGATAAGATGGCTTCTTAAGAAATAAAAAGCAGACAAAACAATAAATAAGATTTGAATAATATAATTAATAGTTTGATTCAACTAACATACAGGATACTTCAACCAAGAGTGACGAGATAAAGAGGAGCTTTACATCATGATAAAGGGGTTAAATCTAAAGAATGCATAACAATTGTTACTGTGTATGTGCCTATCTACAACATCAGAGTGTCAAAATAAGTGAGGCAGAAACCAATAGGACTGCAAGGAGAAATAGATGAGTCCACTATTATAGTTGGAGAATTAAAAAACCCTCTATGAGACATGAAGAAATCCAACAAGCCAGGAGACAGTATATAGTTGAACTCAATAGCACCACTAATCAACCAGGTATAATTTACAGCTACAGACTATTTAAACCCCGAACAGAAAAATACACATTCTTCTGAGGCTCATATAGAACTTTCTTTAAGATAGACTACATTCTGGACCATAAAACACACCTTAACATGTTTAAAAGATCAGAAATTCTACATGTTTTCCCCATACAGTGCATTATCTTGGTTAACTGTGTGTGAGTTTATTAATGAAAACCATAAACTTTTTCATTATGTTTAATTCAAAACATTTTCTAAGGAAGAAATTAAAGGCATTTGGTTTACAACATAGAAAGAAAAAACAATTCAAACAAAGTTGTAAAATACTGCATTACTTCTTGGAAGGGAAGTTATGACCAACCTTGATAATATATTAAAAAGCAGAGACATTACTTTGCCAACAAAGGTCCGTCTAGTCAAGGCAATAGTTTTTCCCATGGTCATGTATGGGTGTGAGAGTTGGACTGTGAAGAAATTGATGCTTTTGAACTGTGGTGTTGGAGAAGACTCTTGAGAGTCCCTTGTACCGCAAGGAGATCCAACCAGTCCGTTCTACGGGAGGTCGATCCTGGGTGTTCATTGGAAGGACTGATGCTAAAGCTGAAACTGCAATACTTTGGCCACCTCATGCGACGAGCTGACTCACTGGAAAAGACTCTGATGCTGGGAATGGTTGGGGGTGGGAGGAGAAGGGGACGACCGAGAATGAGATGGCTGGATGGCATCACTGACTCTGTGGACATGAGTTTGAGTGAACTCCGGGAGCTGGTGATGGACAGGGAGGCCTGGTGTGCTGTGATTCATGGGGTTGCGGAGAGTCGGACACAACTGAGCGACTGAACTGAACTGAACTGAACTGGTTACACAAGAAAAAGCAGGATGTTTAGATAAGTATGTAAAGGTATAATCTCCTAATCTAGATATTCTAAGTTTTATCCTTGGATCACCAGAGACCAAATTTTGGGGCTGTATTAGCTTTGCCTTTTGCTCAGTCTTCTTCATTAAATTGCATTTTGATTTAATATTGGCCTTTTATAAGCCAATTATTAAAATGAAAGTTCTCCCTCATTTATTACACGTTGTCATAATGATTTTTACCATACTGTTCAATGTTTCCTATGCAGATTTCTATTAAAAAAATCTCTTTTGAGTAAAATAAATAAGAAGAAATACTGTCATACTAAAAGAATTTAGTGTGTTTTTGTTTCTGATATAACTATACAGTATTTCAAGATTTTGTTTTTTTTTGCTTAGATTCATGGAACTGAATTTCTAAAGGATAGAAATTGAGTTTCAATCACTGGAATGATATTAAACTTTAAGTTGAAAATATTTGCTACTTCTTACTTTTATACTTCTTTTACATTTTATTAGTCTTGTGTGTAAATATATTTAGTAATCTTAATGTATATAATATCATATATTTATATATATTATATATATATATATATATATAGGAGAAGGAAATGGCAACCCATTCCAGTATTCTTGCCTGGAGAATCCCGTTGACGGAGGAGCCTGGTGGGACTACAGTCCACGGGGTTGCAAAGAGTCTCTCTCTCTATATATAATCTTTGTTGTTCAGTCATTAAATTTTGACCGACTCTTTGCAACCCCATGAACTGCAGCACACCAGGCTTCCCTGTCCTTCACAATCTCCTGGAGGTTGCTCAGTCTTATGTCCATTGAATTGGTGATGTCATCCAACCGTCTCATTCTCTGTCATCCCTTTTTTCTCCTGCCTTCAATCTTTCCCAGCATCAGGGTCTTTTCCAATGAGTCAGCTCTTCGCATCAGATGGCCAAAGGACTGGAGCTTCATTTCACCATAAGTCCTTCCAATGAACACCCAGGACTGATCTCCTTTAGAATGGATTGGTTGGATCTCCTTGCAGTCCAAGGGACTCTCAAGAGTCTTCTCCAACACCACAGTTCAAAAGCATCAATTCTTTGGTGTTCAGCCTTCTTTATGGTCCAGGACAGTATCCTGTGGGGTCACTGCTCTTTTCTCCTGGGTCCTGGTGCACAAGGTTCTGTTGTGCCCTCCAAGAGTCTATTTCCCAGTCTTGTGTAAGTTCTAGCAGCTTTATGGTGGGGTTAATGGTGACCTCCTCCAAGAGGGCTTATGCCATACCCAAGTCTGCTGTACCCAGAGCCCCTGTCCCTGTGGCAGACCACCACCAACCCGTATCTCCACAGGAGATACTCAAACACAGTTTAGTCTCATTCTCTGTGGGGTCCTTTGGTCCTGGTGTGCACAAGGTTTGTTTGAACCCTCTGAGCATCTCTGGTGGGAGTGGGAGTGGGATTTGATTCTAAATGCGAATTCATCCTCCCTATTATCTTGCTGGGGCTTCTCCTTTGCCCTTGGATGTGGAGTATCTCCTCACAGCTGCTCCAGTGACTACTGTCTTACTGGGGTTTCTCTGACCTTGGACATGGGGTATATCCTCTCTGCTGCTCCAGTGCCGCGCAGCTGCTGAAGAATTGATGCTTTTGAACTGTGGTGTTGGAGAAGACTCTTGAGAGTCCCTTGGACTGCAAGGAGATCCAACCAGTCCATCCTAAAGGAGATCAGTCCTGGGTGTTCATTGGAAGGACTGATGCTGAAGCTGAAACTCCAATACTTTGGCCACCTAATGTGAAGAGCTGACTCATTTGAAAAGACCCCGATGCTGGGAAAGATTGAAAGTGGGAGGAGAAGGGGATGACAGATGATGAGATGGTTGAATGGCATCACCAACTCAATGGACATGAGTTTGAGTAAGCTCCAGGAGTTGGTGATGGACAGGGAGGCCTGGAGTGCTGTGGTTCATGGGGTTGCAAAGAGTAGGACATGACTGAGTGACTGAACTGAACTGAACTGAACTTCTTTACAGTCCAACTCTCACATCCATACATTACTACTGGAAAAACCACTTTATCTCCTTTCAAATTATTTTTAAAGACTCAGGACATGAATATAAGCAATACATATGATTATGAACATGATTATGAATTAATACATATGATTATGGGTGGGATGGGGGGCTGAGAGAGAGAGCCAAGAGGGAGGGGATATATTTAAACATACAGCTGATTCACTTTGTACAGCAGAAATCAGTACAATACTGTAAAACAACTATACCCCAATAAATTTTTAAAAAACATTTTCATTATGAAGATATTTTTCTTCTTAAGAGTTTCATCAACGAGTTTTTTACTTCCTTGTTCCTCAGACTGTATATCAGGGGATTCAACATGGGAGTCACATTGGTATAAAACACTGAGGACACTTTCTCCTGGGTGAATGAAGTGCTGGAAGCAGGTTTGAGATACATGGACATGACAGACGCATAAAATACAAGAACAGCTGTCAAGTGGGAGCTGCAGGTGCTGAAGGCTTTGGACCGACCTTCTTTAGAATGGATGCGGAAGATGCTGGAGAGGATAAAAGCATACGAAGTGATAATGGTCAGGCTGGTGGCTACCATGTTAAATCCTCCGATGACAAAAATCAAAAGCTCATCAATATAAGTGCTAGAACAGGAGAGTTTAATGAGAGGAACGATGTCACAGAAATAATGTTTAATGATGTTTGATTCGCAGAAAGTCAACCTTAACATAAAGCCACCGTGAATCATCGCATCAGTAAAACCTACTGCGAAGACAGCAGCCACCAGTAGAGAACAGACCCTGGGGGACATGATGACATTGTACAACAGGGGGCTGCAGATGGCAACATAGCGGTCATAGGCCATTGTTGCCAGCATGTAGCACTCGGAAATGATGAAAATACAGAAGAAAAACAGCTGGGTCATACATCCAGAATAGAATATAGCTTTATCTCTGCATAAAAACCCTGCCAGCATTTTGGGGGTAATGACAGAAGAATAGCAGAAATCTATAAAAGACAAACTACTAAGGAAATAGTACATGGGCTTGTGGAGTTGAGAACTCAACCTGGTTATCAAGATCATGCCGAGGTTTCCCACTGCCGTGACTATATAAATCCCTAAGAAGAGGCAGAAGAGAGGCAGCTGAAGCTCTGGTTGGTCAGTTAATCCTGCAAAAAGAAACTCAGTCACTGTGGATTGATTTTTTACACCCATTCTCCTTTGAGAAATCTGTGGAGATAAAGGGAAAGAGTCAAATTAGCCAGGCAGTCCCAGTTCCTCTCCAGTTCTTCACAATCCAGATATTCTCTCTGTGAAAACACTGAACCCCAGTTTTCTTACCCTTTGGCACTAAGCCTGTGCTTCCACTAATGGGTAGAGACCCATCAAAAGTCAGGTCTCAGATAAAACAGAATGAATATCCTCTCCCTGTAGATTTTGTGTGCTCAGTAGCTTCAGTTGAGTCTGACTCTTTGCGACCCCATGGACCATAGCCTACCATGCTCCTCTGTCCATGTGATTTTGAAAACAAAAATACTGGAGTGGGTTGCCGTGCTCTCCTCCAGGGGGTCTTCCTGACCCAGGGATCAAACCTGCATCTCCTGCATTGCAGGTGGGTTCTATACCTGCTGAATCGCTGCGGAAGCCCCCATAGATTTTAGGAACCATATATAAATTTCCACATCCTCCCTACTGTCTCTAATTCTTTTAGCAAAGTCTAAAACCTTTATCTTCAGCATTAAAAATAAGTCTAATGCTAAAGAACATTGGAGAGTTTTTCTAAAGCAAATCAGTTGAAAAGGCACATAAAGAAGAGCTACGTGCTTAGAAAAACTTCTACTAATAACATAGTTGGCTAGGGCTGAAACTGCCTCCAGGATTTCCTATAGAGAAGGTTTTTATTGTTAAAATTAATTATAATGTTCACATTAAGGTTTTCAAGGGTGTTCTAGAGTATTAATTCCAGGGTGTACATGAAATAAGTATGTTAGGATCATACTGGTTTCAGACATGCAGAATTACATAAAGTTAAACATGTTTTTTAACTAAGACTATTTCAGATTCTCCTGGACAGCTCTACAACAAACAACTTTTTCCAAACTAAATTGATGATAGAATCCCTCTTCCACTTTAAAATAATCATATTGTACCTCCAGTGTGGCTCGGAACATGTTTCAGGAAACTGTATTTTCAGTTCTGCTGTTCTATTGTAATCTAATCACAAGCTGATTTCCAGGTAGAAAGCATATTCTTCTAATACTTCAGTAAGCTCGATTGCTGGGGTACAGCCTCGGCAAGAGTCCAGGGATACCCTCAGGATGAGTGGCGTTGGCGAGAAAAGAAAGCAAAAAAAGACGAGTCGAGTCTTGGTTGAGTGCAGAATCAAGACGGCTCTATTTTTCTACATCAGTGCTTATATACCCTAAAACCATCAATACTAGAAAGGGAGGAGAGATCAACTTGATAAAATTGTGCGAGGAACGCAGTCATAGACCATCTTCTAGAACAGTTAGTACCTTCACGCATAACTCTTAAACAATGGGCTCTTAGGATATCAAGGCCACAAGGCATGAGAAATGGCTTTATTTGTGTATCAGTTAGTCAACTGTAAAAACTATTAGCAAGCCTTATCTTGGGAGCCTCAGTTCTGGGCAGACTTTGTGACTCCCTAGGTAGCATGGTATCTGTTTTTGGGCTCTACCCCCATACATCTGCAGAGACAATTTTCTACACTAATACTATATGCTTATTCATTTTGTTATCAACCTTTATGTTTTCTTCTAGTGTACTCCCAGGCACACCATAGACAGGGGGCAGGGAGACATATCAGCAAGCACTGGTATGTGACCTTGAGGGCCAAGAGTCTCATGAGCTCCCTCCAGATCTCACTCTAAGGGGCCCTTCTAAACTCGTGAAAGGCTTTGTATCTATTTTGCTTGTGGAGTGTTTGGGCCTATTGTTAGCAGACTTAGTTTTATGTCAGGGGCGCTTTGTGCAGTCCTGAGCATTCCAAATTCTAAACTGACAATTATAACCCCAACAGGGCCAGAAGGGTTAGGATGTTCTGTGTAAAAATATTTTTTTCATTCCTGGCCTTTTTATAGGACCCATACACCCTCAGGGACTGTATTGCTGCCATGCAAAGGCTTCAAGGTGGGTATTTGAGCAGGAGTCAGAATTTTTAGAAAGCACAGAGGACTACCAAGCATCAGAAGAAGAGACAGAGGCCCGGGGGTAGATGATGGGGAGGCCCCGAGAAATCCCCAGAGGTCTGGACGGCCTTGCGTGCCAGCTCCTCAAGCCAAGACCTTGTCATGGGCGGGGTCTCTCATGCTGGCTCCCGACACTCGATGATGGTGGAATGGCAGCACTCCCACAAATATTTCTGCCTTGTCAGTCCTCTGTCAGTGCTCTCTGTCAGTCCTCTGAGCTAAGCCTACCGTATCACCAGGGTTACTGAGCAAGAC
Organism: Moschus berezovskii; assembly: GCF_049115385.1. NCBI lineage: Eukaryota > Metazoa > Chordata > Mammalia > Artiodactyla > Moschidae > Moschus > Moschus berezovskii. The sequence goes on along the minus strand of NC_142484.1, from coordinate 22,392,095 downwards.
GATGCGCTACTGCTAGTGCTGCCATTTGGGGATTTCAGTCTTCGTTGGAGGCTTTCAAGCAGTGCTTCCTGTCTTTCACCCCCACGTCCCCGAGAAGGAGGCAAGGAGGGCACTCGACTTGGAGATGCCTGTCCTGGGGTCAACAAAGACCTTACCTCTGAAAAATCAGACCAGTTTCCTTTTGGTGTTGGGCTGCTCACAGTCTGCAGTCTTGTATCTACCTAGAGGTTATACAGGGCAATGCTCAGACATCTGGTCTATCATCTTCTCAACCTGCCAGGCACAGATCTGCTTTTCTTCCTGGCTCTTAAAGAAACTCTTGTGTCTCTTACTTCCACCCATTACTGCCATATTAGGACAGGGCATACTTCCTTTGACCGCGTGCATCCCCAAATCTATTTAAAACAAAGGAGCTTCCTAACACTGAACAGCTGTCCTCTGAGCAAGGTGGCCAGATTTTACAGAACATGTGACTTTTGCATCTGCTCTTCTTTTTCTGTCCTGAGGGATGGAGACAGGGGAACCATGTGCAGAAGAGAGATTGTCCAGTTGCCCTCAGCCTGTTGCTAAAACACCCATGAGTCCTCCTTTCCCTTCAACTCTTGCCAACTAACACACAGGTGTAGCCTAGTCCTAGAGACCACACACAGAAATAGAAAAGGAATGTTCAAGAAGACCCAATACTCAGCTTTTTGCCTATAAGGTCTTTTCAAGCATGCCTTCAGAATGCCCTGAGTGTCACAAACTCACTAACGTCCCTGCTCATGTGTCTAATTCTCCCACATGCCCTCTGATTTTTACTGGGCTCTCGATCACAGTGAAACATCTGCCATTCTGCCCATGTTTCTGGTTCTGTTCCAGGGCTCTGCACCTGTCTTCCCTCTACTCAAACCAGCTTACTTCTCTGTCTTGTCTTTGTTCTTTCCCAAACATTTCTGTGCTGTGGGTCCTTATTACTCAACATGGAACATCACTAACACCATTGGGGATTTGTTGCACGGTCTCAGGTCCTAAGCCATACCAATTGAGTCAGGATCTGCATTTTAGCAAGATCCCCATGTGATGTGTGAGCACATTAAAGTTGGAGAGGTGCTAGTCTAGTTTCTGTCTCCTAGAACTGGAACCATTTTGCTTTGTTCATATTTTCTCCTCTGAACCTCTCTCTGCTTCTTTTCTGTGCCAGAAAGCATTATAGGATCATTTAAAGCCCATTCTTGAAAATATCCTCTCAAGAAGGGCCTTTTGGATGGAGGACAGAGCTGCACCATTTCACATTTCAGTGTTTTGGAAAAACACTTTACATAGTCTCAAAGATTCTATGGCAGTGTAATATGCATTCCAATGTCTTATTACAGCACATAGAATTGGGATGTTTTGTTTATGGGAAGAATTTTTATACAGATTACATCTTAATCCACATAAAAATGAATAATGCTAACCAGTACTGACTTTATTTAACTATTTACTAAGCAGTAAATTCTACTAGGCCTGGGTTAAAGTTTTTTATGTTGTATGTTTGACCCCCCTTGGAATAATCTACTACACTGACTCAGCTGATTCAGACCTTATGTAAATTTTGGATTCAAAAGCGATTTACCAATTTATTTTTTTTTTCAGTTTAGCAACTCAAAGGGTAAGCTTTTAAACATTTCCACGCACCATAAAGTGCTATTAAAACTATGACAATTGATAGTATTTTTTCAAAGGTAAAATCTAGGTCAGCATTGCTCGATAGAAAGATAATGCAGTCACAAGGGTGATTTATTAATATAATGTCCTCGAAGCCCCCTCCCCCCTTTTTTTACAAAGCAAAAGCAAATAGCTAAAGTCAATTTACTATTATATTTAATTTAGTATATATAAAAACTACATTTAATGTAATGATATAAAAATTGTTACCAGGTATTTTATATTTTTTGTATAAATCTTTGAAATTAATAATGTGGCTCAGATGGTAAGAATCTGCCTGCAATGCAGCAGACCTGGGTTCGATTCCTGGGTTGGCATGATCCCCTGGAGATGGGAATGGCAACTCACACCAGCGTTCTTGCCTGGAGAATTCTATGGACAGAGGAGCCTGGTAGGCTATAGTCCACAGGGTCGCAGAGTCCATAAGTGACTAACACTGACTGATTTAACAAAACACCTCAAATCACACTATGTTTCAAATGCTCAGTGGCTACGTGCAGCTTGTGGCTATAGCAGTGGACAGCTCAGGTCTAGAATATAATAAAAAAAAATTGGATTTGATTTTCAAAAATTGCCCCCCTTTAAAGAAGGAAACCATTAACACAGAGTGGCAGAAAGAACACTGAATCATGAGTCAAACACGTTTTGTTTCAGTACTAACTCTCACACAGTGTAACGTTTGACTCAGCAGAGTCTCTGAGTTTCATGTTTTAATCTATAAAAAATAATAAATACTTCTAAAGATGGCCATGCAAATTAAATAAGACATTTTTTGCATTGTGCATTGTGTGTAAAAATATTTCTAGATGACTTCATAGGTTAATTCACGCATTTGACCATGGGCTACTCAGATAAGGAGTCTGAGTCGGAGACAGGTGTCCACAGACTCTTCTCTCCTTTCCTGTGTCTTGGTGGCATAAACCTCCAGCTTGCAGGAAAATCAGGAGTTAATTTAAAACCTGTTTATTTTAATACCTATACAACATGAGCATCATAATTGTGAAACTCACCTTCCTCCTTGTTCTCATCACTTTAAGAATAAAAATGAGTCAATTGTACCTTTTCATCTTGACATGAAGAGGAAGCAGGTTTAAGTGAATGTGACTTCTGTTCTCAGTTCAATTATTTTATGCCTAGAGATATAAAAAGCAAGCGTCCCCCAAGGGATTCTGATCTCTGGGGTTTAGTGGCTGGTATATTTGTAAGCATATATCCAATCATATTCTTTTTACATAAGGAAACCTAGCCATGTAATATCACATTTCCAGAACATTGTAATTAGTGTAGCCCAAAATTAGAAATATATTTAGAGCACGTAATGAAGAAATAGAATGTATGAGGAAAGGAATGTAATACTCTCATAAGAAGTATTTTAAACTGTAGTGATAGATTTCCAGTCATATTTTTTAAAGACATGGATAAAATTTTAATTTAAAAGGTATAAGAATAACTCAAATATTACATAAATTTATTCCTACTACAAGATATTTGAAGCTACTTTTTTTTCTTAAAATTCTTTAATTGAAATATAGTGGATTTACAATGTTGTATTAGGTTCAAGTGTACTGTAGTTATTTAGTTATAATATGTGTATACAAATATATTCTTTTTCAGATTCTTTTCCATTGTAAGTTATTTCATAATATTGAATATAGTTCCCTGTGCTATACAGTAGTTCCTTGTCGTTTATATGTAGTAGTAGGTATCTGTTAATCTTAAACTTTAAATTTTTGAATCCCTCTCCTTTGGTAACAATAAGCTGTTTTCTATGTCTGTTTTGTAAATAAGTTCACTTGTATCATATTTTTTAGATTCAAGATATAAGTCATATTATATTATATCTTATTTTTCTCTATCTGACTTACTTCACTTTGAATGATAATCTCTAGGTCCATTCATGTTGCTGCAAATGGCATTATTTTATTTTTTATGGCTGAGTAGTATTCCACTGTATATGTGTACCATCATTTCTTTCTCCATTCATCTGTCAATGGACATTTAGGTTGCTTACATGTCTTGGCTACTGTAAATAGTGCTGCTATAAATATTGCGGTACATGTATCTTTTTGAAGTATGATTTTCTTTGAATATATGTCCAGGAGTGGGACTGCTGGGTCATATTGTAACTCTATTTTTAGTGATTTTAGGAAACCTTCATATTGTTCTCCATACTGGCTGTACCAATTTACATTCCCACCAACAGTGTAAAAGGTAGAATTTCTATTCTTAATTAATAGTTCACAACTAAGATAAACAAAACTACAAAAATGATAATGCATGGAACATCTGGGCAAAGAATAAAGAAACAACACTATCAATATGAATATCATGGAAGAATTTTTAAGACAAAAACTAATTATCTTCAATAATTTTAAAAGTGCATGTTAAAATCAGACTTCTAGAAAATTCAATTGAAAATGATGCAAAGATTGATAATTATTGTTGTCAAAAATATGGTGAGATTGAACATCTCACATACATCAACTGGAATAAATTTTCTGAAAATAAATAACATAAATAAATATAAACAATAAATATATAGCATACATATATAACAAACATTCAGTAAAAATTTTCAAATCTGAGAGCTTGCATCTCACATATATCAATTGGAATATAATTTTTGAAAATAAACACATAACAAGAATTTAGTAAACTTTTCATATCTGAGAGTTCTAAAACATCTACAAATTTGAGGATTTTATGCAGTATATACTTTGCCTTATTAATATGCATAAAATATTGTCCAATACACAGATGACCTTAAAAATCTTTAACAAGGACAATGATACAAAAAGCAATTGGTTGGGAACAATAAAGTCAGATTGAGGAGCAGCAGGTTTGTGGTAGTTGGCTGAACTCTTTCTCAGTGAACGCTCACATTGATTTATTTTATGCATTTAAATCTTTGATCTGTATGGTAATTAAGAAGCATTATAAAATAGGGTAGGAGAAAGATAGGAAAACAGATAACTGGAGACAAATAATTGCAAATTTAATTTTTGAATTATGGTGCCATGATATGGTGATGCAGAAAAATCTTTCAAGCCAGAGGGAAAGCAGTTCATTTATCCTACAGGAATGGTTTACTCAAGCCATTGCCCTTCCATGGTCTGGTCTCCAGTGACATTTGACTTTGGAGAGCACCAGGCAGGTTTGTCTGCCCCATACCTGGAATTTGCCTCATGTTCTGCCAGTAATCCCTCTGCACTAAAATTAGTCAAGTTCCATTCCCCAGAGCCCTCTCAAGGGTTCGGCAGAATCTTTACACTCAAATATTTTGACCCATATTTATAAACCTATATTTGCTGTTGGCATATATTAAATGGGAAGCTGCAGGTAAGTGAACCACTGCTATTTCATGTGTTCTTTGGCTTTTTCTCATCCATTTGGAGATGTAGATCCTGAAATTTCCATTGGAAGGACATGATGTAGAGCATGGTCTAGTCTGTGCTACTAACTAACCTTGAGAATTTAGCAAGTCATTTTTCTTCTCTGAGCCTCATCTCTGCTGAAGTGACTTTGCATTAAAGTCTAAGACCATTTGTCATTCTGTGGTCTCTCTACATTTAGGATGAGAAATAAGATTTAAAATTAGACTCTCCTTTTTTTGGTAGGTTTTATTATTTTTTATTTGGAATGTAATTGCTTTACAAAGTTGTATTAGTTTCTACTGTACAACAAAGTGAATCAGCTATATAAATACATATATTCCCTCCTTCTTGGAGGTTCACTTAAATGGAGTAAGTAAGCAAAAGGTTTCAGTTCAGTTCAGTTCAGTCGCTCAGTCGTGTCCGACTCTCTGCGACCCCATGAATCACAGCACGCCAGGCCTCCCTGTCCATCACCAACTCCCGGAGTTCACTCAAACTCATGTCCATCGAGTCGGTGATGCCATCCAGCCATCTCATTCTCTGTCGTCCCCATCTCCTCCCACCCCCAATCCTTCCTAGCATCAGACTCTTTTCCAGTGAGTCAACTCGTCGCATGAGGTGGCCAAAGTATTTAAGTATCTATAATTCCACTGACCAAGGAGAATTCACAAATTTTATATGTTTACTTAAACAGGGTGTTCAAATAGCACAGCTAAGCAGTACTAATGCCTTTTTGATTTCCTTACTCCCCTGCTTGTAAACTCTATCTAAAACAGGAACTTCTTAACCTGACATTTACCTAAAGCTGAAGTTATGACCTGTGTCCTCTGTCTACTTTTCCTATGTTATCGCTTACTACTATTTCTATTTCAAGAAAGACATTCTGACTCTTTCCAGACATTCCCTCTACAGTCACATCTCTGAGTATTTTTTTTCTTTTTTGTGGTTTTCCATTTACCATCTTTGTATTTGACAACATTATATAAATATTTAGACTAGATTTTTGTTTTAAAAATATTTATTTTGGCTGCACCCGGTCTTAGCTGCAGCATGGGAGCCCTTAGTTGTGGCAAGTGGGATCTACTTCCCTGATCAGGGGTCCCCTGCATTGGGCGCAAGAAGTCTTAGCCGCTGGATCACAGGGGAGGTCCTAGAGTAGATTTTCCAAACTGATTTCTCTAGTTAGCTTATTATTAAAATATTAAAAGCCAAACAATAACTGTTACACAGTTATTATACAAAATGTATTCTATAAAAATATGGAACGCTTCACGAATTTGCACATCATCCTTGTGCAGGGGCCATGCTGATCTTCTCTGTATGGTTCCAATTTTAGTATATGTGCTGCCAAAGCGAGCACTCTGTGTATTTTCTTAATGTGTCTTCCCTCTGAAATGCATCATTTCTCTCCCTCCCTGTTTCTGAGTTAAGAATACTTTCTAAATTTCAAGATACAGCTACTATTTATTTACATTCAAGATACCGTTATCTAGTGTTCTTTTAGGCATTAGGCTAAAAGTTTTCTATACATTGTTTAATTTCATGCTTAAATCAACCCTACAAAGGAAGTGTTGTTGTCCTCATTTTGCAATATTGAAAACTGCGACGTAGGCACCATTGCCCACACCACACAGACTGGATTCAGAATCATTCAGATTCTTTAACCAGGAGATCACAGTTTATGAGTCCAAAATCTATGGTCTACTGGTAATGCTGGGAACATGCTTTCCTCTCTATCCGAGCTGGTTTTTACAGTGTTGGCAAAAGTTATGGCTATTGAGCACCATAGGTATCTGGAAGTAGAGGTCCTAAAATGAATGAAATAGACTTCTCTCCTTGAGGTCTTACAGCAGTTGCTCATTCCTTCAAGGAGAAGGAATTTTTTCTCCTCCCAATAGCCCTATATCTATAACATTTTAGAGACATGTATCACATTTTAAATTTGTTTAAAAATTTTATTTTGTTCTTAATTTACAAAATGATTTTCTTATCTTTCCATCTAAAATAAGATACAAGAAGGTAGAGATATTACATATTACTTCTTCACTATTTTTGTAGTTGCTAGTACTCTTTGCTTACATAAAATATTCTGAGAATAAATGATCACTGAATTGGAGTGAATGGAAAACTCACAAATGTATGCCTAGTGGTGGTTTGGTGATTTAGTCTCTCAGTTGTGTCTGACTCTTGTGACCCCATGGACTGTAGCTTGCCAGTTTCCTCTGTCCATGGGATTTCCCAGGCAAGAAGACTGGAGTGGGTTGCTATTTCCTTCTCCATGGGATCTTCCTGACCCAGGAATGGAACCCAGTTCCCCTGCATTGCATGTATGCCTAGAATTATAACTAAAATGCCTAAAAATGTGTGCTGAAGAACAATCCACTATGTTAGTTAAAAACCTAAAATTTACATTTACAGTGCGAGATATATTACACTGAATTTCCCACTTAGAAACGTTTCAGGTATGACAAATGAGAGTAAACTTTTTCCTCTCTTAGGCTCATCGGTAACAGAATCTGCTTAAAACCATACAAAGGTTGGGGAAAAATCATACCTATATATTAATTTACATATTATGCTTAAAATATCTCAGTAAGGCAAACTGGGTATATTGTCATCATTTTCATTTTACTGGCAGGAAAATTAAGGTTGAGAGAGGTTCAGTAACTTTCCCAAGATCACATGTACTAGTGCAAAACTAGTTAAGTTAAACTTGAATTGATAAGTGACCATTCTGTTATGGGATGTGAAGAGATGCATTCCAGGTTTGTTGTAAATAGCTAGCTTTCTTAGTATCTTTTAAAATGCTTAAATATATGAAATATCTCTTTTATTTCCAAGGTTTTCAAATGTTGAGGCAGCACTGTATTTTGATAGCAATTTTAAAACTTAAATCAGTATTTGTAATCTTCTCTTGAAACTTTTCATATGTATAAGAAATTACACTGCAGATAAGTACCTCGAGATTAACATTGATAATCACACTCTGTTCTAGTCACCCTTTTTTTTTTTTCCCCAGGGGATTATCGTTGCTCTGGGTTTCCCAGAGACACATGACAGAAGCTTTTCTTCCACAGGTTTTCTAATCAGATGTTAGAAAAGCAGTAGGTCATTATCTTTATAATGTGCAGTAACTGTGTTTTTTTTTTAAACTTTTTATTTTGTATATAGAGTAGTCGATTAAAAATGTTGTGATGGTTTCAAGTGAACAGCAAAGGGGCTCAGCCAGACATATACATGTACCCATTCTCCGCCAGACTGCCCTTCCATCGAGGTTGCCACATAACATTGAGCAGAGTTCTGTGTGCTATACAGTAGGACACTGTTGTGTGTACATTTAAATATAGCAGTGCGTACCTGTCCATCACAAGCTCCTTAACTCTCCCTTCCCCCATCCTTCCCCTCTAGTAAGCTGAAGTTCATTCTCTAAGTCTGTGAGTCTGAAGAACAGTGTTTTCTATTTTGTCCCTTGCCCATGATTTAACATTCTAGGATGAAAATCCTAAAGCAGGAAATATATGTCCAAGTTAGAGCTAACTCAAAAGGAAACTGAATATTTTTCCAGGGATATGATGGGAACTTGTACTTTTTTTTGTTTAGGGATATAAATGAGCAATCTGTCACCCCATGGAAATGCTAAATATCTGCCATGGGAATTTATCAGGTTTCCTACATAAATGCCACATATAATTATAAACTATAGAAAATATTTTTTTAATTTTTTATTTTTTTTGGTAATTTATTTATTTTTTATTGGAGGCAAATTATTTTACAATATTATATTGGTTGGTTTTGCCATACATTGACATGAATTCGCCCCGGGTGTACATAAGTTCCCCCTCCTGAACCCCCTTCCCACCTCCCTCCTCCCTTTATCCTCCTTCTGGGTCATCCCCGCATGCCAGCCCCGAGCATCCTATAACATGCATCGACCCTGAACTAGTGATTCGTTTCACATATGACAACATACATGTTTCAATGCCATTCTCCCAAATCATCCCACCCTCACCCTCTCCCACAGAGTCCCAAAGACTATTCTATACATCTGTGTCTCTTTTGCTGTCTCGTATACAGGGTTATCATCTGCATCTTTCTAAATTCCATATATATGCGTTAGTATACTGTATTGGTGTTTTTCTTTCAGAATATATGGAAGACATTATGGCTACTCTATATCATAGATGTGGGAAGTGAGGTTTAGAGAATTTTTGAAGATTGTTATTGTTTATATAGTTACTGAAAGAATAAAAATTCACTCCCAGTTTGGCAATATTGCCTCTAGTACCAGTTTTTAATTTTTGAGGACTGATTATTTGTGATCCTCATGAATTATAAATACCATCAGTGCTGTGCTGTGTTTTATGGTCTTGGTGTTTGATTATACCAGTACACGATGTTCAAATTCTGTGTGTCCCGTTGAACCACTTACAACCTTCTTCTTGTACTAAGTGACAGGTGAAAACTCTATCCCCCAGGGAAGCCAGAAGATATTGTCCCAGAAAAGCTTGTGGAGCCCACAGTGAATATGCCCGTTTTCCTCAGCAGGTTCACTTGCCAGGCCACACCAAGCAGATGACCGCAGCGAACCATTCCCAGGTGACAGGTTTCGTCCTCCTGGGGCTCTCTCAGGCATGGGAGCTCCGGCTTTTCTTCTTTTTCGTCTTCTCGGTTGTGTATCTTATGACTGTGACTGGAAATCTCCTGATTGTGGCCGTGGTGACCTCTGACCCACGCCTGCACACAACCATGTACTTTCTCTTAGGCAATCTTTCTTTCCTGGACTTTTGCTACTCGTCCATCACGGCACCAAGGATGCTGGCTGACTTGCTCTCGCGGAAGCCCGTCATTTCCTTCAGTGGCTGCCTGACTCAGCTTTTCTTCTTCCACTTCGTCGGAGGCATCAAGATCTTCCTGCTGACAGTCATGGCGTATGACCGCTATGTTGCCATTTCGCAGCCCCTGCGCTATATGCTTATCATGAATCGGACAGTCTGTGGGCTCCTCGTGGCGGCCTCCTGGGTGGGGGGCTTCATCCACTCCATTGCACAGGTTGGACTGACTGTCCAGCTGCCATTCTGTGGGCCTGACAAGCTGGACAACTTTTACTGTGATGTTCCTCAGCTGATCAAGTTGGCCTGCACAGACACCTTTATTTTAGAGCTTCTGATGGTGTCTAACAATGGTCTGGTGACCCTGATGTGTTTTCTGGTGCTCCTGGGATCCTACACAGCACTGCTAGTCATGCTCCGAAGCCACTCGCGGGAGGGCCGTAGCAAAGCCCTGTCCACCTGTGCCTCCCATATTGCCGTGGTCACCTTAATCTTCGTGCCTTGTGTCTATATCTATGCACGGCCGTTTCGGACATTCCCCATGGACAAGGTGGTCTCTGTGCTGTACACAATGGTCACTCCCATGCTGAATCCTGCCATCTATACCCTGAGAAACAAAGAAGTGATCATGGCCATGAAGAAGCTGTGGAGGAGGCAAAAGGACCTTCTGGGTCCCCTGGAGCACTGACCTCCAGATGAGCAGAAGCAGGGAGCTGAGAATCTGAGCTATGCTTCAGTGTAGCAACCTGCCCGAGAAGACCCACGAAGCAGCCAGAGCTACGAGTAAGTCTACTGCTTCTTTACTGTTTTAACTTCAGCTAAGTTCTGCTGACCTGAACTATTAACAAAGCTAGAAAATGGAATCGAGGGCTTCCTTGGTGGTGAAGAATCTGCCTGCCAATGCAGGAGACATGGGTTAGATCCGTGATCTGCCAAGATCCCGCATGCTATGGAGCACCTAAGCCCATGCACCACAATTATTGAGCCTGTGCTCCAGAGCCTGGGAGCTGCAACTACTCAGCACGCGTGCCACAACTATGGAAGCCCGAGTGCCAACAAGAGAAGCCACTGCAAAGAGAAGCCCATGCTCTGCAACGAGAGAATAACTCCCACTCTCCACAACTAGAGAAAAGCCTGTGTAGCAACGAAGACCCAGCACAGCCAAAAACAAACAAACAAATAAATAAAATTTAAAAAGAAAGTGGAATTGAGAACTTCTCCCAAGTTTCTTCTAGAGAAAAAGCCTCCAGAGCTATACAGAAATGATGTTTAGCTCCGATGGCACTTTCCCTTACAATGTTGGCCCTGCTGAGAACGTTCGAACTGCAGTATGCATGGAAGTGGTGCCTCTGGGTTTTCTCTTCTGATTTTGCTTCTTGGACACAAAATACATTTGAGGAGCTCAAAAGGATTCTAAACTTCCAGGAGACAGGAGGGATCTGTAGGTTAAAATAAATGTCAGAAGTCCAATCATGATTTCAGGAGGCTGACTGAATTTAATGTTGATGAAGAGAAAGAGAATCATCTTGGGCAAATTTCTTTCTTCCTCATAGTTTCTTAAAGTCATCGTCATCTCTATCATTAAGTAATATTTGTTAAGAGCTTACAGTGTGCCAGTTATTGCACCAAGTGATTTAGTTTTATTGTTTACTTTCATTCATTCAACATTCTTATGAGGTTGGTACCTTCTGCATTTCAAAAGTGAATCAGTTGCAGGTTAGAGACATAAAATAATTTACTTAAAGCCCCAGAGCTTGTTTCTGAAACTTTTCTGTTTATTTAACTTTTGAGCCCAAGTTCTTGATAATATCTAAGACTCAGATATAAGAGCATATGAATGGCAACCACTCTAGTATTCTCGCCTGGAGAATTCCATGGACAGAGGAACCTGGTGGGCTACAGTCCATGGGGTTGCAGAGTTGGACATGACCCTGTATCTGAGACTGCAAAAGAGACATAGATATATAGAACAGTCTTTGGGACTCTGTGGGAGAGGGTGAAGGTGGGATGATTGGGGAGAACGGCATTGTAGCATGTGTATTATCATATGTGAAATGAATCACCAGTCCAGGTTTGACTCATGATACAGGATGCTTGGTCCTGGTGCACGAGGATGACCTGGAGGGAGGATATGGGGAAAAGGGAGGTGGGAGGGGGGTTCAAGAAAGGGAACACATGTACACCCGGGGTGGATTCGTGTCAACGTATGGCAAAACCAACCAATATATTAATGTAAGGTAATTTGCCTCCAATAAAATAAATAAAAAAAAACTCATCATAATAATAATGTGAAGTGGAATTAAGGACATATGTCAATATGTGATGATATTACATGTAAATATGTTTGATTTTCTAATTAAAAATCTAAATTTTCAGATTGGATACAAATCCCAATGATGCACAGCTACAAGCTACAAGAGACCTTAAATACAAGGTACAGGTTTGTTGAAAGTGAAAAAATTGAAAAAGATATATAATGCAAACTCTAAGAAAAAAAGTAAGTGTAGCTGTATTAATGTTAAACTAGACTTTATGACAAGAAGTTACTAGAGCTATACTGGAATATTCTGAAATATAGCAGTTCTAAATCTGTACCTACCAAAACTATGACATCAGAATATACAAAGCAAATGCTGGCAGTGCTTTCAGGAGAAATAGACAAATTCATATTTATAGATGGAAGTTTAATAATACTTAAGAGATAAGATGGCTTCTTAAGAAATAGAAAGCAGACAAAACAATAAATAAGATTTGCATAATATAATTAATAGTTTGGTTCAACTAACATACAGGATATTTCAACCAAGAGTGACAAGATAAAGAGGAGCTTTACATAATGATAAAGGGGTTAAATCTAAAGAATACATAACAATTGTTACTGTGTATGTGCCTATCTACAACATCAGAGTGTCAAAATAAGTGAGGCAGAAACCAATAGGACTGCAAGGAGAAATAGATGAGTCCACTATTATAGTTGGACAATTAAAAAACCCTCTATGAGACATGAAGAAATCCAACAAGCCAGGAGACAGTATATAGTTGAACTCAATAGCACCACTAATCAACCAGGTATAATTTACAGCTACAGACTAAACCCCAAACAGAAAAATACACATTCTTCTGAGGCTCATATAGAACTTCCTTTAAGATAGACTACATTCTGGACCATAAAACATACCTTAACATGTTTAAAAGATCAGAAACTCTACATGTTTTCCCCATACAGTGCATTATCTTTGTTTACTGTGTATGAGTTTATTAGTGAAAACCATAAACTTTTTCATTATGTTTAATTCAAAACATTTTCTAAGGAAGACATTAAAGGCATTTGGTTTACAGCCTAGAAAGAAAAAACAACTCAAACAAAGTTGTAAAATACTGCATGTGTACTGGTTACACAAGAAAAAGCAGGATGTTTAGATAAGTCTGTAAAGGTATAATCTCCTAATCTAGATATTCTAAGTTTTATCCTTTGATCACCAGAGACCAAATTTTGGGGCTGTATTAGCTTTGCCTTTTGCTCAGTCTTCTTCATTAAATTGCATTTTGATTTAATATTGGCCTTTTATAAGCCAATTATTAAAATGAAAGTTCTCCCTCATTTATTACACGTTGTCATAATGATTTTTACCATACTGTTCAATGTTTTCTATGCAGATTTCTATTAAAAAAATCTCTTTTGAGTAAAATAAATAAGAGGAAAGACTGTCATACTAAAAGAATTTAGTGTGTTTTTGTTTCTGATATAACTATACAGTATTTCAAGATTTTGTTTTCTTTTTGCTTAGATTCATGGAACTGAATTTCTAAAGGATAGAAATTGAGTTTCAATCACAGGAATGATATTAAACTTTAAGTTGAAAATATTTGCTGCTTCTTACTTTTATACTTCTTTTACATTTTATTAGTCTTGTGTGTAAATATATTTAGATGACACTACCCTTATGGCAGAAAGTGAAGAGGAACTCAAAAGCCTCTTGATGAAAGTGAAAGAGGAGAGTGAAAAGGTTGGCTTGAAGCTCAACATTCAGAAAACAAAGATCATGGCATCTGGTCCCATCACTTCATGGGAAATAGATGGAAAAACAGTGGAAACAGTGTCAGACTTTATTTTTTGGGGCTCCAAAATCACTGCAGATGCTGATTTCAGCCATGAAATTAAAAGATGCTTGCTCCTTGGAAGGAAAGTTATGACCAACCTTGATAGTATATTAAAAAGCAGAGACATTACTTTGCCAACCAAGGTCCGTCTAGTCAAGGCAATGGTTTTTCCCGTGGTCATGTATGGATGTGAGAGTTGGACTGTGAAGAAGGCTGATCGTCGAAGAATTGATGCTTTTGAATTGTGGTGTTGGAGAAGATTCTTGAGAGTCCCTTATACTGCAAGGAGATCCAACCAGTCCATTCTAGAGGAGATCAGTCCTGGATGTTCATTGGAGGGACTGATGCTAAAGCTGAAACTGCAATACTTTGGCCACCTCATGCGACGGGTTGACTCACTGGAAAAGACTCTGATGCTGGGAAAGGTTGGGGGCAGGAGGAGAAGAGGACGACGGAGAATGAGATGGCTGAATGGCATCACCGACTCTGTGGACATGGGTTTGAGTGTACTACGGGAGTTGGTGATGGACAGGGAGGCCTGGCGTGCTGTGATTCATGGGGTCGCGGAGAGTCGGACACGACTGAGCGACTGAAGTGAACTGAACTGAACTGAATGTATATAATATCATATATTTATATATATTATATATATATATATATATATATATATATATATATATATATTGGAGAAGGAAATGGCAACCCACTCCAGTATTCTTGCCTGGAGAATCCCGTTGACGGAGGAGCCTGGTGGGACTACAGTCCACGGGGTTGCAAAGAGTCTCTCTCTCTCTATATATAAAATCTTTGTTGTTCAGTCATTAAATTTTGACTGACTCTTTGCAACCCCATGAACTGCAGCACACCAGGCTTCCTTGTCCTTCACAATCTCCTGGAGGTTGCTCAGTCTTATGTCCATTGAATTGGTGAGGTCATCCAACTGTCTCATTCTCTGTCATCCCCTTTTCTCCTGCCTTCAATCTTTCCCAGCATCAGGGTCTTTTCCAATGAGTCAGCTCTTCGCATCAGATGGCCAAAGGACTGGAGCTTCATTTCACCATCAGTCCTTCCAATGAACACCCAGGACTGATCTCCTTTAGAATGGATTGGTTGGATCTCCTTGCAGTCCAAGGGACTCTCAAGAGTCTTCTCCAACACCACAGTTCAAAAGCATCAATTCTTTGGTGTTCAGCCTTCCTTATGGTCCGGGACACTATCCTGTGGGGTCACTGCTCTTTTCTCCTGGGTCCTGGTGCACAAGGTTCTGTTGTGCCCTCCAAGAGTCTATTTCCCAGTCTTATGTAAGTTCTAGCAGCTTTATGGTGGGGTTAATGGTGACTTCTTCCAAGAGGGCTTAGGCCATACCCAAGTCTGCTGCACCCAGAGCCCCTGTCCCTGCGGCAGGCCACCACCGACCCGTATCTCCACAGGAGATGCTCAAACACAGTTTAGTCTCATTCTCTGTGGGGTCCCTGGGTCCTGGTGTGCACAAGGTTTGTTTGAACCCTCTGAGCATCTCTGGTGGGAGTGGGAGTGGGATTTGATTCTAAATGCGAATTCACCCTCCCTATTATCTTGCTGGGGCTTGTCCTTTGCCCTTGGATGTGGAGTATCTCCTCACAGCCACTCCAGTGCCTACTGTCTTACTGGGGTTTCTCTGACCTTGGACATGGGGTATATCTTCTCTGCTGCTCCAGTGCCGCGCAACTGCTGAAGAATCGATGTGGTGTTGGAGAAGACTCTTGAGAGTCCCTTGGACTACAAGGAGATCCAACCAGTCCATCCTAAAGGAGATCAGTCCTGGGTGTTCATTGGAAGGACTGATGTTGAAGCTGAAACTCCAATACTTTGACCATCTAATGTGAAGAGCTGACTCATTTGAAAAGACCCGGATGCTGGGAAAGACTGAAAGTGGGAGGAGAAGGGGATGACAGATGATGAGATGGTTGAATGGCATCACCAGCTCAATGGACATGAGTTTGAGTAAGCTCCAGGAGTTGGTGATGGACAGGGAGGCCTGGCGTGCTGTGGTTCATGGGGTTGCAAAGAGTTGGACATGACTGAGCGACTGAACTGAACCAAACTTCTTTACAGTCTAACTCTCACATCCATACATGACTACTGGAAAAACCACTTTACCTCCTTTCAATTATTTTTAAAGTTTCAGGACATGAATACAAGCAATACATATGATTATGAATGCATAAACAAATCTTAATATGGGTGGGATGGGGGGGTGAGAGGGAGAGCCAAGAGGGAGGGGATTATATTTAAACATACAGCTGATTCACTTTGTACAGCAGAAATCAATACAATATTGTAAAACAACTATACCCCAATAAATTTTTAAAAAACATTTTCATTATGAAGATATTTTTCTTCTTAAGAGTTTCATCAATGAGTTTTTTACTTCCTTGTTCCTCAGACTATATATCAGGGGATTCAACATGGGAATCACATTGGTATAAAACACTGAGGACACTTTCTCCTGGGTGAGTGAACTGCTGGAAGCAGGTTTGAGATACATGGACATGAGAGACCCATAAAATACAAGAACAGCTGTCAAGTGGGAGCTGCAGGTGCTGAAGGCTTTGGACCGACCTTCTTTGGAATGGATGCGGAAGATGCTGGAGAGGATAAAAGCATATGAAGTGATGATGGTCAGGCTGGTGGCTACCATGTTAAATCCTCCGATGACAAAAATCAAAAGCTCATCAATATAAGTGCTAGAACAGGAGAGTTTAATGAGAGGAACGATGTCACAGAAATAATGTTTAATGATGTTTGATTCGTAGAAAGTCAACCTTAACATAAAGCCACCGTGAATCATCGCATCAGTAAAACCTACTGCGAAGACAGCAGCCACCAGTAGAGAACAGACCCTGGGGGACATGATGACATTGTAGAACAGGGGGCTGCAGATGGCGACATAGCGGTCATAGGCCATTGCTGCCAGCATGTAGCACTCAGAAATGATGAAAATACAGAAGAAAAACAGCTGGGTCATACATCCAGAATAGGATATAGCTTTATCTCTGCATAAAAACCCTGCCAGCATTTTGGGGGTAATGACAGAAGAATAGCAGAAATCTATAAAAGACAAACTACTAAGGAAATAGTACATGGGCTTGTGGAGTTGAGAACTCAACCTGATTATCAAGATCATGCCGAGGTTTCCCACTGCCGTGACTATATAAATCCCTAAGAAGAGGCAGAAGAGAGGCAGCTGAAGCTCTGGTTGGTCAGTTAATCCTGCGAAAAGAAACTCAGTCACTGTGGATTGATTTTTTACACCCATTCTCCTTTGAGAAATCTGCGGAGATAAAGATAAAGAGTCAAATTAGCCAGGCAGTCCCAGTTCCTCTCCAGTTCTTCACAATCCAGATATTCTCTCTGTGAAAACACTGAACCCCGGTTTTCTTACCCTTTGGCACTAAGCCTGTGCTTCCACTAATGGGTAGAGACCCATCAAAAATCAGGTCTCAGATAAAACAGAAAGAATATCCTTTCCCTGTAGATTTTGTGTGCTCACTAGCTTCAGTTGAATCTGACTCTTTGCGACCCCATGGACCATAGCCTACCATGCTCCTCTGTCCATGTGATTTTGAAAACAAAAATACTGGAGTGGGTTGCCGTGCTCTCCTCCAGGGGGTCTTCCTGACCCAGGGATCAAACCTGCATCTCCTGCATTGCAGGTGGGTTCTATACCTGCTGAATCGCTGCGGAAGCCCCCACAGATTTTAGGAACCATATATAAATTTTCACATCCTCCCTACTGTCTCTAATTCTTTTAGCAAAGTCTAAACCCTTTAACTTCAGCATTAAAAATAAGTCTAATGCTAAAGAACATTGGAGAGTTTTTCTAAAGCAAATCAGTTGAAAAGGCACATAAAGAAGAGCTACGTGCTTAGAAAAACTTCTACTAATAACATAGTTGGCTAGGGCTGAAACTGCCTCCAGGATTTCCTATAGAGAAGGTTTTTATTGTTAAAATTAATTATAATGTTCACATTAAGGTTTTCAAGGGTGTTCTAGAGTATTAATTCCAGGGTGTACATGAAATAAGTATGTTAGGATCATACTGGTTTCAGACATGCAGAATTACATAAAGTTAAACATGTTTTTTAACTAAGACTATTTCAGATTCTCCTGGACAGCTCTACAACAAACAACTTTTTCCAAACTAAATTGATGATAGAATCCCCCTTCCACTTTAAAATAATCATATTGTAGCTCTAGTGTGGCTCGGAACATGTTTCAGGAAACTGTATTTTCAGTTCTGCTGTTCTATTGTAATCTAATCACAAGCTGATTTCCAGGTAGAAAGCATATTCTTCTAATACTTCAGTAAAGCTCGATTGCTGGGGTACAGCCTCGGCAAGAGTCCAGGGATACCCTCAGGATGAGTGGCGTCGGCGAGAAAAGAAAGCAAATAAAGACGAGTCGAGTCTTTGTTGAGTGCAGAATCAAGACGGCTCTATTTTTCTACATCAGTGCTTATATACCCTAAAACCATCAACACTAAAAAGGGAGGAGAGATCATCTTGATAAAATTGTGCCAGGAACGCAGTCATAGACCATCTTCTAGAACAGTTAGTACCTTCACGCATAACTCTTAAACAATGGGCTCTTAGGATATCAAGGCCACAAGGCATGAGAAATGGCTTTATTTGTGTATCAGTTAGTCAACTGTAAAAACTATTAGCAAGCCTTATCTTGGGAGCCTCAGTTCTGGGCAGACTTTGTGACTCCCTAGGTAGCATGGTATCTGTTTTTGGGCTCTACCCCCATACATCTGCAGAGACAATTTTCTACACTAATACTATATGCTTATTCATTTTGTTATCAACCTTTATGTTTTCTTCTAGTGTACTCCCAGGCACACCATAGACAGGGGGCAGGGAGACATATCAGCAAGCACTGGTATGTGACCTTGAGGGCCAAGAGTCTCATGAGCTCCCTCCAGATCTCACTCTAAGGGGCCCTTCTAAACTCGTGAAAGGCTTTGTATCTATTTTGCTTGTGGAGTGTTTGGGCCTATTGTTAGCAGACTTAGTTTTATGTCAGGGGCGCTTTGTGCAGTCCTGAGCATTCCAAATTCTAAACTGACAATTATAACACCAACAGGGCCAGAAGGGTTAGGATGTTCTGTGTAAAAATATTTTTTTCATTCCTGGCTTGTTTATAGGACCCATACACCCTCAGGGACTGTATTGCTGCCATGCAAAGGCTTCAAGGTGGGTATTTGAGCAGGAGTCAGAATTTTTAGAAAGCACAGAGGACTACCAAGCATCAGAAGAAGAGACGGAGGCCCAGGGGTAGATGATGGGGAGGCCCCGAGAAATCCCCAGAGGTCTGGACTGCCTTGCGTGCCAGCTCCTCAAGCCAAGACCTTGTCATGGGCGGGGTCTCTCATGCTGGCTTCCGACACTCGATGATGGTGGAATGGCAGCACTCCCACAAATATTCCTCCCTCGTGAACCTCTGTTAGTCCTCTGAGCTAAGCCTACCTGTATCACCAGGGTTACTGAGCAAGACGATGCGCTACTGCTAGTGCTGCCATTTGGGGATTTCAGTCTTCATTGGAGGCTTTCAAGCAGTGCTTCCTGTCTTTCATCCCCACGTCCCCCAGAAGGAGGCACAGAGAGCACTCGACTTGGAGATGCCTGTCCTGGGGTCAACAAAGACCTTACCTCTGAAAAATCAGACCAGTTTCCTTTTGGTGTTGGGCTGCTCACAGTCTGCAGTCTTGTATCTACCTAGAGGTTATATAGGGCAATGCTCAGACATCTGGTCTATCATCTTCTCAACCTGCCAGGCACAGATCTGCTTTTCTTCCTGGCTCTTAAAGAAACTCTTGTGTCTCTTACTTCCATCCATTACTGCCATATTAGGATAGGGCAGGGCTCTGGCGGCGCAGACGCGAGAGACGCCCGGCTCCAGCGGCGCAGAAGCGAGAGACGCCCGGCTCCGGCGCAACCGACCACGTGCAGAATCGTGGCTGAGAGGAGCTACCCTGCGCCCAGGGTTAGGGCGGTGGCCGAGAGGAGCTGTACCACGTCCTGGAGGCAGTGGCTGCTTGGGCACCGGAGGGCCGAGAGGAGCTGATCCACATTCAAAGCAGGAGGGGCGGCCTTGAGGAGATACCCCTCGTCCAAGGTAAGGTACAGCGGCTGCACCTTGCTGGAGCAGCTGGGAAGAGATACTCCACGACCAAGTGTGTTCTGGGGAGGAAGGAACAAGATGGCGGAGGGATAAGACGGCGAGACTACTCTCTCCCCCACAAATTCATCAAAAGAACATTTGAACGTGGAGTAAAGTCCACAAAACAACTTCTGAATACTGGCAGAGGACATCAGGCTCCCAGAAAAGCAGCCCATTGTCTTCTAAAGGAGAGAGAAGAAATCCAGCTCCACCCACCAGAACACCGACACATGCTTCCCTAACCAGGGAACCTGGACAAGTCACCCGTCCAACCCCACACACAGCGAAGAAACTACATAATAAAGAGAACTCCACGAACTGCAAGAAGAGGGAAAGGCCACCCCAAGCAAAGCAATATAAGCAAGATGAAGAGGCAGAGAAATACCCAGCAAGTAAAGGAACAAGATAATTGCCCACCAACACAAACAAAAGAAGAAGATATAGGGAATTTACCTGGTAAAGAATTTCGAATTTTGATGGTGAAAATGATTCAAAATCTTGAAAGCAAAATGGAGTTACAGATAAATAACCTGGAGAAAAGGATTAAGAAGATGGAAGAAAGATTTAATAAGGACTTAGAAGAAATAAAAAAGAGTCAATATACAATGCATAATGCAATAGATGAGATCAGAAACACTCTGGAGGGAACAAACAATAGAATAACAAAGGCAGAAGACAGGATTAGCGAACTAGAAGATAGAATTATAGAAATAAATGAAACAGAGAGGAAAAAAGAAAAACGAATTAAAAGAAATGAGGACAATATTAGAGACCTCTGGGACAATGTTAAACGCTCCAACATTCGAATCATAGGAGTCCCAGAAGAAGACAAAAAGAAAGACCATGAGAGAATACTTGAGGAGATAATAGTTGAAAACTTCCCTAAAATAGGGAAAGAAATAATCACCCAGGTCCAAGAAACCCAGAGAGTCCCCAACAGGATAAACCCAAGGCGAAATACTCCAAGACACATATTAATCAAATTAACAAAGATCAAACACAAAGAACAAATATTAAAAGCAGCAAGGAAAAAGCAGCAAATAACACATAAGGGGATTCCCATAAGGATAACAGCTGATCTTTCAACAGAAACTCTTCAGGCCAGAAGGGAGTGGTAAGACATACTTAAAGTGATGAAAGAAAATACCCTACAGCCCAGATTTCTATACCCAGCAAGGATCTCATTCAAATATGAAGGAGAAATCAAAAGCTTTACAGACAAGCAAAAGCTGAGGGAATTCAGCATCACCAAACCAGCTCTCCAACAAATGCTAAAGGATCTTCTCTAGACAGGATACACAGAAAGAGTGTATAAACTTGAACCCCAAAGCAATAAAGAAAATGGCTACGGGATCGTACTTATCAATAATTACCTTAAACATAAATGGGTTGAAATTTTCAAAAAGGCTAGGAAACAATTCTCATAGCCATCAATAGTTTAGTGTTGAGTTCATGAATAGTTTTTAAAGTTTGGGACAAACTGTAGTATTTGCTATTTGAAGTACTATTTGCAATTGGCATATTACGATGTAACACTGGTCTTCATTTCCAACTTAAAACGCCTAAAAATGCCTAACAGGTTTTTAGATTTGTGAATTTTAGTTGAAATGTATTTTATGATGTTACTAAACCTGCAGAAATATTGAAATAGTTCAGAGAACTTATTCACTGTACATTTAATTTATTTTATTTATAAGAGTTATGAACTGTAGAAAGTTTTACTTGTTGGGTCAAATGCTTGTTGCTTCAAATGCTTGTTGCATTTGAAGTGCTAGTTACAAGAAAATCAAATACCTTCAATGTATAAATGCTATTAAGTTTTTAAAGGACTCTGGAGTATAAGTAAGTTTGTTTAAAGAAATTTAGTCTATTCAACCTGAATCAGTTCTGTCAAACATTAATTAAAAACCTCATTTAAAAATAAATAAATAAATAATGGTGGTGGGAGGGAGGGTTGGGAAGCTGGCTGGAGGTGGAGGTGGTGAAGTTTATAAATCTAATTAAAAATGAAGTTGCATTTCCATTTTCCAAAACCACCCATCCACCAGCGTACTGTGTCACTAGACATTATGTACGATTTTACTTTGCGACAGAAACCATTACATTTAAAAATTCATTACAGCAAGGTTAGTTAGACACATGATGGATGCAGCTTTAATCCTGCCATATATTATTACAGTTAAAATGTAAATGATGAAAAATATTTTGTGCTTATCAGCATTTATGTGGAAATGTGTTTCACAGTGATATATGGTGTTATATTTCTATTATTGTGATGAAAAAGAAAGCAATACAAAAAGACGAAGTGTTTATTAAAACATGAAAAAAAAAAGAAATAAATGGTTTTGCAGCACTGAAGAGATTATAGAAAGTAATAAGCTAGATCAGACCTGTTTTATGTAGTAATTTTATAGTTTATTTTAATTATTTCAGTTGTAAAATATTGTTATACTGTTAATTAGTTCTGATTGTTCATATTAAACTATTGTAATGCAAAAAATAAATAAATTAATTAATTAAAAAAAAAAAGAAAACAGAAAGACACTTAACTGGTATACATTACCCCTAAATAAATGTCCCTTAGATCTAAAAAACAAAACAAAAAAAAGGATAGGGCACACTTTCTTTGACCACATGCATCCCCAAATCTGTTTAAAACAAAGGAGCTTCCTAACACTGAACAGCTGTCCTCTGAGCAAGGTGGCCAGATTTTACAGAACATGTGACTTTTGCATCTGCTCTTCTTTTTCTGTCCTGAGGGATGGAGACAGGGGAACCATGTGCAGAAGAGAGATTGTCCAGTTGCCCTGAACCTGTTGCTAAAACACCCATGAGTCCTCCTTTCCCTTCAACTCTTGCCAACTAACACACAGGTGTAGCCTAGTCCTAGAGACCACACACAGAAATAGAAAAGGAATGTTCAAGAAGACCCAATACTCAGCTTTTTGCCTATAAAGTCTTTTCAAGCATGCCTTCAGAATGCCCTGAGTGTCACAAACTCACTAACCTCTCTCCTCATGTGTCTAATTCTCCCACATGCCCTCTGATTTTTACTGGGCTCTCGATCACAGTGAAACGTCTGCCATTCTGCCCATGTTCCTGGTTCTGTTCCAGGGCTCTGCACCTGTCTTCCCTCTACTCAAGCCAGCTTACTTCTCTGTCTTGTCTTTGTTCTTTCCCAAACATTTCTGTGCTGTGGGTCCTTATTACTCAACATGGAACATCACTAACACCATTGGGGATTTGTTGCACGGTCTCAGGTCCTAAGCCATACCAAATGAGTCAGGATCTGCATTTGTTGTGTGAGCACATTAAAGTTGGAGAGGTGCTAGTCTAGAACTAGAACTGGAACCATTTTGCTTTGTTCATATTTTCTCCTCTGAACCTCTCTCTGCTTCTTTTCTGTGCCAGAAAGCATTATAAGATCATTTAAAACCCATTCTTGAAAACATCCTCTCAAGAAGGGCCTTTTGGATGGAGGACAGAGCTGCACCATTTCACATTTCAGTGTTTTGGAAAAACACTTTACATAGTCTCAGAGAATCTATGGCAGTGTAATATGCATTCCAATGTCTTATTACAGCACATAGAATTGGGATGTTTTGTTTATGGGAAGAATTTTTATACAGATTACATCTTAATCCACATAAAAATGAATAATGCTAACCAGTACTGACTTTATTTAACTATTTACTAAGCAGTAAATTCTACTAGGCCTGGGTTAAAGTTTTTTATGTTGTATGTTTGACCCCCCTTGGAATAATCTACTACACTGACTCAGCTGATTCAGACCTTATGTAAATTTTGGATTCAAAAGCGATTTAGCAATTTATTTTTTTTTTCAGTTTAGCAACTCAAAGGTAAGTTTTTAAACATTTCCATGCACCATAAAGTGCTATTAAAACTATGACAATTGGTAGTATTTTTTCAAAGGTAAAATCTAGGTCAGCATTGCTCGATAGAAAGATAATGCAGTCACAAGGGTGATTTATTAATATAATGTCCTCGAAGCCCCCTCCCCTCCTTTATTTTTACAAAGCAAAAGCAAATAGCTAAAGTCAATTTACTATTATATTTAATTTAGTATACATAAAAATTACTTTTAATGTAATGATATAAAAATTGTTACCAGTTATTTTATATTTTTGTATAAATCTTTGAAATTAATAATTAATAAATTAATTCCTACCTCAGATGGTAGGAATCTGCCTGCAATGCAGCAGACCTGGGTTCGATTCCTGGGTTGGCAAGATCCCCTGGAGATGGGAATGGCAACTCACACCAGCATTCTTGCCTGGAGAATTCTATGGACGGAGGAGCCTGGTAGGCTATAGTCCATGGGGTCGCAGAGTCCATAAGTGACTAACACTGACTGATTTAACAAAACACCTCAAATCACACTATGTTTCAAATGCTCAGTGGCTACGTGCAGCTTGTGGCTATAGCAGTGGACAGCTCAGGTCTAGAATATGATAAAAAAAAATTGGATTTGATTTTCAAAAATTGCCCCCCTTTAAAGAAGGAAACCATTAACACAGAGTGGCAGAAAGAACACTGAATCATGAGTCAAACACGTTTTGTTTCAGTACTAACTCTCACACAGTGTAACGTTTGACTCAGCAGAGAGTCTCTGAGTTTCATGTTTTAATCTATAAAAAATAATAAATGCTTCTAAAGATGGCCATGCAAATTAAATAAGACATCTTTTGCATTGTGCATTGTGTGTAAAAATATTTCTAGTATTGTAATTCCTACTTTAGAGGCTGATGACTTCATAGGTTAATTCACGCATTTGACCATGGGCTACTCAGATAAGGAGTCTGAGTCTGAGATAGGTGTCTACAGGCTCTTCGCTCCCTTCCTGTGTCTTGGTGGCCTGAACCTCCAGCTTGCAGGAAAATCAGGAGTTAATTTAAAACCTGTTTATTTTAATACCTATACAGCATGAGCATTGTAATTGTGAAACTCACCTTCCTCCTTATTCTCATCACTTTAAGAATAAAAATGAGTCAATTGTACCTTTTCATCTTGACATGAAGAAGAAGCAGGTTTAAGTGAATGTGACTTCTGTTCTCAGTTCAATTATTTTATGCCTAGAGATATAAAAAGCAAGCATCCCCCAAGGGATTCTGATCTCTGGGGTTTAGTGGCTGGCATATTTGTAAGCATATATCCTATCATATTCTTTTTACATAAGGAAACCTAGCCGTGTAATATCACATTTCCAGAACATTGTAATTAGTGTAGCCCAAAATTAGAAATATATTTAGAGCACGTAATGAAGAAATAGAATGTATGAGGAAAGGAATGTAATACTCTCATAAGAAGTATTTTAAACTGTAGTGATAGATTTCCAGTCATATTTTTTAAAGACATGGATAGAATTTTAATTTAAAAGGTATAAGAATAACTCAAATATTACATAAATTTATTCCTACTCCAAGATATTTGAAGCTACTTTTTTTTTCTTAAAATTCTTTAATTGAAATATAATGGATTTACAATGTTGTATTAGGTTCAAGTGTACTGTAGTTATTTAGTTACTATATGTGTATATAAATATATTCTTTTTCAGATTCTTTTCCATTGTAAGTTATTTCATAATATTGAATATAGTTCCCTGTGCTATACAGTAGTTTCTTGTCATTTATATGTAGTAGTAGGTATCTGTTAATCTCAAACTTTTAATTTTTGAATCCCTCTCCTTTGGTAACCATAAGCTGTTTTCTATGTCTGTTTTGTAAATAAGTTCACTTGTATCATATTTTTTAGATTCAAGATATAAGTCATATTATATCTTATCTTTCTCTATCTGACTTACTTCACTTTGAATGATAATCTCTAGGTCCATTCATGTTGCTGCAAATGGCATTATTTCATTTTTTATGGCTGAGTAGTATTCCACTGTATATGTGTACCATTATTTCTTTCTCCATTCATCTGTCAGTGGACATTTAGGTTGCTTACATGTCTTGGCTACTGTAAATAGTGCTGCTATAAATATTGTGGTGCATGTTTCTTTTTGAAGTATGATTTTCTTTGAATATATGTCCAGAGTGGGACTGCTGGGTCATATTGTAACTCTATTTTTAGTGATTTTAGGAAACCTTCATATTGTTCTCCATACTGGCTGTACCAATTTACATTCCCACCAACAGTGTAAAAGGTAGAATTTCTATTCTTAATTAATAGTTCACAAATAAGATAAACAAAACTACAAAAATGATAATGCATGGAACATCTGGGCAAAGAATAAAGAAACAACACTATCAATATGAATATCATGGAAGAATTTTTAAGACAAAAATTAATTATCTTCAATAATTTTAAAAGTGCATGTTAAAATCAGACTTCTAGAAAATTCAATTGAAAATGATGCAAAGATTGATAATTATTGTTGTCAAAAATATGGTGAGCTTGAACATCTCACATACATCAATTGGAATAAATTTTCTGAAAATAAATAACATAAATAAATATAAACAATAAATATATAGCATACATATATAACAAACATTCAGTAAAATTTTCAAATCTGAGAGCTTGCATCTCACATATATCAATTGGAATATAATTTTTGAAAATAAACACATAACAAAAATTTAGTAAACTTTTCATATCTGAGAGTTCTAAGACATCTACAAATTTGAGGATTTTATGCAGTATATACTTTGCCTTATTAATATGCATAAAATATTGTCCAATACACAGATGACCTTAAAAATCTTTAACAAGGACAATGATACAAAAAGCAATTGGTTGGGAACAATAAAGTCAGATTGAGGAGCAGCAGGTTTGTGGTAGTTGGCTGAACTCTTACTTTCTCAGTGAACGCTCACATTGATTTATTTTATGCATTTAAATCTTTGATCTGTATGGTAATTAAGAAGCATTATAAAATAGGGTAGGAGAAAGATAGGAAAACAGATAACTGGAGACAAATAATTGCAAATTTAATTTTTGAATTATGGTGCCATGATATGGTGATGCAGAAAAATCTTTCAAGCCAGAGGGAAAGCAGTTCATTTATCCTACAGGGATGGTTTACTCAAGCCATTGCCCTTCCGTGGTCTGGTCTCCAGTGACATTTGACTTTGGAGAGCACCAGGCAGGTTTGTCTGCCCCATACCTGGAATTTGCCTCGTGTTCTGCCAGTAATCCCTCTGCACTAAAATTAGTCAAGTTCCATTCTCCAGAGTCCTCTCAAGGGTTCGGCAGAATCTTTACACTCAAATATTTTGACCATATTTATAAACCTATATTTGCTGTTGGCATATCTTATATGGGAACCTGCAGGTAAGTGAATCACTGCTATTTCATGTGTTCTTTGGCTTTTTCTCATCCATTTGGAGACGTAGATCTTGAAATTTCCATTGGAAGGACATGATGTAGAGCATGGTCTAGTCTGTGCTACTAACTAACCTTGAGAATTTAGCAAGTCATTTTTCTTCTCTGAGTCTCATCTCTGCTGGAGTGACTTTGCATTAAAGTCTAAGACCATTTTTCATTCTGTGGTCTCTCTACTTTTAGGATGAGAAATAAGATTTAAAATTACACTCTCCTCTTTTTGGTAGGTTTTATTATTTTTTATTTGGAATGTAATTGCTTTACAAAGTTGTATTAGTTTCTACTGTACAACAAAGTGAATCAGCTGTATGAATACATATATTCCCTCCTTCTTGGAGGTTCACTTAAATGGAGTAAGTAAACAAAAGGTTTCAGTTCAGTTCAGTCGCTCAGTCATGTCCGACTCTCCGCGACCCCATGAATCACAGCACGCCAGGCCTCCCTGTCCATCACCAACTCCTGGAGTTGACTCAAACTCATGTCCATTGAGTCGGTGATGCCATCCAGCCATCTCATTCTCTGTCGTCCCCATCTCCTCCCACCCCCAATCCTTCCTAGCATCAGACTCTTTTCCAGTGAGTCAACTCGTTGCATGAGGTGGCCAAAGTATTTAAGTATCTATAATTCCACTGACCAAGGAGAATTCACAAATTTTATATGTTTACTTAAACAGGGTGTTCAAATGGTACAGCTAAGCAGTACTGATGCCTTTTTGATTTCCTTACTCCCCTGCTTGTAAACTCTATCTAAAACAGGAACTTCTTAACCTGACATTTACCTAAAGCTGAAGTTATGACCTGTGTCCTCTGTCTACTTTTCCTATGTTATCGCTTACCACTATTTCTATTTCAAGAAAGACATTCTGACTCTGTCCAGACATTCCCTCTACAGTCACATCTCTGTATTTTTTTTCTTTTTTGTGGTTTTCCATTTACCATCTTTGTATTTGACAACATTATATAAATATTTAGACTAGATTTTTGTTTTAAAAATATTTATTTATTTTGGCTGCACCCGGTCTTAGCTGCAGCATGGGAGCCCTTAGTTGTGGCAAGTGGGATCTACTTCCCTGATCAGGGGTCCCCTGCATTGGGCGCAAGAAGTCTTAGCCGCTGGACCACAGGGGAGGTCCTAGAGTAGATTTTCCAAACTGATTTCTCTAGTTAGCTTATTATTAAAATATTAAAAGCCAAACAATAACTGTTACACAGTTATTATACAAAATGTATTCTATAAAAATATGGAACGCTTCACGAATTTGCACATCATCCTTGTGCAGGGGCCATGCTGATCTTCTCTGTATGGTTCCAATTTTAGTATATGTGCTGCCAAAGCGAGCACTCTGTGTATTTTCTTAATGTGTCTTCCCTCTGAAATGCATCATTTCTCTCCCTCCCTGTTTCTGAGTTAAGAATACTTTCTAAATTTCAAGATACAGCTACTATTCATTTACATTCAAGATACCGTTATCTAGTGTTCTTTTAGGCATTAGGCTAAAAGTTTTCTATACATTGTTTAATTTCATGCTTAAATCAACCCTACAAGGGAAGTGTTGCTGTCCTCAGTTTGCAATATTGAAAACTGCGACGTAGGCACCATTGCCCACACCACACAGACTAGATTCAGAATAATTCAGATTCTTTAGCCAGGAGATCACAGTTTATGAGTCCAAAATCTATGGTCTACTGGTAATGCTGGGAACATGCTTTCCTCTCTATCCAAGCTGGTTTTTATAGTGTTGGCAAAAGTTATGGCTATTGAGCACCATAGGTATCTGGAAGTAGAGGTCCTAAAATGAATGAAATAGACTTCTCTCCTTGAGGTCTTACAGTTGCTAGTACTCTTTGCTTACATAAAATATTCTGAGAATGAATGATCACTGAATTGGAGTGAATAGAAAACTCACAAATGTATGCCTAGTGGTGGTTTGGTGGTTTAGTCTCTCAGTTGTGTCTGACTCTTGTGACCCCATGGACTGTAGCTTGCCAGTTTCCTCTGTCCATGGGATTTCCCAGGCAAGAAGACTGGAGTGGCTTGCTATTTCCTTCTCCATGGGATCTTCCTAACCCAGGAATGGAACCCAGTTCCCCTGCATTGCATGTATGCCTAGAATTATAACTAAAATGCCTAAAAATGTGTGCTGAAGAACAATCCACTATGTTAGTTAAAAACCTAAAATTTACATTTACAGTGCTAGATATAAGATATATTACACTGAATTTCCCACTTAGAAACGTTTCAGGTATGACAAATGAGAGTAAACTTTTTCCTCTCTTAGGCTCATCGGTAACAGAATCTGCTTAAAACCATACAAAGGTTGGGGAAAAATCATACCTATATATTAATTTACATATTATGCTTAAAATATCTCAGTAAGGCAAACTGGGTATATTGTCATAATTTTCATTTTACTGGCAGGAAAATTAAGGTTGAGAGAGGTTCAGTAACTTTCCCAAGATCACATGTACTAGTGCAAAACTAGTTAAGTTAAACTTGAATTGATAAGTGACCATTCTGTTATGGGATGTGAAGAGATGCATTCCAGGTTTGTTGTAAATAGCTAGCTTTCTTAGTATCTTTTAAAATGCTTAAATATATGAAATATCTCTTTTATTTCCAAGGTTTTCAAATATTGAGGCAGCTCTGTATTTTGATAGCAATTTTAAAACTTAAATCAGTATTTGTAATCTTCTCTTGAAACTTTTCATATGTATAAGAAATTACACTGCAGATAAGTACCTCGAGATTAACATTGATGATCACACTCTGTTCTAGTCACCCTTCTTTTTTGTTTCCCCAGGGGATTATCGTTGCTCTGGGTTTCTCAGAGACACATGACAGAAAGCTTTTCTTCCACATGTTTTCTAATCAGATGTTAGAAAAGCAGTAGGTCGTTATCTTTATAATGTGCAGTAGCTGTGTTTTTTTTTTTTTAAACTTTTTATTTTGTATATAGAGTAGTCGATTAAAAATGTTGTGATAGTTTCAAGTGAACAGCAAAGGGGCTCAGCCGGACATATACATGTACCCATTCTCCCCCAGATTGCCCTTCCATCGAGGTTGCCACACAACATTGAGCAGAGTTCTGTGTGCTCTACAGTAGGACACTATTGTGTGTACATTTAAATATAGCAGTGCGTACCTGTCCATCACAAGCTCCTTAACTCTCCCTTCCCCCATCCTTCCCCTCTAGTAAGCTGAAGTTCGTTCTCTAAGTCTGTGAGTCTGAAGAACAGTGTTTTCTATTTTGTTCCTTGTCCATGATTTAACATTCTCCTAGGATGAAAATCCTAAAGCAGGAATATATGTCCAAGTTAGAGCTAACTCAAAAGGAAACTGAATATTTTTCCAGGGATATGATGGGAACTTGCACTTTTTTTTGTTTAGGGATATAAATGAGCGATCTGTCACCCCATGGAAATGCTAAATATCTGCCATGGGAATTTATCAGGTTTCCTACATAAATGCCACATATAATTATAAACTATAGAATATTTTGAAGACATTATGGCTACTTTATACATAGATGTGGGAAGTGAGGTTTAGAGACTTTTTGAAGATTGTTAATGTTTATATAGTTAGTTACTGAAAGAATAAAAATTCACTCCCAGTTTGGCAATATTGCCTCTAGTACCTCATGCGGCGAGTTGACTCACTGGAAAAGACTCTGATGCTGGGAAAGGTTGGGGGCGGGAGGAGAAGGGGACGACGGAGAATGAGATGGCTGGATGGCATCACCGACTCTGTGGACATGAGTTTGAGTGTACTCCGGGAGTTGGTGATGGACAGGGAGGCCTGGCGTGCTGTGATTCATGGGGTCGCGGAGAGTCAGACACAACTGAGCGACTGAACTGAACTGAATTGAACTGAACCAGTTTTTAATTTTTGAGGACTGATTACTTGTGATCCTCATGAATTATAAATACCATTAGTGCTGTGCTGTGTTTTATGGTCTTGGTGTTTGATTATACCAGTACATGATGTTCAAATTCTGTGTGTCCCGTTGAACCACTTACAACCTTCTTCTTGTACTAAGTGACAGGTGAAAACTCTATCCCCCAGGGAAGCCAGAAGATATTGCCCCAGAAAAGCTTGTGGAGCCCACAGTGAATATGCCCGTTTTCCTCAGCAGGTTCACTTGCCAGGCCACACCAGCAGATGACCGCAGCGAACCATTCCCAGGTGACAGGTTTCGTCCTCCTGGGGCTCTCTCAGGCATGGGAGCTCCGGCTTTTCTTCTTTTTCGTCTTCTCGGTTGTGTATCTTATGACTGTGACTGGAAATCTCCTGATTGTGGCCGTGGTGACCTCTGACCCACGCCTGCACACAACCATGTACTTTCTCTTAGGCAATCTTTCTTTCCTGGACTTTTGCTACTCGTCCATCACGGCACCAAGGATGCTGGCTGACTTGCTCTCGCGGAAGCCCGTCATTTCCTTCAGTGGCTGCCTGACTCAGCTTTTCTTCTTCCACTTCGTCGGAGGCATCAAGATCTTCCTGTTGACGGTCATGGCGTACGACCGCTATGTTGCCATTTCGCAGCCCCTGCGCTATATGCTTATCATGAATCGGACAGTCTGTGGGCTCCTCGTGGCGGCCTCCTGGGTGGGGGGCTTCATCCACTCCATTGCACAGGTTGGACTGACTGTCCAGCTGCCATTCTGTGGGCCTGACAAGCTGGACAACTTTTACTGTGATGTTCCTCAGCTGATCAAGTTGGCCTGCACAGACACCTTTGTTTTAGAGCTTCTGATGGTGTCTAACAATGGTCTGGTGACCCTGATGTGTTTTCTGGTGCTCCTGGGATCCTACACAGCACTGCTAGTCATGCTCCGAAGCCACTTGCGGGAGGGCTGTAGCAAAGCCCTGTCCACCTGTGCCTCCCATATTGCCGTGGTCACCTTAATCTTCGTGCCTTGTGTCTATATCTATGCACGGCCGTTTCAGACATTCCCCATGGACAAGGTGGTCTCTGTGCTGTACACAATGGTCACTCCCATGCTGAATCCTGCCATCTATACCCTGAGAAACAAAGAAGTGATCATGGCTATGAAGAAGCTGTGGAGGAGGCAAAAGGACCTTCTGGGTCCCCTGGAGCACTGACCTCCAGATGAGCAGAAGCAGGGAGCTGAGAATCTGAGCTATGCTTCAGTGTAGCAACCTGCCTGATAAGACCCACGAAGTAGCCAGAGCTATGAGTAAATCTACTGCTTCTTCACTGTTTTAACTTCAGCTAAGTTCTGCTGACCTGAACTTTTAACAAAGCTAGAAAATGGAATCGAGGGCTTCCTTGGTGGTGAAGAATCTTCCTGCCAATGCAGGAGACATGGGTTAGATCCATGATCTGCCAAGATCCCGGATGCAATGGAGCAACTAAGCCCATACACCACAATTATTGAGCCTGTGCTCCAGAGCCTGGGAGCTGCAACTACTCAGCACGCGTGCCACAACTATGGAAGCCCGAGTGCCAACAAGAGAAGCCACTGCAAGGAGAAGCCCATGCTCTACAACGAGAGAATAACTCCCACTCTCCACAACTAGAGAAAAGCCTGTGTGGCAACGAAGACCCAGCACAGCCAAAAACAAACAAATAAATAAAATTTAAAAAGAAAGTGGAATTGAGAACTTCTCCCAAGTTTCTTCTAGAGAAAAAGCCTCCAGAGCTATACAGAAATGATGTTTAGCTCCGATGGCACTTTCCCTTACAATGTTGGCCCTGCTGAGAACGTTCGAAATGCAGTATGCATGGAAGTGGTGCCTCTGGGTTTTCTCTTCTGATTTTGCTTCTTGGACACAAAATACATTTGAGGAGCTCAAAAGGATTCTAAACTTCCAGGAGACAGGAGGGATCTGTAGGTTAAAATAAATGTCAGAAGTCCAATCATGATTTCAGGAGGCTGACTGAATTTAATGTTGATGAAGAGAAAGAGAATCATCTTGGGCAAATTTCTTTCTTCCTCACAGTTTCTTAAAGTCATCGTCATCTCCATCATTAAGTAGTATTTGTTAAGAGCTTACAGTGTGCCAGTTATTGCACCAAGTGATTTAGTTTTATTGTTTACTTTCATTCATTCAACATTCTTATGAGGTTGGTACCTTCTGCATTTCAAAAATGAATCAGTCGCAGGTTAGAGACATAAAATAATTTACTTAAAGCCCCAGAGCTTGTTTCTGAAACTTTTCTGTTTATTTAACTTTTGAGCCCAAGTTCTTGATAATATCTAAGACTCTCAGATATGAGAGCATATGAATGGCAACCACTCTAGTATTCTCGCCTGGAGAACCACGGACAGAGGAACCTGGTGGGCTACAGTCCATGAGGTTGCAGAGAGTTGGACACAATTGAGGGAATACATCTGAAACCCAGGAAAGAATGCAAAATTGGGATATAAATTGGGTAAAGAGATTATCCTCTGGTCGCTAAATAAAGAGTGGTATAAAATAATACATAAGCACCCCTACTAGCTGTACTTCAAATTAAGAGGGTGTGGAGAAATGATTATGGCCTTCTCCTTCATCATCTGTTTCCCCCCGGTACCCTAACTCCTTGATCCAGGTTCCTGCATTTCCTGTCACCAAGGTAATCAGTTGGCTTCTCATCTATGTCAGAAGACCTGTGCATTTTTAAACTCACTTCCATATCTAAGAATCAATTTTAAAACAAAGCAAAGCAATGCTTGTTTAACTTTTTGAATGTATTTAATCCATCAGTGATACCCTCCATGGACGTGGGATGAGATGAGGATGACATGCGTCTATGATCTTAGCATTAAGATCATAGATGATCTGGGATGATTTGAGAGAATGACATTGAAACATGTATGTGGTCATATGTGAAACGAATCAGCAGTTTAGGGTCAATGCATGTTACAGGATACTCGGGGCTGGTGTGTGGGGATGACCAAGAGGGAGGATAAAGGGAGGAGGGAGATGAGAGGGGGGTTCAGGAGGGGGAACTCATGTACACCTGGGGCGAATTCATGTCAATGTAGGGCAAAACCAACCAATATAATATTGTAAAATAAAAAAAATAAATTAAAAAAAAGTCATTAACCATTGCTTAGTAAGTAAATTAATTAAATTAACTGATTAACTTACTAAATAAATTGATTAAATTAAATTAGTAAGTAAATTACTCTAAGTGTAGTTCTCTCCACATTAATAGGCAAACAGGGCCTAGATCATGGGTCAGACTTGAAAGAGGAAAGGCAAAGGGTTAGAAAAGAGGAAGTTGGGATATTGTAAGAGAAGACATGACAACATAGAGCAAACAAACTGTTTATAGAGAGTGTATTTCAACGGAAAGAGAATTTCAGAATCAGGAGATATTAAATCAGAGTCCTCTTTCAATGCACGTTAATTTAGTAGCAAAAATCTAATTCTATTTTTATTATATTCTGAACTTGTAGCAAACTTTAATTATACAAGTTATATGTGCAAATAGATTGTAGCTTATTTCTCCACAATTGATGTAATTTTCCTAAAAGTGTCCTCTAGCCAATAGTAGGGGAAAATGGCTAAAATTTAGGCAAGTCTAGTACACTTACTTTTATGTATAAAGTCAAATAGTTCCATAAGATAAGGGGTCTTTTTTTTTTTTTTCAGAAAATAACTCAGTCCTTTAGAATTCTGGCCTCTCCCTCTTTCCAATTTTTTTTTTTTGAATTTATTTAATTTATGGCTGTGCTGGTTCTTCATGGCTGCATGGGCTATTCTCTAGTTGCAGTGTGCAGGCTTCTCATGGCAGTGGCTTCTCTTACTGCAGAGCACGGGCGGCAGGGCACGCAGGCTTTAGTAGCTGCAGTGCTCAGGCTCTAGAGCATAGGCTCAGTAGTTGTGGTGCATGGGTTTATTGCTCCACCGCTGTGGGAACTTCCCTGACCAGGGACTGAACCCGTGTCTCTTGCATTGACAGGTGGATTGTTTACCACTTAGCCACCGGGGAAGGCCTGTCATTTTGTAAAGTGATATCAAAGTGCACAAAGGAGGAGTGCAGTTTACTCGACTCCATGGGGATGAAGCGAGACTGAGGCCTCGCACGCACAGTGTCCTCTGCTACAGGGTGGCTGACCTGGGTTGCTTTCTGGGCCTGTGACTGGACAGCAGAGTAACTCCACGTCTGAATGTTCCGCTGACCCCGATGCTGAAGTCTGTGACTGACAGGCTGACATTTGGTTTCTCTATTCGATCAGGCTGGGTGATGCTCCCACTGGAGCTTAGTCTCACCTAATCTCTGGTTTGAGTCATAGATACCACTGAGTCTTTTGCTCTTTCTCCACCCATTCCTAGGCCAAGATTTTCACCCCACAGAGCTTAATCATGTGACCTCTGGCCACTGTGAACCCAGGAAACATTCACTTACTGTCAGCTCAGACCCCAGTTGAATCCCTCCTCGGTAGCATACAGGTTCTTGGGGTCCATCCATTATCACAAGGAAATTGAGGGTGCTTGAAAAGCTATATTGCCAGCCCATCCTTTGCCTTACTACCCTGCTTCTCTCAGTTCAGTTCCGTTCAGTCGCTCACTCGTGTCCGACTCTTTGCGATCCCATGAACCACAGCATGCCAGGCCTCCCTGTCCATCACCAACTCCCAGAGTCCACCCAAACCCATGTCCATCGAGTTGGTAATGCCATCCAGTCATTTCATCCTCTGTCGTCCCCTTCTCCTCCTGCCTTCAATCTTTCCCAGCATCAGGGTCTTTTCAAATGAGTCAGCTCTTCGCATCAGGTGGCCAAAGTATTGAAGTTTCAGCTTCAATGTCAGTCCTTCCAATGAACACCCAGGACTGATCTCCTTTAGGATGGACTGGTTGGATCTCCTTGCAGTCCAAGGGACTCTCAAGAGTCTTCTCCAACACCACAGTTCAAAAGCATTAATTCTTTGGCACTCGTTTCTTTATAGTCCAACTCCCACATCCATACATGACCACGGGAAAAACCATAGCCTTGACTAGACGGACCTTTGCTGACAAAATAATGTCTCTGCTTTTTAATATACTGTCTAGATTGGTCATAACTTTCCTTCCAAGGAGTCTTTTAATTTCCTGGTTGCAATCACCATCTGCAGGGATTTTGGAGCCCCCCAAAATAAAGTCAGCCACTGTTTCCATCGTTTCCTCATCTATTTGCCATGAAGTAATGGGACCGGATGCCATACTTTAATGTGACCACATACCAGGTTGGTTTGTGGACAGCCTGTGAGACCAGCTCATTCAATGCCCTAAATGTGAGCAGGAAGAGGGCTTCTACCCTCGGCATTCCCCTCAGCCTGTTCTCAGAGGCAATGCAGTGAAGGAATATGGAGACAACCCTCTGACCCTCTGCCTCCCCTACCTATGTATTCTATTGTTTCCTTTTAATATTTTGCTCTTTCTCTTTCTGACCAGGACCTTCATAGGTGAAACTCTATGTTCTGGTAGGTAATCAGGCCTAGATCCCAGTGTGTCAAAGAGACATTAAAGAAAAACAGAAAATCCTTTTCACTCTGCCAAACTCGTTTCATGACTATTATCTTGATGAAAGATTAAAAGAATCAAAACTAGTAGGTGTCTTCTTTGTTTCTGTGTTTTCCCTGTGTATCTATGAGTCTGTTGGGAAGTCTTTGGATTAGAAAGATTAATGAAACCATGATTTAAGGAGGGAATCTAAATGCTTCGTCTTATTGTTCATAGACTATTTTCCCTTTATACTACTGACGAGTTCTTCTTTTTGTGAGTAGAATGGCAGAAGTTCTGGAAGAGTACAGAGATAATATGGGAAACAAATGACTTACTCAGTGTTAGCATGTCTATTGGCATATGGTAAGAGTTCAGGTAGAATTTACTTGCATTGGCTTCCCACATAGTGCCAGTGGTAAGGAACCCGCCTGCAAAAACAGGAAACATAAATGACCTGGGTTTGATCCCTGGGTTGGGAAGATCCCCTGTAGGAGGGCATGGCACTCCACTCTAATATTCTTGCCTGGCCAGAGGAGACTGGCGGACTATAGTCCATAGGGATGCAAAGAGTTGTACATGACTGAAGTGATTTAGCACACAATGTCTTGCACTGGAATTTGGCAGGCTGAGAAAACTAAAGAGATTTTTAATAATAAAAATAGTATTTTGAAGATACTTGACAGATGTGGTATGTCTATCGTTTCTTTCTTCTAGGAGGGGATTGTTAGGGGATGTATTTTCTAGGGTTAGCTGAAATAATTAGTATAGCACAACTGGTAAAGCAATAAGCAAAATGTTGACGCCTTCGTCTTACTGTTCCTACAAAAATCCTTAATAACCCTTGTTCCCATAATAGATTGTTATAGCTGAAGTTGCCCAAAGGGTAGTGACAGTATTGGGAACTTAGAACAGTGAGTTGTTCTTGAAACAGACTAAATGTCTATGCCATTCAGTGTATGCAGCTTAAGAGCCTGCCATGTCCAGAGTGCCTGCTGGCTTTTCAGATGAGTTCCCTGAGACATGGAGAATATTTCTGGTCTTTCC
Organism: Moschus berezovskii; assembly: GCF_049115385.1. Lineage (NCBI taxonomy): Eukaryota > Metazoa > Chordata > Mammalia > Artiodactyla > Moschidae > Moschus > Moschus berezovskii. The sequence goes on along the minus strand of NC_142484.1, from coordinate 22,354,069 downwards.
TGCAATATGCAGCAGTCTTCCCACAATGTCTGCTTACACATATTTATACATAGTGTCAGACACTATATCAATTTATCTCTCATCTATTTCTATCTATTAATCTATCATGTGTTTTTACCTACCTACCTATCAATATTATTACCAAAATATGATGCTAACAATGTTACTTGCAATCATAATGTATAAGTAAAAGTGTGTTTGAATAGACCTAGATGTAATCGAGGTTCTTTCAGAGTCATACAGAGTCACAGGTTGCTACAGCTGAAAAAATATTAGAAATTATCTAATTTATGGTTCCAGAGATGGGCTTAAGTCCTCCATAAACAATCTGAAATTACATACTAGATTTTAAGTCTGTATAAATTATTTGGAGTGAAGAGGGTATAGATTTAAAAAGAGGTTCTCAAACAGATGCATGATTCCTCCAAATAGTAAAAACCATCTGATTCAGTTCCTCTATTTTACACATGAGGAAAATAAGGAAAATGAGAAAATCATTTGTTCAAGTGCACTGGGCAAGCAAGTTGGAACAACAGGAACACTGATCTGCTTTCTGGTTCTATACATCCCCCGACCCCCCAAATGGCACTTCTTAAAATAGTAAGAACAGAGCTGAATTGATTGTCTCCTACTTATCGTTCCATTCTCAGGTCTTCCTTCTTTTTGCCCCAAGTCTATCACATTGTGTATCTTTCATTTTCCTGAATATGCTTGGAGCACTTCTGGGACTCTGTACCTGCAGAAGTGTTATAGGGACCACCCAACACCCCTCTTAACCTAGTCTATTTCTCTGTGATCTAAGGTGAGATAACACCTCAGGAAGTATTCACTGTCCGTTTCCCTCTGCATTAAGTGCCCTTCTCTTCTCCTTCTTTTTCCCATAGAACTCTTGCCTGCCACATTGTAATGCTTGTAACTACTGTGGTTTCCCTTTACTAGCCAGGTTCTACTATAGACTGCAAGCTCTGTGGGCAGGAAGAGTATTTATCAATCCTCTTCTAAATTACATGTGTACTGTTCATTTCTCTCAACCTCCGTTGTCAAGTCTAGAGTCTTAACTAGCACATTTGTTGGCTGGGCCATGCAGTTGTTGCACAGTTAATTCTTGAAAATCCACATTTGCCTCCCTCTAATCAATGGTCCCCACAATGCAGATGGATCTTTTAAAATATGAGATGATCAGTCCTTTGTTTAAAACTCTTCAAAGGCTTTATATGTCCTTTAAAAAGAAAGATGCCTATAAATTTTATTGATAAGATCTTGTCTACACCGATCTCAACCCACCTCCTCAGTTCCACTCCTCATTTACAACATTTGTTTCTCTCAGCCACTCCTTTCTTTGCAACTACTGCTCACTTTCTCTGAATGCTCCTCTATTAATTTTTCCCGTGAAATTGAAGTTAGTTGCACAGTGTGTCTGACTCTGCAATTTCATGGACTACAACTGTCCCGCTTCTCTGTCCATGGAATTCTCCAGGCAAGAGTACTGGAGTGGGTTGCCATTTCCTTCTCCATCTCCTGGTTAACTCCTTCTCAATCTCAGGCCTCAGTTTAAAGATCACTTCCTTAGAGATGTGCTGTTCCCTGATCTTTAATCTAAATTATTTGTCTTTATTAGTCTCTCTTATAAAACTCAGCCCTTTTCTCAAAAGCATTCCTCACAACCTACAACTACATATTGACTTATGCATTTATGATTTGTTTTTGCCAACCACCCTGATGATACTATAAATTCCATAAAAGTGAACCTATGTCTTCCTTGTTTTCTACAGTATCCCCCAAGGCTTAGTGCAGAGCCTAGATCAGGGAGCAGCAGCAGAGGTGACTCTGGTGTAGCAGTGAGGAGTCGTTTAGTCTCAACCTTGTGCACAGCCTGACCCTAGCCTTGTCCAGTCACGTGGGCAAGTGTCTCTTTAAAATGTGTGCCCTAGAAATCTCCCTTGGCTCACCTAGTCCGATCTCTATCTAGTTCAGTGCCTAAAACATATTATTTAATAATATTTCTTAAATAAATGGTTATCCACATATTTGGAGTCTATTAGGTAGAATTTGACTTGGGAATTAGAGATATATAAATACTTCTTGAGAGTCCCCTGAACAGCAAGGAGATCAAGCCAGTCAATCCTAAAGGAAGTCAACCCTGAATATTCACTGGAAGGACTGATGCTGAAGCTGAAGCTCCAGTCCTTTGGCCACCTGATACGAAGAGCTGACTCACTGGAAAAGACCCTGATGCTGGGAAAGACTGAGGGTAGGGAAGGGGATGACAGAGGATGAGATGGTTGGATGGCATCACCGACTCAATGGACATAAGTTTGAGCAAGCTCTGGGATATGGTGAAGGACAGGGAAGCCTGGTGTGCTATGGTCCATGGGGTCACATAGAGTCAGACGTGACTGAGTGACTGAGCAACAATAAATAGTTGTTTGGTTTCAGCATTTTTCCTATGTGTGATTGTTTCAGGAGCTGCTACTCACATAAAGAGTATAACAGACCAGAATCAAAGAGCTGATAATCATTTGTTTCCGCAGCCAGAATTTGATTTTCTGATACGGGGATCCTGGGTAATCTTATTTGTCATACCCAGTCTGGATGCAAGGCCTCAGAGGGTCTGTTCCTCCCCTCTCAGCTCCAAACCTGAATCTCCATAGTTTGGCATTTCCGTTTGGCTCTATGACCTACGATCCTGAAGCAGTAATAGGTGTGCTTAAGCAGACACGTGTGAGGAAAACGAGGAGCAGCCTCCGTGAATGGAGGCTGCATGTTTAAGCACCTCAAAAGAAACATGTCATCACCAGAAGTCTGAAATTTGACCAAATGGATCAGCTTTCTCTGTGTGAAGGTGGAGGCATAAGGAAGATTTGAGGGAGGAAAGCGAAGGCTGATCTGCACATTGCATATTTATGAAGACCTATTTCATTATCTGAGAAAAGTACAAGGTATTGCCTGTGTGACCTGAACTTCAAATATTTGCCCAATCTAGTAGGAATATTTCCTTTTACATGTGACCCTCATGGCGTCTCGCAGCCTCGGGTCACTTCCACCTGCATCTCTCAGGGCTCACTTCATCTTCTCATTGCATTGACTGAAGATGAATGGTTGCAGGAGGGGCATGATGATATAGTTCAGGGCCGAGGCCCCTTTGTTGGATAGCATGGACTGAGTCTCTGACAGATGGGTGTGAGCAAAATGGAGCTGCTCTAAGAGATGATCACCACTGTAGGCTGTGAAGCACAAATGAAGAACGCTTTGTTTCACTCAGCAGTTGTGGGGGCCCTGAGAACAGTGGAAAGAGTGCAGGTATATGAAACTGAGGTCAGTGTCAGTGAGCCCAGCAACAATGACGTGGATAGCATGAGAGCCAGCAGCTCCAGGAGGCAAGCGTCTCCACAAGAGAGCCTCAGGAAGGGCCAACTGTCCCAAGAGAAGTGGACAATACCACTAGGGCCACAGAGCGGTAGCCTGGCCATGAAGATGGAAGGGCAAAGGACACAGAGAAACCCAGCTAGCTGGGAGGCCAGCGCAAGTTGGGAACAGACATGACCACTCATCAGGGTCTCATAGCAGAATGGGTCTGCAGATTGCCAGGAAACGATCCAGAGACATGACAGCTAAGAGGAAGAAGTCGGTGGTGCCTAGGAGGAAATAGAGGTAGGACTGGATGATGCAGCTGGCGAATGAGATGGAGTGGTCCCCTGGAAGGATGACAAGCATCTTGGGAACCACAGCAGGCACGAGCAGCAGCTCCAGGAAGGACAGGTTCCACAGAAAGAACACCTGTGTGTGCGGGTGTTGGTCCATCCAGCTGAATCCAGTGATGAGTAGGTTGACTGCGGTAGTTACAACGTAGACCACCAGAGGCCTTAGGAAAACAGGAACTGCAGAATATGGCTCCTGGGGAAACCCAGGGGGACAAACCCTGTTTGTTACCTGAGTCCAGTTTTTAGGGCTCATTTCCAGTCATCCGCAGGGTAAATGGAACAGAAATTCATAACTGGTCCATAGTTATCAATCCTTCAATCAATCAATGACATAATATTGCAAGCCTAGCAATTTCTTACATTCTGAGAGTTAATCTGTATTTCTGCCTGTGGGTTACCTACAAAAAGAGAAACAGATTGTGATAGCAACCAGAATACCAGTAATAACAGATGATATTGAGCACCAATTACTTGTTTGGAAATTTACAGCTAGTATCTCCTCTCTCATCTGCCCTTAAAGACAGGTAGTGCTGTGCTTATGTTGCAGATAAGGAAAGGATGACTGAAGTTTGTTACTGCTGCTGCTGCTGCTAAGTCACTTCAGTCGTGTCCGACTCTGTGTGACCCCACAGACGGCAGCCCACCAGGCTCCCCCGTCCCTGGGATTCTCCAGGCAAGAACACTGGAGTGGGTTGCCATTTCCTTCTCCAATGTGTGAAAGTGAAGTCGCTCAGTCGTGTGTCCAACCCTTAGCGACCCCACGGACTGCAGCCTACCAGGCTCCTCCATCCATGGGATTTTCTAGGCAAGAGTACTGGAGTGGCTTGCCAGTGCCTTCTCCGGACTGAAGTTTAAGGAACTCTTTTATGATCCTTCAGCGTGAGAGGCATGATTTCATGCCAAATCTCTGGTTCCAGTACACACACTACTGGACCTATTTCACTGAAGCCAGGGACCACATGAGTACTGTGTACTGGAGCCAGAGATTTGGCATGAAATTGTGCCTCTCATTCTGAGTTATTACTGGTATTCTGGTTGCTATCACAATCTGTTTCTCTTTTTGTAGAAATGGAGAACCTATTGGTCATGGTAGCCAAAGGTTTAGAGAAGAATAGGATAGGAAGAAAGTGGGTGTGGCTATGAAAGAAAAAATGGGTGTGATGGTTGGATGGCATCACTGACTCAATGGACATGAGTTTGAGTGAACTCCGGGAGTTGGTGATGGACAGGGAGGCCTGGAGTGCTGTGATTCATGGGATTGTAAAGAGTCGGATACGACTGAGCGACTGATGAGAGAAAAAGTGTGTCTCAAAGGGAACATGAAGAAGCCTTGTGGCAATGGTAGAAACAGCATTTTGACTGAATCAATGTCAATTACATAGTTGTGATATTTTAAAAAATTAGTAGCAGTCATCCGTATAAAATTAGTTTCTGATAACTTGCTTTGTTTTGCTTAAAAATTATAATATAACCTCAATTATACATTTACTTTTGAGAATATATTAGTTAATGATTCTGGGTGATTGTAGCTTGTAGCTTAGTGTTACATAATCTTGCCAATTAAAAATCCATTTAGCTAAAATACATCTTTATGTGTTATGAATCTTTAGGTATAGTATAAATTTTTTATTACCATTGACTTTGACAAGTTAGAACATATTGGGGTTGAGATACTTAAAAAGGAGTCAAGAACGAATAAACTGAATGTATAATTTTTATGAATATTTCCACTCTTTTCTGAGTTTTTCTTCTGCTTGTAGTAACACCATAGTTTATCCAAACATCTAGGCTACTATTTTGGGGAATTTTTTTGTCTTCTATCATCTTTGTGAGAAGTCCTGATGAATCTTTCCTTGGAATATATCTCAGTGAGAGGGTGACAATTTGAGAGTTACACCTGAATTAGGCTAAACTGATGGTTATGGAGAGAGAAGAAAGGGAATGAGAATTTTGCTGTGTAAGGATAAGCTCAGAATTGCTCTATATTAATTTCATGTTTGCTTATATTTATAGTGGCAAAGATGAAAGAATGATTTTTCAACTTTAGTTTAGGACCCTGGCATATAATTCTTCTTGCAATGTGATTTGATATACTATAAAATTAGAGGAAGTATTTTTGTCTATTGTATTGCCTAAATAAGATTTTTTAACTTTCCATAGAAAACACATTTTAATAAAATTCCAAGTTCTTTATCATTGCTGAGGTCAAGGAATGTCTACCTTGTGGGATAGAGTTCAACTTTGGCTTGAGGAATTTTTGGTCCCCTAGTAATTGTGAAGGGTCTGTGAAAAATGATTGGGACTCATTTTAGTGATGATCGGGTTTAAAAGATTATCCTAAGTATAATACTCACAATTTGGGGAATTCCCCAAGTATTCTTCTACCCTCTGCTCTTTTTCTCTTTACTTTCTCTTATTGAGTTTATCTGACCCCATGGCTTTAATCTCTACGGAAACAATCCTCAAACCTTCTCATGTTCTGACTTTTCTTCTTACTTTTAGCCTATGTCGTTCAGCCGCTAAGTCATGTCGGACTCTTTACCACCCCATGGACTGCAGCACACCAGGCTTCCCTGTGTTGAACTATCTCCCGGAGTTTGCGCAAACTCATGTCCATTGAGTCGATGATGCCCTCCAACAAAGCACTTTAGCCTTAATTAGGCATTTGCCCAATTGTACACTTTTACTTGGATGTCCCCTGGTGGCTCAGCTGGTAAGGAATCCGCCTGCAATGCGGGAGACCTGGGTTCTATTCCTGGGTTGGGAAGATCCCCTGGAGAAGGGAAAGGCTACCCACTCCAGTAGTCTGGCCCAGAGAATTGCATGGACATGTTAGTCCATCTGAAAGAGATGGGAATACTGGACCACCTGACCTGCCTCTTGAGAAATCTGTATGCAGGTCAGGAAACAACAGTTAGAACTGGTCATGGAACAACAGACTAGATCCAAATAGGGAAAGGAGTATGTCAAGGCTGTATATTGTCACCCTGCTTATCTAACTTATATGCAGAGTACATCACGAGAAACGCTGGGCTGGATGAAGCACAAGCTGAAATTAAGATTGCCGGGAGAAATATCAATAACGTCAGATAGGCAGATGACACCACCCTTATGGCAGAAAGTGAGGAAGAGCTAAAGAGTCTCTTGATGAAAGTGAAAGAGGAGAGTGAAAAAGTTGGGTTAAAACTCAACATTAAGAAAACTAAGATCATGGCATCTGGTCCCATCACTTCATGGGAAATAGATGGAGAAACAGTGGAAACACTGGCAGAATTTATTTTTTTGGCTCCAATGTCACTGCAGATGGTGACTGCAGCCATGAAATAAAAAGACGCTTACTCCTTGGAAGAAAAGTTATGACCAACCTAGACAGCATATTAAAAAGCAGAGCCATTACTTTGCCAACAAAGTTCAATATATTCAAGGCTATGGTTTTTCCAGTAGTCATGTATGGATGTGAGACTTGTACTGTAAAGAAAGCTGAAAACAGAAGAATTGATGCTTTTGAACTGTGGTGTTGGAGAAACCTCTTGAGAGTCCCTTGGACTGCAAGGAGATCCAACCAGTCCATCCTAAAGGAGATCAGTTCTGGGTGTTCATTGGAAGGACTGATGTTGAAGCTGAAATTCCAGTACTTTGGCCACCTGATGCGAAGAGCTGACTCATTTGAAAGGACCGTGATGCTGGGAAAGATTGAAGGCAGGAGGAGAAGGGGACAACAGAGGATGAGATGGTTGGATGGCATCACCGACTCAATGGACATGAGTTTGAGTAAACTCTGGGAGTTGGTGATGGACAGGGAGGCCTGACGGGGCAGTCCATGGGGTTGCAGAGAGCTGGACATGACTGAGTGGCTTTCACCCACTTGGATGTCTTGCTAGAAGCTCAAGCCCACCATGTTTGAAACAAAATGTATAATTTTTTATGAATGTTTTCACTCTTTTCTGAGTTGTCTTCTGTTTGTAGTAACACCATAGTATATCCAAACACCTAGCCTAGTATCTTTGGAAATTTTTTGTCTATTTCTATTCCCTTTGTGAGAAGTCCTGATGAATCTTCCCTTGCAACATCTCTCTCACTTGTTTGTTTTTTAGAATTTTTCACAGTAGCACTATTAACTCAGGGCATTTAAAATCATATATTGACTAAGGATGTGAGAGTTGGACTATAAAGAAAACTGAGCGCTGAAGAATTGATGCTTTTGAAATGTGATTTTGGAGAAGACTCTCGAGAGTCCCTTGGACTGCAAGGAGATCCAACCAGTTCATCCTAAAGGAAATCAGTCCTGGGTGTTCATTGGAAGGACTGATGTTGAAGCTGAAACTGCAATATTTTGGCCACCTGATGTGAAGAGCTGATTCATTTGAAAAGACCCTGATGTTGGGAAAGATTGAAGGCAGGAGGAGAAGGGGATGACAGAGGATGAGATGGGTGGAGGGCATCACCGGCTTGATGGACATGAGTTTGAGTGAACTCTGGGAGCTGGTGATGGACAGGGACACCTGGCGTGCTGCGATTCATGGGGTCACAAAGAGTCAGACATGACTGAGTGACTGAACTGAAGTGATTGACAGTTGTAATAACCTCCTATCATTGACCTGCCTCCAGTCTTTCTTACTCTAGTCTGTCCTGCCAGTGCCCACATTATTACTCTAAGTAGGCATTTTGATTATTTCAAACCTGTGTCAAAAAAGAAATGATTTTGAATTGTTCCTAATAATCTCCCTATGAGCTGACCTTGATTTGAGCATTTGGAGGCTTCCTGTACTGATCCAAATCTGCCTTCTGATCTGAGTCTATGTTGCAGACTCCCGAGAAGAGGCCCTGGGGCCTCTGTTAGAGCCGTGGAAGTCGTCTGTGTGACATTCAGGGAGGACAGAAACTTGTATTTTCTCTGAGTTCAGTAACTTTTATCTACAGGCTTATAGATGGCCACTAAGAGTTTACCCGTGACCTTCACATACCTCACTGGTGTTCGTCCAGTCCTGCTCTCAGGTCTATAATGAAAATCACGGATACTATATAAGCCTTTACCCATGGGGCAGTACTTCTGTTGTGGTATCTGGTCTTGGTCCCTAGGGAAATGAGGAAAAGAGATTCTCATTCACTCATTTTTCATTAAATGAATATTTATTTAATACCTACTGGATATGTGTGGTTTTACTCTAAGTTGCTACAAAAACAGTACTGAACAAAACAGACAAAATCTCTGCCCTTATGGAACTTAGGTTCAAATGCATGTGAATGTATGTGTTTGTGTTGTGAGAAGACATACCAAACAAACAAATAAGTGACTAGTGTTTCTTAAGAGCTGTGGATGCAGGAAAAGTCACTGCTTTTCTATTTGACGATGTGCCCCATTTGGCAACAAACCAAAATGTATGCAAAATGGGTTGCTTCCAATACACACTGTTATTCTAGTGAACTTGGCTTAACTGCAGAGTGGGTAATTTCTCTTCCTTACAAATCATGATCTCTGGGGAAAACACAATGAAAACCTAAGACTTCTTGGTTTTAATCAGGTCCCTAGGATTTCCCAATCCACAATAACCCCTGGGACATATTAGCAGATGGCTCCCTGGGCACCAGCAGATGCTATTTCCAACCCCAGTATGGAGAGGACACTCTGGCAGAGCCACCATCAGAAATCATGACCTGTAACTCATGTCACCTTAGAGCCTGGTGTACTGAGGTCTGTGCTCTGACTCTCTCAGTCCAAAATGCACTCAAAAGAAAAACAATAGCAAAGAAGAAGAATCTCTGTTCTGGGCTGTTCATCTCTAAAATTCATCAGAACCACTTGAGAATAAGGAAGCAGAGGTAGTAAGTCCCAACACTGAAGTCTCCATACAGAAGGGTGAGTGTTGAATTTTATCTGTCCAGTTACTCATCTTCCAAACCTCATCTGTTAAGGACTCCCTGAAATGACAGCTTTCTCTCTGCTGAGATGACCACTGATCATTGGGTGGGCCTGGTAAACTGTCAGAGCAGAAGTGGAGCAGAGATGCTGTTGTTCAGGGTCACTGAATCTTATCCCTGTAGAACTTGCCTGATAGTGTTTTTAATACACATCTTTAAAAATTCCCTCAGCCTTTATACAAAGGAGAAAAAAAAAGACACAGAGGGGTGGGCTGTGGTTCCTTCTTGCATTCTGGGTCTGTCTCATTAGAGTGGGATTGGGTGGAGAGAGCGGGGTACTCATTTTAACGTTACCCTCTGTCTTGTTCCCACAGGTATGTCCTAGGGAAGAATGGCCCCAAGGAACAAATCTTCAGTGACTGAGTTTATCCTGCTGGGTTTAACACAGCAGCCAGAACTCCAGTTGCCTCTCTTTTTCATTTTCTTAGCTATTTATGTGGTCACTGTGGTGGGGAATATTGGCTTGATTATTCTTATTGGTCTCAACCCTCACCTGCACACTCCCATGTACTACTTTCTCTTCAACCTTTCCTTCATTGATCTCTGCTACTCCTCTGTCATTACCCCTAAAATGCTGATGAGTTTTGTAAGCCAGAACATCATCTCTTATGCAGAGTGCATGACTCAGCTCTGCTTCTTCTCCTTCTTTGTTATTGATGAGTGCTTTATTTTGACATCAATGGCCTATGACCGATACGCGGCCATCTGTAAGCCCCTGCTCTACAAGGTCTCCATGTCCCATCAGGTCTGCCTCATGCTGACGGTGGGTGTATACGCGATGGGGCTTGTGGGTGCTGTGGCCAATACTGGGTGCATGCTGCGACTCTCCTTCTGTGATGGAAACATCATCAATCACTACATGTGTGACATTCCTCCTCTCCTCCAGCTCTCCTGCACAAGCACCTCCATCAGTGAGCTGGTGGTTTTCATTGTGGTGGGTGTCAATGTCGTAGTGCCCAGTGTCACCATCTCCGTTTCTTACACCTTGATCCTTTTGAACATCCTTCGCATCCGTTCTGCAGAGGGCAGGTCCAAAGCCTTCAGTACCTGCAGCTCCCACATAATCGTGGTTTCTCTTTTCTTTGGATCAGCAGCATTCATGTATCTCAAGCCTTTTCCTGCTCGGTCTCTGGATGAAGATAAAGTGTCCACAGTTTTTTACACCATTGTGGGGCCAATGGTGAATCCTTTCATCTACAGTTTGAGGAACAAAGATGTCCAAGTTGCAATGAGTAAGACTATTAGGAAAAGGGTGTTCTGAATAGAAATTGTGTTAGCTGTTGATGTCAGATTTTAGTAACAGCACACAATGTATGATGCTATGGAGAAAAGAGAAAAGAATTAAAATAAAAAAGCAGATGATTTAAATAAAAAGAGAAGCAAAGTTTTTTTTTTATGAAAACCACTTTATAAGAAAAGACAGTATAAAGAAGAGGAGAATCAGCCATTCATCCTTTCATAGAAAGTAGGAAAGTATTGGGTTGGACAAAAAATTGTCCAACCCTATAATTCATTCTGTCATGCTCCAGCTAATTTTCAGAAATTACAAGGTTTTAAGTAGAAACACGTGAATGGTGATGAATCCAGAAACAGAAAGGTTGTGAGATTTTTGACTAAGGTATGTCCAGAACTCCTGTGAAGCTTTGTCATTTGGACTTTGTGGACTTGAGATTCAGTAAGTTACTCATTTATTTATTAAACCTCTATTGAAAGTGCTGGAGAGGATTTTGTCTGGTAGATCCCTTTGTTTCTCAGAATAGAAGGCTAGGAAAATGGTTCTCTCACCATTGTCTCTGTCTTCTCAATTTAGTCTTAAGAAAACATGGTAAAGGGAGATTGTCATTTGATCTCGGTTCCTAAGGACAAAAAGACTAAGATAACCATTTACAGCAGTCAGGAGTGAAAAAGGTAATGTTTTATTTGATGTAAAATATATCTATTCTGCATATGGTAATGTGCATATTTCCATGTTTCTCTCAATATATCCCACCCTCCCCTTTCCCTACCATGTCAACAAGTCTGTTCTTGTGTCTGCATCTCCACTACTGCCCTGAAAGGAGGTTCATCAGTACCATCTTTCTAGATTCCATATGGTGTGTTAATGCACAATATTTGTCTTTCTCTTTCTAACTTACTTCACTCTGTATAACAGGCTCTAGGTTCATCCACTTCATTAAGACTGACTCAAATGCATTCTTTTTTTTATAGCTGAGTAATATTATTCTATTGTATATATATGTACCACTATTTCTGTATCCATTCATCTGTTGATAGACATCTAGGTTACTTCCATGTCCTAGCTATTGTAAAAAGTGCTGTCACAAACATTGAGGTACATATGTCTCAGTTAGATTTTCAAAGGGTATATGCCCAGTATTCATAGTTACTTATATTTTTACTACAATGTTGCCATATAGTTTTATTACAATGATTCAGGTGTCCTAGGGTAACTGAAGGTCACTGAAACTTTTAAAGAAGGAAGGGAGAGTTGTGTGCTTCCAGAACTTATCCTCCATTTGTGTATATGGCCAAATAAGAGGGAGTATGTCAGAAAAGCTAGAATTGTTACTGGAATCATTACATTTCAGTCTATAGTTCAATAAAAACCTCAAAAGTACCTGAACTTGCGTGGTGGCTGAGGGAAAAGGACGGAAGTCAGTGTGGCTGTTGACCCTAGCGCTGAGCATGTGGGAAATGTGAGAAACACTCAGAAGGCTTTCACCAGAGAATGATGTAACTTACAGAGTTATTTATGCAGTGCCTACTGTGTGAGTGAAAGTTGCTCAGTCGTGTCCGACTCTTTGTGACCCCCATGGACTACACAGTCCATGGAATTCTCCAGGCCAGAATACCGGAGTGGGTAGCCATTCCCTTCTCCAGGGGATCTTCCCAACCCAGGGATCGAACCCAGGTCTCCCGCATTGCAGGAGGATTCTTTACAAGCTGAGTCAAAAGGGAAATCCCTGCACTATTCACAGAACTACAAGAGAATTGGTAAATAAGACAGAAGAGATGTTAGTCCTCATTTATAATTTATAGGCAGACACAGGAATTAAAGAGAAAAATGGTGAGTGTTATGATGGAGGACTTAGAGAAAGTTTGGAGAACATACATGAAGACAGCTGGCATTATCTGACTGTATACTACATGCCAGGTACTGTTCTAACCATTTTTTTTTGTATTTTTTTTCCATTTAAACATCAAGATAACCCAGTGAAGGAGATGCTATTATTATCATCAATATTTTAGGAATTATGAACCTGAGGCATGGAGAGTTAATCGCTGTGTCCAAGTTAGTAAGCATGGGGATAGGCCTCAAACTCATACCCTCTCACTCTATAGCCCCCGCTCTTTTCTACTATGAGAAATAATTGATGACCTCAGTTAATGAAATAATACACTTGAGGATCCAGCTGGAACCTTAGGTAGATATTTCCAGTATGTGTTTAAAATGTAAAAAATTTAGTAGGGAGAAAGGCATTTAGCATTTTCTTTTTGAGATAGTCCATGAGAGAAAAGTGAAGTGAATTACTAGAGGCTTTGTAAAATTTCAAGTAAGGATATGAAGAAACCCATAGGTAGACTCTGGAAAATTTCCTGTTAGGATCTGGGAAGACACAGAGAAAGAACCTGTACAATAGATTTTTTTAAAGTGATGAAGTAGCAAGATGGGAGCTTCCTTTTGCCTCTGCCTTGGGGGATGTACAATCCCTGGAGTGATGTGTAAACTGGATTAAAATATTGAGTCCCTAAGGACCTAGATAGAGAACACGGTAAATGTAACTCCCTTACTTCATTTTTAGATATAGAATCTATTCCTTGGGGAGAGACTGAGCAAGCTTCCACCCTGTTTATAACCAAGTGCGCTACATCATTAAACTCACAGACCGTCTTCCGTTTATTATCAAGTGGCAAATCTGATAACGATGCTGTGAAATTTTCCTTGCTGAGCTGAGTGAGAAGACTCAAAGTCATAATTAGAAATTAATATTTGTAGTTGAGAAACATTTCCAGGGCATGTCTGAAATTAAGTCTGGGCTGCTCAGACTTTTCATTTTAGAATCAAATGAACCAGAGCCTCAGACCTGACACTGCTGTTCCAGGACAAACACCTAGGGAGAACTCTAAGGTTTCTGGCCACATAAGTGTGAGTTTCTGAATTCTGTTGTTATCAGATCTGCCACTTTCCTGTCTCCCCCTCTCCCCACGATTTTGTGAAGTCATGATATTCAAAGGAAACTCTTAGGAGACTATATTGAAGGGGATCAGAGAGTGTTCAGAGGTTAGGAGGTGCAGAAGTAAGTTTCTTTTCTGTGGACAGACTCTCCGTCTTCTACTTGGGCAATAACTTAACCTCCTCTAGCCTTCGGTCCCTTAGTCTTTGGTTAGAGACAATCTTCTTGGTTCCAACTCACACCAGATCTCATCTGCACCAGAAGCCATCACCATGTAGCTGGGGTCTCTGCCTACAATTTTACTGATGAGGAGAAGGCTCAAGTGAATGAAGAAAAGGTGAAGTGAGAGAAGGACTTTCTAACTTGATCCCTCTCTCTTATCCCTTCGTCTTTCCAGCAGGCGTGTACCCGTATGGCAGCATTGCCTTGTCTCTGTAGGCTGTTTGTGATGCTCTTTGCTTTATTTAGCTTATCAAGACTCTAGGAGGGGAAAGCCCACGGAGAAGGCAGATTCTATGGGCCCAGGTTGGCATAGTCTCAGACATGCTCAGTATGTACATTCTCTTGTAGGATGAGATATTGTCAGAAGGACTGAGCTGTTCCCCAGTGTAAATCTTCTCTCCTGTGTCCACAGATTTTCTTAGGGAGGAATGGCTCCTGGGAATGGGTCTTTCGTGACTGCATTCATCCTGGTGGGGTTAACAGACCAACTGGATCTCCAAGTTCCCTTGTTTTTCCTGTTTCTATTAATGTATATGGTCACTGTGATGGGAAATTTGAGCCTGATAATCCTAATTGGGATAAATTCACATCTACACACCCCCATGTACTTTTTCCTCTTTAACTTGTCCTTCACAGACCTCTGTTATTCTTCAGTATTTACACCCAAAATGCTGATAGATTTCTTATCGAAGGAGAATATTATCTCTTACATGGGGTGCATGACTCAGTTCCACTTCTTCTGTTTTTTTGTCGTTTCTGAATGCTATGTGCTGACATCAATGGCCTATGATCGCTATGTGGCCATCTGTAACCCACTATTATATAATACTGTCATGTCTCCTAAAGTGTGTTCCAGCCTTATGCTTGGTTCCTACTTGATGGCATTTTCTGGTGCCATGGCTCACACTGGATGCATGCTGAGACTGACATTCTGTGACGCAAACTCCATCAACCATTATTTCTGTGACATCCACCCTCTGCTCCAGCTCTCCTGCACAAGTACCTACGTCATTGAGCTAGTAGTTTTCATCATGGCGGGCATCAACATCACTGTGCCCAGTCTCACCATCTTTGTCTCTTATGGACTCATCCTGTCCAGCATCCTCCACATCAAGTCCACGGAGGGCAGGTCCAGAGCCTTCAGCACCTGCAGTTCCCACATCATTGCTGTTTCTCTGTTCTTTGGATCTGGGGCATTTGTGTATCTCAAATCATCTTCTACTGGATCTTTGGATGAGGGAAAAATCTCTTCTATCTTTTATACCAACGTGGTTCCAATGATGAATCCCTTAATTTACAGTCTGAGGAACAAAGATGTTAAAAATGCTCTGAGAAAAACACTGAGGAGAAGAAAGTATTGATTAGAATCAGTTTCTATGTCCAGGTCATAGGATGGGAGAGATTTTGTGTGTTTATTTACAATATTTGTAGTGGCAGCCTTTTTAACTTATTTATTTCTCATCATAGGGAAGGAAATTTAGTCTTCTCTCAAGTTGTTTCCAGTTTCTTAGAGTAGATCATCTTTCTTTTATTACTACTTTAGCAATATCCTTTCCCTTTTTTCATGTTTCCCATTTAAGAATAACATAAGGAAATAAACTAACCTATTTTTTTTTGCCACCCAGCATGGGTTTTGGGTCTTAGTTCCCCAATCAGGGATTGAACCCCTGCCCCCTGCAGTGGAAGAGCAGAGTCCTAACCGCTGGACCGTCAGAGAATTCCCTTCTATTTATTTTTCCTATTGTCCATTATGGATTTTTTTTTTTAACTTGGAAAAAGATGAATGTTTCTGCTAATGATCAATAAAGTAACACTAGTGTGACTTTAAAGTCCTTAAAGTCATTGATTTTGAATGTTCAATAAAGTAACACTTTGTGCATTGGGGGTTTTCTTAAATGCCACTTATGCCACTGGAAGCATGAATCAGACAATCTGTCCTATATTTTTCTTTCTCCCTATAGTGGTCAGGTGTATGATTTCTCCAAATGTCATTGTTTCACCCTTATAGGAGATTCCATAAAAACTATCAAAGATACTCCAGTTTGCAGCTGTAAACACTGCATTAAGCTACTTATGAGATTTCATATTACAAAATATGATATTTCATATTTATTTTCTATATTCAAAGCAGCACATCAGATTTTCAATATATATTATTTATTTCATGAATACAATGCTGAATACTGAAACTCAGAGAAGTGTAATGATTTACTTAAAGTCATACAATTTCTTTGTGAAAAAAATCTAGAATAAACTATTAGCCTTCTGCTTTCAAATGTAATACTCTTTCCAGTATACTTTCTGTTTACTTAATTTTATTTTTATTTTAGTAAACATAAGGTAAGGCTTCCCTAGTGGCTCAGACAGTAAAGAATTCACCTGCAATGCAGGAGACCTGGGTTCGATTCCTGGATTGGGAAGATTCCCTGGAGGAGGGCATGGCAACCCACTCCAGTATTCTTGCCTGGAGAATCCCCATGAACAGAGGAGCCTGGCGGACTACAGTCCATGGGGGTCACAAAGAGTTGGACATGACTGAGCGGCTAAGCATAGCACAGCAAATGTAACATATGAGAAAACATTTGTTTTGAAAACTGGCTTTTTCTGCAAAAAAAAAAAAAAGTTAAATGAAATATTTTCAGGATCTTATAATTCAGAGAACAGGCATGGGAGTAAAACGTTTCCTACGAATGTGTCATTAGTCCATGGTCTAATAAAGAAGGCCAATAAATAAGAGGCACCTCGCACAAAGCCAGTAAATAAGAGGTCCCTCAGTAGGAAATGGACAATGAGATTTAGAAATCACACTTTGTCCTGAATTTGTTTCCTTATCTGTAGAGTGCTTTGATTATCCTCCATTGTCCATAAAGCTTTTTTGTTTTAAAAGCAAAAAAAAGTGTTAACTTTGAATAAAAAAATTGCGACTTGGGGCAAATAGATTCTGGTAGCGCCCAAACAATGTCCCAGCTCAGGAGTAAAATCAAAGGCTTTTAGAGGCAAAGAAGGAAAGTTGGCACTGTAAAGAAATTTAATTTAAGAGTTGGAGACAGAAGCTAGTTTTGACTAAACAGGATTGAGTACTAGCTATCACTTGTTATTGTTTAGTCGCTAAGTCGCGTCTGACTCTTGCGACCCCATGATTTTAGCCTGCCAGGATCCTCTGTCCACGGGATTTTCCAGGCAAGAATATTGGAGTGGGCTGCCATTTCCTTCTCCTCCATAAAGCTTTTATTAAAACTTATAATACACAGTGATCACACATTAATAGTGGTTTGGAGGATAAAGACCAATGGCTATGGCCACATCTGTTGGGAACCAGGTAGAGAGAAGAGATCTCTTAAGGAGATAACATAGTGATTGGTAATAAAAACTTAAGTTAGAAAGAGAGAATAGAAAATAAAATTATGAGAAAATAAAGCTTTTCCTATGATTTTCTTCTCCTTTCTAGAAGGTTCTAGAAATATTATGGAGGTCACAGGATTTCTCTGGATAAGCTTTTAGCTTAAGTTATTCGGTACTTATAAAATGTTGAACACACATTCCTGTTTCTTGACTTCCACATGCTACTCTTAGGTGGATTTTAAAGTAAAAAAGCCCCAAATTTCAGCTGTGAGAACAATGACTATTTGAAAGAAATATTTGGGGAATAAACTAAATTTTGAACAAGATGTCTTTTTCTTTTGAGGTATTAGGAAAAAGAAAACCACTCAAAAATCCTTACTATGATGTGTTGAGATGATTTAAACATGTTCTAAAATAACTGTAGTAACATCTACTACTTTACTGTTTTCCAGTCTCCATTCAATATTTAGATATTTTGAAATTTAGCATGGCTGGATTATTGGCTTGTTTTTAGATGTTCAGCATTGCTAAATTCTTGACTTACAGTTTTATTGACCATTCATATCCCATCCCCTGATCCAATATTAGTATGTTTGATTTTCACTTGACTAGTTCTATGTATATAACATAGTTGATCTTGGTTGGATTTTTTCATTTTGCTTTTCTTCTAGTAGCTATTCTGATAAAATTACTTTCCATATTGAAGGAAAAATATATCTCAATAGGCAAATAGTATCTTGCTATTTGGGAGCCTCTGTAGACATTGCAGATTGTGTTCAACATGTTATATGTTTTACTAGCATTTGAGGCAACTCAAAGAGCGGGTTAAAACTGGTGGTTGATCTTTCATTTGATGAGACTCAAAATACAAATGAAATCTGTTTCAATCTCAGAAAAAAAATCTTTAAAATTAGGTTTCAATAATTAAAAAAGACGCATGTACTTTAATATTTGCACTTCCCAGATGGCACTAGTGGTAAAGAATGTACCTGTCAATGCAAGAGATGCAATAGACACTGATTCGATTTCTGGGTTGGGAAGATCCTCTGGAGAAAGAAATGGAAGCCCATTCCAGTATTCTTGCTGGGGAAAGCCCATGGACAGAGGAGCCTGGTAGGCTTAGTCCATGGGTCTCAAAGTTGGACATGACTGCACATCTAAGCATCTCAATGATCTCAGCAGCACTATTTACAATAGCCAGGACATGGAAGCAACCTAAATGTTCATTGACAGAGGAATAGATAAAGAAGATGTGGTACATATATACAGTGGAATATTATTCAGCCATAAAAATGAATGAAATTGTGTCATTTGTAGAGATATGGGTGGACCTAGAGCCTGTCATACAGAGTAAAGTAAGTTAGAAAGAGAAAAACAACTATCATATGTTAACATATATATGTGTAATCTAGAAAAATAGTACAGATAAGCCTACTTGCTGGGCAGAAATAGAGATCCAAATGTAGAGTGAACATGTGGACACGGTGGGGGATGGGGAGGGTGGGAGAAATTGGGAGAGTAGCACTGACATATATACACCACGTATAAACAGATGGTTAGCGGAAGCTGCTGTGCAGCACAGGGAGCTCAGCTTGGTGCTCTGTGATGACCTAGAGGGGTGGGATGGGGTGGGGTGGGAGGGAGGCTCAAGAAGGAGGAGATATATTAATATGTATACATGGAGCTGATTCACTTCATTGTACAGCAGAAACTAACACAACATTTTACAGTAATTATACTTCAATAAAAAATTGTCTCATTCCTTCAGATTATTTTGCAAATGATTAACCAGAAAAACAGATCTGCCTACAGATTGTAAAAGTTAAGGGTGGTTAAGTTTTAATAGAGGCAATTTAGTTTTTTAGTTAGTGCATTTAAGTACTGTATAGCTATGTGGACTTCTTTTAGGAGGAATACGTCTGAGGAAACAAGTCAGTTATTTTACATACACAGCATAGAGTTTTGAAATGGGATAAAAGTGGTTATGAGGGAAAGTATGATTCTATTGAAGTTGGCACAGCTGAGAATCAAACAGGTAAGTCATGGGATTCTCCTGTGCCTGTGTACTAGGATGGAGCTGTTTCTAGGTCAGTCCAAAAGCTTTGATATTATAGGCTTAACAAAAGTGGTTTTCCTAGTTAGGGACCAGAAAGTTCCCTGACAACATCATGAATGTGTTTAATGGGGACTTTCTCTAAGTGGGCCACTGTTGTCAGGATCAGGTTTGGAATGAGTATGAGGAGGGTGCACTGTGGTTAAGGGCTAAAGAAAACCAGAAGTAAAAGTGGTTCTGATAATTCCTGAACTCCCAACTTTACTGAACCCCATTATATACTTCTCCTTATACGGCCTCGCCCCCAACACACACAATGTCTTCAAATCTTGTATTTTATGAGATCACTGCCTAACATCAATTCATGATGCACAACCCACTTTTAATCTTTGCAAGCTCATTCAGATAAGTGGTTCTTTACTCTAGTTCCTGAGGGGCAAGGCTGAGCAGAAACTACTTGTTGCATCTGGCAAGAGGAAACGGCTGTTGATTCATTCACCCATTTGATTACAACAAACAAAACATGCATTTAATATCCGTTATTGGTGATATGTACACTGAGTTGTATGTCACAAGTGAGAGAAAGTCATCTAGGCTGTTTTTCTCTTTAAAATGTAGTGGAGTTGCAGGCCAGCCATGGGTTGAATGTGAGGTCAGTTGTTTGTATTCAAAATTCTTATGAAATTTGATTCTGCTAAATTGATGTACATAATGAGGACAGACACAGTGTTTCTCCAAAGCTGGCACAATTGGTTTTTCTCTCAAGCACTGGGACATTTCCCTGTGTAGTCAGCCTGGCACCAGGTGGAGTTATTGCTTTACATGCTGGGTCTGGTGTACAAAATAAGCACCTTTAAACATTAGAGCTCACTCAGTGGAGAAGTCTTACGTTCTGAAGCAGAGACACCCTCTTGCTCAGTGAGTAGGAGGCTGGTGGAATCATCTGGGCTGTTTGAATTCTCATTGTGACATGAAGTTCAGTAGACCCTCTTCACACATTAATAGAGAGAACTTCCAGGGTGTCACAATTGTTCTTAGAGGTTGTGTTGCAGTTTTCTCTGCACCTTTGCGTCTGTTAGGCTGTGTGTTACTCAGGGAAGGACAGTGAGGGAGTTAGGGAAGGGGATCCTAGTTCCCATCTCAGGGATGATGAAACTGAGGTTCAGAGATGTTCATGCTTATTCCAAACTGCAATTTATAAGTGGTAGAGCTGAGACTAGGACTTGGGTGTTTTGTTTTTATTCTAAATGTGTAAAATTAAAAAAATATACAAAATTTACTATATACTTTCAAAAATCAGTGACACATGAACAATGATTTTAGTGAGTAAAATGCATCTGAACACCGACAAAGGCAAAATTCTAAATTAAGAAAAATGTAAAATATCTTCACATTTCATTCACAGTTTATTGCCTAATTTAGAGTACATGAACATATTTTATACTTCCCTGCATCCATGTGTGCTAAATTGCTTCAGTCATGTTCAACTCTTTGCGATCCTATGGACTGTAGCTCACTAGGCTCCTCTCATCCATGGGATTCTCCAGGCAAGAATACTGGAGTGGGTTGCCATGCCTTCTTCCAGGGGATATTCCCCACCAAGGGATCGAAGCTGCATCTCCTGCGTTGGCAGGCAGATTCTTTACCACTGAGCCATCAAGGAAGCCCATATGTGCATGACATTTATTTTCTAACTGGAAGTTTGTACCTCTTAATCCACTTCACCTATTTTGATCAACCCTCCCACTCTTTTCCCTTCTGGCAACCACCTCTCTGTATTTACTAGTCTGTTTTCTGTTTTTTTGTTCATTTGTTCCATTTTTTAGATTCCCCATATAAATGAGATCATATGGTATTTGTCCTTCTCTGTGTGACCTATTTCCCTTAGCATAATACCTTCTAGATCCATCCATGTTGTCACAATGGCAAGATTTTATTTTTTATAACTGAATAATATTCCATTGAATGTATGTGTATATACATATCTTCTTTACCCAGTCACCTGTCAGTGAACACTTAGGTTATTTTCATATATTAAGAATTGTAAATAGTAGTGCAATAAACACAGGGGTATATATATATATATTATTATTTTTTAAAATCAGTATTTGTTTTCTTTGGAAAATCTAAGAGTTTTAAAGCAGATGCATTGGGATTTTCTTCACAGAAAGTTATGTTACCTGAAATTAAGGACAGTATCATTTCTTTGTTTCTGGCCTGTATGTAATCCATTTTCTTTTCTTGCTTTATTGCATTGAGCAATGCTTTAATGTAGAATGCATAAAAGGAATGCTTTCTGTATAATGAATAAAAGTGATAAATGAATATCCTTGTCTTATTCCCAGTCAAAATTGGAAAGTTTTCAGTCTTTCACCATCAAGTATAATGTTCACGGGAATTTTTTTGTAGACATTATTTTTCAAGTTGAGGAAATTTTCCTCTATTGCTAGTTTTTGATAATTAAAAAAATTATAAGTTGCTGTTGGTTTTAGATATTTCTCATCTCAACTGATATGATCAAATATTTTTTCTTCTTTAGCCTATGCATATGATAGATTACATTTATTGATTTTTTTCAAATATGGAACATCTTTGAATCCCTAAAATAAACCTTACTTGGTTGTAGCATGTAATTCTGTCTATATAGATGCTGTTTTTCTTATATTGCAGTATAGTTTTGATTGAGCTTCCCTGGTGGTTCAGATGGTAAAGAATCTGCCTGCAATGTGGGAGACCTAGATTCAATCCCTGGGTTGGGAAGATTCCCTAGAGAAGGGAATGGCAACCCACTCCAGTATCCTTCCCTGGAGAATTTCATGGACAAAGGAGCCTGGCAATTTCCTTTCAGTTATTTTTCATTTATTCTTTCTTATATTGTTCATTTATTTTTGCTCTTATCTTTATTATTTCTTTTCTTCTATTTTCATTAAGCTTCTGCAAAAGGGATTTGTCTGTTTTTCTTTCTTTCTCATTTAGTCATGCAATTATTTA